>NC_091127.1:131052442-131652442 GCF_040183065.1 Periplaneta americana
GAGATCATCAGTGTGGTTTCAGGCGTAACAGATAGACTATTGATCAGATTTTTTGCATTCGACAGATATTGGAGAAAAAATGGGAGTATAAGGGTACAGTACATCAGTTATTCATGGATTTCAAAAAGGCGTATGACCCGGTTAAGAGAGACGTTTTATATAATATTCTTATTGAATTTGGTATTCCCAAGAAACTAGTTCGATTGATTAAAATGTGTCTTAGTGAAACCTACAGCAGAGTCCGTATAGGCCAGTTTCTATCTGATGCTCTTCCAATTCACTGCGGGCTAAAGCAGGGAGATGCACTATCACCTTTACTTTTTAACTTCGCTCTAGATGTCTAGAATATGCCATTAGGAAAGTTCAGGATAACACAGAGGGTTTGGAATTGAACGGGTTACAACAGCTTCTTGTCTATGCAGATGACGTGAATATGTTAGGAGAAAATCCACAAACGATTAAGGAAAATGCGGAAATTCTACTTGAAGCAAGTAAAGAGATAGGGTTGGAAGTAAATCCCGAAAAAACTAAGTATATGATTATGTCTCGTGATCAGAATATTGTACGAAATGGAACTATAGAAGTTGGAGCTTTATACTTCGAAGAGGTGGAAAAATTCAAGTATCTTGGAACAACAGTAACAAATATAAATAACACTCGGGAGGAAATTAAACGAAGAATAAATATGGGAAATGCCAGTTATTATTCGGTTGAGAAGCTTTTGTCATCTAGTCTGTTGTCAAAAAATCTGAAAGTTAGAATTTATAAAACAGTTATATTACCGATTGTTCTGTATGGCTGTGAAACTTGGACTCTCACTTTGAGAAAGGAACAGAGATTGAGGGTTTTGAGAATAAGGTTCTTAGGAAAATATTTGAGGCTAAAAGGGATGACGTTACAGGAGAATGGAGAAAATTACACAACGCAGAGCTCCACGCATTGTATCCTTCACCTGACATAATTAGGAACATTAAATCCAGACGTTTGAGATGGGCAGGGCATGTAGCACGTATGGGCGAATCCAGAAATGCATATAGAGTGTTAGTTGGGAGGCCAGAGGGGAAAAGACCTTTGGGGAGGCCGAGACGTAGATGGGAAGATAATATTAAAATGGATTTGAGGGAGGTGGGATATGATGATAGAGACTGGATTAATCTTGCTCAGGATAGGGACCAATGGCGGGCTTATGTGAGGGCGGCAATGAACCTCCGGGTTCCTTAAAAGCCAGTAAGAAAGTAAGTAAGTAGTATACCAAAAGGAAATATAAAATTGGAGCGACTAGTCAAAATATTCACCTCTTGTAACCGAAATAAGCTGGATGTTTATTATTACCATATCATTACCATTATTCTTTAGTCGATATCATTACAATTATTGTCCTCAATAGCCACTGCCGTAGATCAGTTGGTCGAGTCGCTTCCCTGCCGATCAGGATTTCCACTGGGGCGTGAATTCGATTCCCTCTTGGGCTGATTTGTAAAGCGAATGCCAGGTGATCTATGTCGAATCCTCGGCTTCATCTCGCAAAATACAATCTCGCTATCACCAATCCCATCAACGCTAAATAATCCACTATTTGATATAGCGTTGATAAATAGCCAAAAATTATTATTATCATTATTATTATTATTATTATTATTATTATTATTATTATTTACTGGCTTTTAAGGAACCCGGAGGTTCATTGCCGCCCTCACATAAGCCCGCCATTGGTCCCTATCCTGAGCAAGATTAATCCAGTCTCTATCATCATTTCCCGCCTCCCTCAAATCCATTTTAATATTATCATCCCATTTACGTCTCGGCCTCCCCAAAGGTCTTTTTCCTTCCGGCCTCCCTACTAACACTCTATATACATTTCTGGATTCGCCCATACGTGCTACTTGCCCTGCCCATCTCAAACGTCTGGATTTAATGTTCCTAATTATGTCAGATATAGAATACAATGTGTGCAGTTCTGTGATGTGTAACTTTCTCCATTCTCCTATAACTTCATCCCACTTAGCCCCAAGTATTTTCCTAAGCACCTTATTCTCAAACACCCTTAACCTATATTCCTCTCTCAAATTGAGAGTCCAAGTTTCACAACCATATAGAACAACCGGTAATATAACATTTTTTATAAATACTAACTTTCAGATTTTTTGACAACAGACTGGATAATAAAAGCTTCTCAACCGAATAATAACAGGCATTTCCCAATTTATTCTGTGTTTAATTTCCTCCCCAGTATCATTTACATTTGTTACTGTTGCTCCCAGGTATTTGAAATTTTCCACCTCTTCAAAGGATAAATTTCCAATTTTTATATTTATCATTATCATTATTATTATTATTATTATTATTATTATTATTATTATTATTATTATTATTATTATTATTATGTAGCACGTATGGGCGAATCCAGAAATGCATATAGAGTGTAAGTTGGGAGACCGGAGGGAAAAAGACCTTTGGGAGGCCGAGACGTAGATGGGAGGATAATATTAAAATGGATTTGAGGGAGGTAGGATATGATGATAGAGACTGGATTAATCTTGCACAGGATAGGGACCGATGGCGGGCTTATGTGAGGGCGGCAATGAACCTTCTGGTTCCTTAAAAGCCATTTGTAAGTAAGTAAGTTAGTAAGTAAATATTATTATTATTAGTATTAATATTTTTATTTACATTATTAACTTATATTTAATATCACTATTATTGTGATTATATGATTATCATCATTATCAGTAATATCACTATCATTGTAATTAATATCATTATACATCATATGAATAGCATGCGCAGAGATAGAATCCCAAAAGTCATGCTCCATTATCGTCCAAACGGGAAAAGATATCTCGGTCGTCCAAAGAAGCGCTGGATTGAAAATTCAACTGTGAGATCGTAATAGACCATATGGCTTAATACTTGAAGGGAAGAAGAAGAAGAAGATTATCATTAAAAATTATTATTATTATTATTATTATTATTATTATTATTATTATTATTATTATTATTATTATTATTATTATTATTAATATTCGATCCCAGGTGGTGACAGGATTTTTTCTCGTTGTCAAACTTTCAGAACGGCCCCAAGGTTCCCTCAGCCTTCTATAAAATTGAGTACCGGGTCTTTCCCGGGGGTAAAAGGCGGTCAGAGCGTGGTGCCGACCACATCACCTCATTCTAGTGCCGAGGTCATGAAAGCATGGGGCTCTACCTCCATGCCTCCCAAGTGCCTTCATGGCATGTTACGGGGATATCTTTACCTTTTACCTTTACCTTTATTATTATTATTATTATTATTATTATTATTATTATTATTATTATTATTAGGTATATAACTATTATTACTACATCATTCTTCTTCAGTCCATATCATTGCCATTTTCATCCTTAATAGCCACTGGCATAAATCGGTCGGCCGAGTCGCGTGTCTGCCGATCCGGAGTTACGCTAGGGCGTGGATTCGATTCCCGCTTGGGAATCTATATTTCCATTTTGTACTATGTTCTGGTCACGAGACATAATCACACAGTTTGTCCTTTGAAGGTGTACTTCAAACCTATCTCTTTACTTGCTTCAAGTAAGATTCCCGTGTTTTCCCTAGCAGTTCGCGGATTTTGTCCTAACATATTCACGTCATCCGCATACACAAGCAGCTGATGTAACCCGTTCAATTCCAAAACTCTCTCTATTGTCCTGGACTTTCCTAATAGCCTATACTTAGTGTTAGGTTTTAAAATTGCTCGCAGTATGTTGTTTAAATAAAGAACGGTCTGCGGAGTAATGACCCCATTACGCAACCGCCTAATTGTTCCCGACGCTCGTAGCTGAATCGAGTTTGACGTGCGAAGTCAGTTGCATGTCTACAAGGCGCAACCCCCTCCCACTTCCTTGTATTGACTTGGTTGGTAGCGCGCCCTGCTGCCGTCATTTGTCACCCAGTGTGTGAACCGCCATTGTTGCAGGAGAATAGTGGGCCTTGTTTCCGGACACCTTTCCCTTTTCACCAGTTTTAACATTTCCTTCTTTGTCCTGTCACTCACCTCCACTTGTTTCACCCCATTCCACAACTCCTTAATTTTCTCTTTGCGTCGCTTAAAACACGGATTTACGACTAAGGCAAAGTGAAATTCTGTTACAACGTGCGCTGTAAGTTTCAGTTTTATCATCTATTAGCAATAACGCGATATGCAATATGTCAGTGACGCAATGAAAATCTTTACTTAATTGAATTCTGTATTCATTACATTACACATGTTTTGCTATTAGATTTATGCATGAGATAGTAAATATCAGTACCTTAAAAACAATATACTTTGCAAACTTTCACTCAATAATGAGTTTTGGAATAATATTCTGGGGAAATTCCACAGATAGTAACAGTATATTCCTACATACAAAAAAAGACTAATTAGAATAATAGTATGTGCCAAATCTACGCAATCTACTTCCAAAAAAGTACAAATATTACCAATGGCTTGTCAGTATATTTTTTCCTTGACTATTACATTTTTACTACGTCATACTACTTTTGACAAATGAAACGGTACGAAAGGAAGTATTTCAACCAATCATGGCTGCTTATCGTACAATTTTATCGCGTCCCTAGCATTTGATTAATTTTATCGCGTCCCTAGCATTTGTTTGATTTTATCGCGTCCCTAGCATTTGTTTCTTTGTTTGCCAACATTTCAAACTGCGCTGGTCTGGATGTCAAAAAAAAAAAAAAAAAAAAAAAAACAAAAAAAAAAAAAACAGAAAATTACAAACCACTCCAGTCGATGCACAGCAGTTTCAAATATGACTTGCATTGGCATTCAAGAACAAAAATTAATAAAAATCACGGTCATGCATCTTCCCTAAAATCCTATTTACAAATAAATGAGCACCATTCGGAAATCCTGAATAAGTTGAGGAATACATCATGTAGGCCTAAATCAATGAGTTCCACTTCTTTTACGCAAACGTCCAATATAACATCAACTGAACCACCAACCACTAAAACATTCAAATTTGAAAATTGTGGATTCAATAACTATTTCTTTTAAAATTATTCATGTTTATTTTTTATGTCATCGTCGTTAATTAAAACTTTTCTAACACTTGTATATTATATTATTTAGGTTATGTTATAGCTTCTGCTATATGTTATTATGGATAGTCACGCATCAGAAATTGTTTAATATTAAGATTTATTGAATATCATCTGTCAAGTGACGTTGATTATTGGGATCCGGATAATTGAAGTGGAATGCAAATGTTTTAATAAAAATGAAACTGAATCAACAAAGCCTTCTTGAATAGTAACACTGCCATTGTATTTTGATCTAGAAGGCATGGGTAGTAATCGTCTACATAGTTCAATGAAGAATCCATAGTTGGCACAACTGATAACAAGATAACAGCTAATCATAACACACTACTGCCATCTAGCATGCATCTAGCGTAATATTTGTAATGTTGAGACGGTACAATAATACATTTGAAGACAGTTGTATTTTCGTAAGTCAATATTTTATTGTATTGGAGTACTTCGTTACTTCTAATCTTTATATACTTTCTTCTAATCGTGTAAAAGTCAATTAAATCTCACTCGAGTTTTGATTTTCTCTAGATAAATCAAACCCTCTAGTGAGTTTACTGTTGATAATCTTCATCATATATATTTTTTTATTTTATTGGGTTATTTTACGACGCTGTATCAACATCTAGGTTATTTAGCGTCTGAATGATATGAAGGTGATAATGCCGGTGAAATGAGTCCGGGGTCCGGCACCTAAGGTTACCCAGCATTTTCTCGTATTGGGTTGAGGGAAAACCCCGGAATAAACCTCAACCAGGTAACTTGCCCGACCAGGATTCGAACCCGGGCCACCTGGTTTCGCAGCCAGACGCGCTGACCGTTACTCCACAGGTGTGGACTTCATCATATATAATAGTGAAAATGTTGTAACTAATTCAACAGTTCATAGCATAAATACGCATCAAAAATGACTTTCATACTCCATCGGAAAGTCTATAGTGCTATGAAAAAGAAGTGCGTTATATGGCAGTATTTTTTAATAGCCTCCCTATAGATATAAAAAATGAAACTCAAAACATAAGATTATTTGGCACCAAATTAAAGAAGTATCTAATTTCCCAACCTTTCTCTTCTATAGATGAATTCATGACATTCAACAACGCTTCATGGATATTTCTTGTTGTACGAATGTATATTCATGAACATGATTAAGCATGCCTGGAAGATTGCTACTTTTCCAGGTGGATGTGATGGCCTTTGAAGCTGCTGCCAATGTTATCTGGGACTCTGAAGATTCGAGTTGCTCAATTCCCAACTGCAGAAATGCATCATTCATCCTATGTGCTTATTGTCGTTTACATTAATTGTGCTTAACGGAATTCTACATCAAAACTCACATACATGTTTAAGTAGTCTGTATGTAAGGACGTCTAGAATTAGTAGAATAATCATTAGGCCTATTTATAGTTGAGTTTCCTTCCGTATTCATTATTATACAAACAGCTATCTATCTAGGCTCATAAACATTGTACAGGGAGATCATTTTTTTTACTAACATTTCTAATATTAACCTGGCTATATCTTTGAATTAACTGTTGAGAATCGGAAACACCGTTTGCTACTCCCTTTCACGACTGGAGTTCGATGATACTGGCGTAAAATACAAACAGATCACTTTACTAGGTATAGGAGGGAAGAAAAGTAGTTCATTTACGTAAACTAGGAAATATCGCGATTTTGAGTTCGATAATTTTCATTAGGTTTTTGTTTAATCAAAACACAGTACTGTATTAACAAAAAGTGTTTTTACTCACGAACTGACTATCCATGCGGACGTATTCATTATGCAGTGTAGGCCTATATTATACTGTCTAAGCACATTAGCGTACAATGTGGAGAATGAAGTTAAATTTAAAAATAATCATAATGTGGATATTTAAACACATTTTTCAAAATGGTGGCCGTTCATTTCGATACACATACAGGCTTTAGTTCTTTGGTGCATATTATCGCACTATAGACTATTGTACCTAATTCCAATTACCAGTTTCGTCCTTAGTACTAGTAACTCATGTTGAAATAATTCTGTACCTACTCTATAAAAGAGTACCTTACGTACTGTAAATTCAATCTTACTTCTGCCCGATCCAAAAAGATAAAATTAGTCGGATTTGCCATCTACTGTCCGTCCAAGTGGTTTTGTCGCAGGGTCGTATAGTTTTGGCCGATGAATTGTATATGCTTTAAATTGAATAGTAATCTGTATAGCTCTATTGATAAATTGTTTGTGTTTGTAATTTGAAGTAGTTTGCATGATATGTATTATCAATTTCTGTATTTCACAACTCATTGAATTGTTTATGCCTTAAATTTAATTAACCTACTTGTTTTGTATTATACATATAGGTCAACTGATGAATGATCGTTTGCGTTCTAAATTTAATAATCTCATTGGATATGTATTGTATATTTTTAGTAGAGCCATCGATGTAGCTCAGTCGGCAGACTCGCTGGGCTGCTGATCCGGAGCTGCGTTCGGGCTTGGGTTGGACCCCCCTTTGGTCTCATCGAATGGTTTCTTCCGAGGTTTTCCCCAGCCGTGGGACTGAAGCCGGATGGTCTATGGCGAGTCGTCGGCATCACTTCATTTCCCCCTTTGATTTGATTACCTGGATGGGTTTTTCCGAGGTTTTCCCCAACAAAAAGGCAAATGCCGGGTAATCTTTTGGCGAATCCTCGGACCTTACCTCATCATTGTAGAAAATTACTACATTGTAAAACTGTAAAAATTGTAAAATATTGTAAAAATTTGTAAAAATTGTAATTGTAATATTGTAAAATTTTGACTTGTTCCATAGCTTAAAGCTTCATTGCTCATGCAAGATCGATGGAAGATAATAAATAAATGAAATGAAAATGAGGGGCGAAATCACGTGACAGTTAATTACTTAACGAGGTCCTTTTATTTAAGTTATTTTAAACGATTGTATAATATTACGTAGACGTCCAATTCCTAACAGAAATTAATGTTTTGAGAAAAGAGCTAAGCCAGCTCAGCCACTAGCCTTTACAGAGGTGCGAGTAGAAGCGGGTGGGGGAAACCGGGATGCGACGTAGGCAAACGAACAACATTACCTGTGCAAAAATATTATTCATTATTGAAAGCTCTTTCGTCACTGGAAAACGGGAACATATTTCTGGAACGTAGGCTACTATACTCACTAACTCAGTACTGTTTACTGTCTATGACCGTAAGGTGACTTTGATTGTATACGCGGCCTTGGTTCTGTGTGGAGGACGGTTGGAAGTTTGCTACTAGAGGCGGTGGGAGTGAAGTACATTAAAAAACTCAGGTGCAATAAAAATTGAAGTAAAAATAAAATGATATCCCTGTATAATTACCACTATGGGCAGCTACAGTTGGTACCATAAGCATTGATTACAGCTGAACTTTCCATTCTATTTGATTTTATACCACTATCAGGCAGGCGCTTCGTGGATGTACTTTGTAAGGTTTATTCTGCGATCGTACAACTGGGCCTAAGTGTCATAAATGGAGTACCGAAGTTTTACTTCCCTCACCTGTATAAATTCCGAAGTTCGAGTATTTACTTTTTGCTGTAAGTAGTTTAGGAGTGTATAAATATCACTTATTGATCAAAATATCCTCTATTTTATTACAAAATGATGTATATTTATTCATTTTATTGGGTTACTTTACGACGCTGTTTCAACATCACAGGTTATTTAGCGTCTACCAAAATGATGTTACATTGTAAATAATTTCATTAAAATTTTCATAATAAATATGATCGATATACAGTGGAACTCCACAAATAGACACAGCAATGGTCCGTGTGTGAGGCGAGGTACGAACGCTGTCTTTCTACGGAGTGCTGCGGGCATTGGTAAAAATAAGGGCTGTACAATGTTTTTTTTTATGGCGTGCGAACCGAAACATAAATAATTGACGTATATAATTTTAAATAATATATTGTAGCATATGCAAAATATATAACAAAACAAATCCGTGATTAAGTATAATACATACGTGATACATCTGAAACATAAAACAAACTTCTGGAGGAAAAACTCTCTAAATATATCTACATACGGGGCTTTCATTTCAAAACTTCCCACTCTAAATAACTAGTTGATTAAATTGAATTCAATGTAAACCAAGAAACACGTAAATTTAGATATGAAGGGGGAAGTCTTAAACAAGGCTTAATTGCATTTTAGATTTCACCTCCCACCCCCAGCCACTCCCATTTTGAAATTTCAAATGGCACCCCTATATTTTTATACTTGAATGTGAAAGAGCATTCAATTGTTTATACACCACATTCGTTTTCGCATCTTTTCTTTTCTATCGTCGCCTGGCAACCTGCATTTTTGTTATCGTTGATTAGAGCCGAAGAGAATAAAGCTACAAAAACTTATTGAGCATTTCTTGTAACAGTTGTGTTTGTGTATTAAATTATTTTAAAATGGTGTATACCCTTCAAGAGAGAACATAAATCATCCCTATTGATTAAATTTAGGAGATACACAAAATAAGCTGTTTTCATCCTACAATCAACTGATAATAACAAAGCTTCTTATAATCACTACAGAATGCCTCGTAATTAGATGAATTTTGTTTTATCCAATGTACTGTTCTGATCGAAATGTCAAATTCTTGAGGGATGGCTCTGATTGATTCACCTTTTTTAAACCGTTCCAATATTTGTAACTTCCGCTTCAACATAAGTACACATTTTTTTGTTCCCTGCCTTGCTGCCAACGTGTACGAGTATCTGCACACTACTGCACTGGTTCAACTGGTTAGCCCTGTGCAGCACGGGACAGGATGCGTTGACTTACCTTGTATCGTGAAGTATACGAGAGTGAACGTCTATTTGTGGAGTTCCACTGCAGTAAAAGTTTGCAAATAGGCAAGAAATATAAATCTAGCTATTAACTAATGTAATTATAATGCAGAATGAAATAATAGTGAAACGGTAGCAGAGAGGAATATGGGAAGAAAATCTACTGCTTCAGAATTTTTCTGCGGAGGTAGACGCAAATTTTCACTTGGAAAAATAAAAATTTGGAGTGAGTTCTGCAACATATAAAGCCAAGGCATAGTACATTTAATTCTTGTCACACTACCATAATAATTCAATATTGTGCACCGAATTTCAGGAAAGTAGGATTTAACTTTCACACGAAATTCGGATCTTTAAATCATAACATTTACTCAGATGCAAGAAATCTTCAAGATGTGCGCGCGTAAGGAAGAGTAAACAGAGTGATTCAACAGTCTTCCATTTTGCTACAGTCAGCATCTTCGTACCGTTAAGTGCAGTTGCAGCAGTTAGATTTGATTAAGATAACTTCTAAGACAAACGTGCAGTGAGAAAATTGCAGAACTCTAGAGTAGTGACAAAATCCATACGAAGTATAATTCCTCATTACGCTAGTTTAGCTTAGGATAGACGAGTATACATCTAAGTTTAATAATAATATACGGAATAGTCTCCTGTATGAAGACTACTCCAATGTCAGACAACTGTTACAGATGATAAACCCGCTCTTGAGACGGATTACACTGCCGATGTAGTAGAATGCGTTTGAGTCTAAAGCAAGCAGAAAACTGTGCAACGTGGTCTGTTGTTGTGACGAGAATCCAAGCCTCCGCATATCGATAAGGCATCGAGTCACAAAATGTCCACACCTATTCTGTCAGATTAAATAAATAAATTCTATTTTTGACAACGTAAGTATTATTAAACGTCTAGAAAACTGCGGAAATATTAAGGATATTGCTGGAGAGTTTAAGGTAATATTTATTCATTCATTTATTTATAATAATAATAATTTATTTATTTAATCTGGCAGAGCTAAGGCCAGTGGGCTTCTCTTCCGCCCAGCCGGACTCTAATTCTAATAGAATACAATTGCTTACATAGTTATTACATTAATATCTAGACCATAAAGCAACATGAAAGTAAATAATGAAAGTTGGATAAGTAATGTTAGTGTGACAATAATAAACATTGGTAAGAAATAGTTATAATAATAATAATAATAATAATAATAATAATAATAATAATAATAATAATAATAAAAATAATAAAAATAATAATAATAATGAGATAATTTAGATATTTATCTGTGATATATATATATATATATATATATATACATATATATATATATAACCATTAAACATTGAGAAACCTGAAACAGCTATTATTGTTAACAAGAATTGTTAGAAAAATATTTCGTTAGTCTATTCTTAAATTGGTTTGATGTATGACAGTCCCTGACATTACTCGGCATGGAATTCCAAAGTCGAGGAACAGCCACAGTGAAAGAAGATGAATATGAGGATGTTCGGTGGGAGGGAATGGATAAAATTGAGGAGTGTTGTGATCGTGTGTCTAGGTTATGATGGGTGGATAAATTTTGAAAACGAGACGCAAGATAGACAGGAGTGGAGAAATGGAATATATGAAAGAGAAGGGAAAGACAGTGGATTTTCCTACGATCTTCTAGACGGAGCCAGGACGACATTTCGAGGGATGGTGTTACGTGATCAGCCCGGCGAATATTGCAGACGAAACGGACGCACATATTATGAACACGTTGTAGTCTCTGTTACTTAATTAATTTTTTTAATTAAAAAATTAAATAGAAGCTGAAGAGAGATATTCAAAATGCCAAATTTTCTATAGCGATATTTCGCCAATATCTTTATGATGTACGCTCAATTTAAATTGTACTAGGCCTACGTTCTATTTTTCTGGGTCTTAATCTGTTTTAGAGAGAAGGATTTGATTAAATCATCAGCCCTCCAGTGAGGGTGACCACAAGGATCCAGAATACAGAACAGTTATGTTTTTAAATCGATTAATTAAAAAATACTAAATTTTGGATTTGGGATGCTAAAGTGTCATATTGATAAAATTACCTTTCTTGGAACTATAGATGATATTGAATGATATTGAATGATATGTAAAGAGTCCCTAAGAATTTGTAATAAGATGTTTTGTACTTGAAAGACTTGGAATTTTAATTTCACTAATAGTTGGTAGGTAGACTGTGGAAGGGAACCTCTCGCTCCAAATAACATACCTTTGACTTATGTCAATAATTTGCAATGATCAATCTTAATGACATAACAAGAAATATACAAAACAAGTTACATTATAACCGTTTTAAATATACGTTCACGTAAAATTTATATGACTTTTATTACAAGTGCAAACGTTTTCGCCCTCCAGGGGCATCATCAGGCTCAAATAACAATATCAATATCAAAATTAAAAGTTAAAATAAATATGTGATGTCAATGTATGTGATAGAATTGGATTTTATTGAAAAGATGAAGTGTGTTTCGCATTAAACTTATCTATATAGTATAAAATACACAAACACTATATTGTGTGTGAAAGCTTATGTGAATAAAAACATTGATAAATGAATATTAGAACTGTTGTATATTAGGCTAGATGTAGGTCGAAGTATTGTTTGCTGTTGATTATCATTATATTTGCGTGATGTAAAAGGATGTAAAGTACTTCCTAATAGGAATACCTACTTTAAACACTGTGGTATATGTGAGAATCTAGTGTTCTACAATTATGAATAAAATGTCAATACATAAATATTAAAATGAATTAAAATTAACTATTGGATAGCATACTATGATGTGAAGAAAATGAAACGTACTTCTTGTTAGCACAGTCTAGTATATACAGTCGCGAAGCTCAATACGTAGTAAATATGCAAACATTAGATAGTTGCTCACCACTTGGATGGCTAATATCGCCTCATTACAGGCAATGCAAAATAGTACCGTCACAGTCTATTGTTTCTAGCACCCTCAAAACTCAAGCTTCGTGACTGTTTATAGTAGACTGTGTTGTTAGTGTGTCTACTTTAAAACACTGAATTGTGTGCACGAACCATATGTTCCACAAATATAAATCAAATATAGGTGTATTCAATATTAAAATGTTAAAACTTGATGTAAGTTATAGTGAATAACAACTTGGCTGTTGTATGTTATTTATACACACGACGCAAATGTCTCATATTGTTAAATATAGAGTCACTCTTTTCACTAAGTTGAATGGTACATAAGAATAGAAGCTTGGATGATATTGTAGTATAGCAAGTTATCTCGTAACCACCGTATGCTCATATTTGGAGATATATTGACGATCGGGATTAAGTTGTGTAGATGTAAGCGAGCGCGCGTGCGCGTGCGCGTGTGCGTGCGCGTGTGCGTGTGCGTGTGCGTGCGCGTGTGCGTGTGCGTGTGCGTGTGCGTGTGCGTGTGTGTGTGAGCTGCATGTAGTCTTATTATTTGTTTATATTTTGAATGAACGTGAATGTCACTGCCAATGACCTTGTGCCCATTTGAAATACAGTAGTACAGGGACATCATTTTATTTTTACTTCAATTTTTAATGTACCTGACTTTTTTAATGTACTTCACTCCCACCCCTTCTACTAATGAAGTTCCAACTGTCCTCTATACACAGATCCAAGACCACATATAGTAAACAGCACTGAGTTACTGAGTATAGTACGTTCCAGAAATATGTTCGCGTTTTCCAGTGACGAAAGAGCTTTCAATATTGAATCATATTTTCACACAGGTACTGTCCGTTTCCCTACGTCGCATCCCTATTTCCTCCACCTACTTCTATTCGCCCCTCTGTAAAAACAGGGCTGTCTTAGCTCTTTTCTGAAAACATTAATTTCTGTTAGGAATTCGACTTTAACGTAATATTATACAACTGTTTAAAATAACTTAAATAAAAGGGCCTCGTTAAGTAATTAATTGTCACGTGGTTTCCCCCCTTTCTACGATCCTGCGGCATAACCACTTGGACGGACAGTAGATAGCATGTCTGAGTAATTTTATCTGTGCGGGTCGGGCAGAAGTGAAGATTGAATTTACAGTACGTAAGGTACTCTTTTATAGACTAGGTACAAAATTATTTCGACATGAGTTACTAGTACGAAGTCTATAGTGCGATAATATGCACAAAAGAACTGAAGCCTGTATCGAAATTAACGGCAACCATTTTCAGAAATGTGTTTAAATATCCATATTATGATTATTTTTCAATTTAAATTCATTCTCTATATTGTACGCTAATGTCTGTAGACAGTATAATATACACTGCATAATGAATACGTTCGCATGGCTAACTCAGTTCGTGAGTAAAAACACTTATTCCTAATACAATACTGTATTAAGATTAAACAAAAACCTAATGAAAATTATCGAATTCAAAATCGCGATATTTCCTAGTTTACGTAAATGGATGAACTACTTTTCTTCCCTCCTATATCTAGTAGAGTGATTTGTTTGTGTTTTACGTCAGTATTATCGAACTACAGTCGTGGAAGGGGATAGCAATCTGTGTTTCCGATGCTCTAAAGGTATAGCCAGGTTAATATTAAAAATGCTAGTAAAAATAAAATGATGTCCCTGTATATTATATTATATGCACACACAGATTCGTTCCTAAGTACAAAAAGTTTAAGGATGTGATGTAGATTTACAATAGATATGAAATGTGTAATAATAAATGTTCTTCATCTGTTTTGTTTAAAAGTCACTACATGAAAGAAACAATAAACAATGTAAGTTTATTTTTTTTTTCAATTTTTACGGCAATGTATAAGAGAATTTTAATGCAGAGAGTTCAGAACGCATTCCTGCACTTTCAAAGAGGCATGAAGTGTCATCTCGGTAATTGTGTAACAACACTGATGTCCGGTTTCTGGAAAGACAGTTAACTGTACAAAAGAGTTATCTATAATTTAACATGCTTATATGTTTAAAATGAGTTTCCGAAACAACAGTTATCATTATCTTTACAGTTATCTGTGCTTCAACTGATAACTATATATCGGCCTGTAGTTACCTGCCTGTTAGTACTGATTCGAACAAATACCGACATGCGACGCTACTCCATTACTGTTTCGTAAACTATAATAACCGATATTAAATAATAATATAGATCATAATAAATTAATTTATTATATTATCTCTATATAGTTTTAAAAAATTGACGTTGTATTTACGTACCTTACGGTAAATGTTTTACTTTCTATGATATATTATGATAATAATGTGTTTATAAAGACAATTTCGAATATCACAAGCTTAATATTCGTCATCAACTTCAGATTGTATGTTGTCGGTCAAGAAATATTTTATTTTTGGGTGTTCTACCAATGCCAATGGCATTTCGGGCTCTGAAAAGTTCATTTGAATACATGAAAACATTCATATGGGTGAATGTAAAATATTTTAATATGTTTACCAATATGGCTGTCATATCCACCATAGCTGAAAACAGTTGCAGTTTTGAAGCAGAAGTTACATTTAGCTCTCTCTCCACTAGTATTATTTACCTCGATAATCACGTCAAATACCAAAAATTATTGTTTTTAATCATATTACAATTGAGTTGGAAGTGTACATGTACACTATCGTTTATCACATGGTTCTTTAATTAAAAAGTCTTGCACCTACTAGTGCAGACCTCACTGTGTAGGCCTACCTATCAGTCATATTACTACTGAAAACTTCTGCAAACAAAAGTAAATATAAATAACTAAAAGATCACTAACAAAATCCTACTGGAGACATCTATGGACATTGACTTTAAAAAACCTTTGACTGCATTAGCAGAGATTACAGTATATTCTTGAAACTTTAGGTGAAATTGGAGTTCCCAATAAACTGATCAATTTAACTAAAATAACTTCAACACAAACTCAAAATAAAGTTAAAATGCAAAATAAACGCTCTGAAAGCTTTACAACTTTTAATGGCATTAGACAAAGTGATGCTTATCAACTATGTTGTTTAATGTTGGATTACATAGAATTGTTCAAAAGATAACCATAAACCCAGGAGGTACAATCATCAATAGAACGACACAATATATGGCATATGCGGAGGATATTGTTATCTTATCACGCAATGTAAGTACAATGGATGAAATACTCAAACAAATAGAAGCTGAAGCAATCAAAGCCGGTCTGGAAATTAACAATGATGAAACTAAATACATGTATAATATGAATAATGACAATACTAATAAGATTAATTTAAATGATACTAATTTTGATAGAGTTTCCTGTTTTAAGTATCTGGGTTCCACGGTGAAAGACAATAATGATGTTATGACTGATATAAAAGAGGAGATTGCAGCTGGGAATCGAGGTCTTTGGGCATTGAATAAAACTTTGAAGTCCAGGTGTATCTCAAGAAAAGCCAAAATAAGAATATATAAAACTATAATTAAGCCAATAGTAGTAAGTATATGGAAGTGAAACCTGGACTCTACCTGAAAGGTCAATAAAGATCTTAAATGCCTGGGAAAGGAAAGTATTACGAAAAATCTTTGGGACTACTTATGAACCAGGGTTTTGGCGAACCAGAACAAATGCTGAGTTATATGAATTATATTATAAAGATATTAACACTGTTGTTGACATAAAACTCAGAAGTTTAGAGTGGCTGGGACACGTAGCCAGGATGGAGAACAATCGCACACCCAAAGCTCTACTAGATGCATTGCCAGTAGGAAGAAGGAAAGTCGGACGACCTAAATTGAGATGGCTGGATGATGTTCAGGCTGACCTAACAAAAGTTGGAATTAGAAGATGGAGAACACGAGCATTAGACAGGAGTGATTGGTCGGATGTTCTGAGGGAGGCTAAGGATAAACTGCAAGGGCCGTAATGCCAATGATGATTATGATGATGACATATATGGACGACAATAGATACTGAACTTGAAGTTACTTCAACTGTTAGTTACAAGTGCTGATAAATCTACATTTAACTTTCCGGAAACTCGTGAAAGTTATCAGTGCAGTTAAATTTATAACAGGAGCTAAGTAACTTAGAGTTAACTGACGTGTACCAGAAACCTGCCATGAATCAGTTTAAATCACTGTGCAAATAATTTTGAAGCAACATTCAATCTACTGTTGCATAGCCTACATGTATACGTCTGCACATATTCGCATCCTGTTCACTGTACATTCCTCCTACCCCTTAAATTACTATTTCGAAGGAGTTCAGCTTGTTACCCAATGTATTCAAGAAGACATAACAGTCAATCATGGGGAGGCTTCAAGTGACCACATACGAAAGGGTCGCGAGCAATATTAGAAGGGTGGAGGTGTCTTTATGAACTATCAGTATTTAAACAAGGGTCAAGTCACCCATTGTCTCAATATCCCCACTTTAACCTAAACGCAACAGATGTTACGACATAAAAAATCGGTGGCGGTGCGGATGGAGTCCCTTTTGAATGCCGACGTGTGCCAAGGGGCTGGGGGGTTGCTTGGAAGCGAGCCACATCAAGAGTTCCCGGGGCTGTTGAATGAAATTATGACTATGACCCCCTCCCCTCAAACTGAAGCAGGTTGAGTCGACAGCCTCCTTCCACCTTCTCAATACAACTGCGAGAAAGATTTACGACGCAGACTGTTCCTTTTACTTCCATTACTAATATTAACCCTTCCTGCATAACCACGTGTTCTGCAGTTATTGATCATGTGGCAGACACAATTCAGGCACGTTGTATTACCGGGATCAGGAATTGACTTTAATGTGGAAGGAGAAGGTGTCATTCTTTAGCCAGATTTGCAGGTACCAATCTACTTGTAACTGAAATGTAAATAGCTTATAGGTCTACCTTTATTACGAGTATTCCTCTATTTACAACGTACTCTACTCAATGGTCCCCAAAACAGCATTCTATAGTACTTGTAACTGAAATGTAAATAGCTCGTAGATCTGCCTTTATTACGAGTATTCCTCTAATTACAGCGTACTCTATTCAATGGTCCCCAAAACAGCATTCTACAGTACTTGTAACAGAAATGTAAATAGCTCGTATGTCTACCTTTATTACGAGTATTCCCCTATTTACAGCGTACTCTATTCAATGGTCCCCATAACAGCATTCTACAGTATTTGTAATTGAAATGTAAATAGCTCGTAGGTCTTCCTTTATTACGAGTATTCCCCTATTTACAGCGTACTCTATTCAATGGTCCCCATAACAGCATTCTACAGTACTTGTAACTGAAATGTAAATAGCTCGTAGGTCTTCCTTTATTACGAGTATTCCTCTATTTACAGCGTACTCTATTTAATGGTCCCCAAAACTGCATTGTATAGTACTTGTAACTGAAATGTATATAGCTTGTAGGTTTACCTTTATTACGAGTATTTCTCTATTTACAGCGTACTCTACTCAATGGTCCCTAAAAGAGCATTCTACAGTATTTGTAACTGAAATGTAAATAGCTCGTAGGTCTACCTTTATTACGAGTATTCCTCTATTTACAGCGTACTCTACTCAATGGTCCCCAAAAGAGCATTCTACAGTATTTGTAACTGAAATGTAAATAGCTCGTAGGTCTACCTTTATTACGAGTATTCCTCCATTTACAGCGTACTCTATTTAATGGTCCCCAAAACTGCATTGTATAGTACTTGTAACTGAAATGTATATAGCTTGTAGGTTTACCTTTATTACGAGTATTTCTCTATTTACGGCGTACTCTACTCAATGGTCCCCAAAAGAGCATTCTACAGTATTTGTAACTGAAATGTAAATAGCTCGTAGGTCTACCTTTATTACGAGTATTCCTCTATTTACAGCGTACTCTACTCAATGGTCCCCAAAAGAGCATTCTACAGTATTTGTAACTGAAATGTAAATAGCTCGTAGGTCTGCCTTTATTACGAGTATTCCTCTATTTACAGCATACTCTACTCAATGGTCCCCAAAAGAGCATTCTACAGTATTTGTAACTGAAATGTAAATAGCTTATAGGTCTACCTTTATTACGAGTATTCCTCTATTTACAGCGTACTCTACTCAATGGTCCCCAAAAGAGCATTCTACAGTATTTGTAACTGAAATGTAAATAGCTTGTAGGTCTACCTTTATTACGAGTATTTCTCTAATTACAGCGTACTCTGTTCAATGGTCCCCAAAACAGAATTCTACAGTACCTGCTTGTAACTGAAATGTAAATAGTTCGCATCTTTATTACGAATATTCCTCTATTTATAATGCATTCATTTCAATGGTCCCCAGAAAGCTATCCTATACCCATTAAATCCAATTGAATTTATTAATTAAATTAATTTGAAATGGATATAATTATCAAATCAATAAAATTATGATTGCATATAAAGAAATAAGAAGTTACCATCTTTTTATTATTTGCTGACTTATTTGGTCATTAATCATGTTAAATACATGATTAATGAATGATTAATTCAGTCGTTTACTTATTATTATTATTATTATTATTATTATTATTATCATTATAATTATAATAATAATAATAATTATTATTATTATTATTATTATTATTATTATTATTATTATTATTTAGCCTTTGGTTATATTAATTTATTTGCTATTATTCCATGTCAATTTATTTTATTTGTAATTTCCTCATTTATCTATTCATTTATTTATTTGTGCTTATTACTGGGCCAAGGCCAGTGGAGTCCTGCAGCCAGGAGCCGTGGCGCTACTGCTCCTGCGTTCGCAATACCGCATCGCGATAGTTCACATTACGTCCGCGGCTCCACTCGCCTCGGTCAAGTAATACTTACGTACGTTTATTTATTCCTACACAGACATCAGTTTACAGATAAGCAAATACATTGTTATAAATTTTATGTAAATCAAATACTTTAAATTCTGAATACAACAGTTTTGAAGGATAATCTAGAGGTTTATTAAGTCATATTTTTATTTAAGTAAATAAATAAAGATTATAGGGAAAAAACAATGGAAGTCACAATTCTCATAAGGCCGATATCATCTAATTCAGTACAGTATTACTGCAACTTTAGTGTTTTTCTTATAAAACCTGGTAAAAGAAAATTATCAATCACCACGTACAGTTATCCTTTTCTACTTTTTCATTAGGAACAGTAATAAATGTTACAGTAATATACTAAATTAGAAGATCACATCACCCTTAAGAGTATTGTGGCTGATTGTTTTTCCTCTGTACTCTTCAAATAAATTCATAAATAAGTGAGTAAATTAATAGATAAATGAACGAATAGACGAAAAAATGAACGAAAGAATAAATGAATGAACAGGTGAATGAAAGAATAAATGAATGAAAGAATGAATGAATACATAAGTAAATAATAGACAGACAGACAGATAAATAAATAAATAAATAAATAATCTTCTCGGCCAGATTTAAGCTCACGAACTTAAATTTAACGGTAATTGCGAGAATAATATTACAAGTTTGTAGGGATAATTGTAGGAGCACTCCTGCTGCATGTGACTACGAAACGCGCAACCGTCTGTCGTCGTCTGCACCCCTTGTTTCCAGAGACTCGTCATACCTTGACGACATTGTCATCCTCGCACGGATGACCAGCCGCTGATTCAATTCTCAGACCTGCAAAGCCATCTGCAGTTCATTTCAGATCCACAGATAATTCCGTCTTCCCGCTCCTTTTGCCTATACAAAAGCCTGCAGATCCCAACTCCCCCGCCCGGATTTCCGAATTTTCCGGACCGCTGGACAAAACAGGAAAAGAAGGAATAAGAAAGCCACGTTGTTATATTTCTTTATACACGGAGGAGAGAGGCCTGATTATATGAGGGAGTAACACAGACATGTAAGTCCGCCGGGCGACAACGGCACAAGTACAGGCGCACTGGATAAGGTTGAAGTGGAACTTAATACAATCAACATATAATAATACCAACAAAACAAGTATTAAATATGAATTAAAACATTATTTTATAAACAGCAAAACAGAGATCAGTGAGGTTGCTAGTATGAAGTATGCACTCTCATACACACTTATTTTTTGTTTATTTATTTTTATATATTAATTTATTCATTGATTCATGAATTAAATTATTTATTCTTTTTTATTTATGTTTCACGGTCAGGCATGCTAAGAGTTACTCCACGGCGGTGGAATTATACTATTTTAAAAAACCTAATGTACCTATTGTATACATTAGGCCTAATGTTTACTTGATTTTTTCTCTTTAGTACGGCGAAGTGATACAATAATATAGTTCTTGACTTGGATATATTCTTTGGTCGGCGGGAAAAGGCACATAAGTAAAAAAAAAAGAAATAAATTTTCAGGAGATACTTTCTTTTTAATTTATTCTTAACTAAACAGCCCGCTGAAGTCCACTCAGAAAAATGCAGAATTTATGAGCCCACAGTTCCATTCTATTTGGAGAAATATCACCTCACCTCCATTGAAGTACTTGGGCTAATGGTTGGCGCTAGGGGCACAATACCTCGCCTCTTTGTCAGTTTCTGCAAGAAGTTCCAGCTGAACAACGACTTCATTCGTGATGTTTCCCTTGCCGCTATCAGAGGATCACTTGCCATTTTAAAATACCATCTGTACTTTGTTTCCTAAAAAGGGAGAATTTTGCTCGAATATCTAATCTGTTTGTTTACTATGTTTAGGCCTGTTATATGCATGTTATTATATTTCCTGTACTTAATTTTCCCTTTTGTACGTTCCCCTCCTTTCTCTTTTGTGGTTTGTTTTTTTGTTTTCACTCAATATGTTTATTATGCTTTGTCCAATGAGGCAGTCCCGTCATTGGGAAAGCTGAAAGAGTGTCTTTCAATGTGTATGAGTATAATAATGAAATTCATATATATTGGTTAAAGTAAGACCTTTTTCAATTTAAAGTACAAGAAACTTTATTATTTCAAAAATTAGAAAACATACTAGACTTATGTGATTAGGTAAAACAGAAAAATCGACTTTTTTTACTTATGTGCCTTTTCCCGCCGACCAAAGAATTATATTAGAGTGGGTTAAATTCCTGATCACATATAACAGATTGATCAGCCTAATAGACTTTCAAGGCAATCACTTTTATCAATGTCACTCTGCTGCCATCTAGCGACTGGAAAGGAAGTCACTTTAAAACCCTTATGGAATTGAATGGAGCAACTGTACTTCCATCTAGGAATAGTTGTCAAAAAATGTCTTTTCGACGGTGAAGGCTCTGGTCGTTGTTATCATTTTATGTTGCCATTTCATAACAGGTAATGGCTGAATTCATATATGTGATCAGGGGTTAAAGGAGTAGATAGATAAGTGAGATATTACAGCGTCCTTTTTTCCTATTTTCGACCTATTCAAAAACACCACGTATCCATGTCGTACAGAATCCCCTGATAACCCCCTAAATTCATCATCACTTAGAGCACCGTATACTAGTCATCCACTTATGCGTTTAACATGACATGACAAAACAGGACCGCCATCACACAACACATAATTAGAACACGTGTTCCGCCACAAATTACTCAACATTATGACGTCACGCAACTGCAAGGTAGGAAAAGTCGGATCGACACATTCTGAAAAATTACCAATTAATTACTTAAAAATTGCATATACCATATATATGAGCTATTCCATCTCAAATCGACCAAAATATAGAGAAAATTGATCTTACAATTTCTAAATATAAAAACTTTTATTGGACGTAGAGAACTGTGATACAATGCTTTGTGCAAAGTTTGAGGCATCAGAACTTCATAGTGTTTAAATTAATAATATTTAAATTTATCGTATTTTCATAAAATTAGCAAATTTAAACTGTTGTGGCTCCGAAACCCTTTCACCCAATGATCAAAACCATGGTTTATTTTGATGCTGAGAAGTTAAAGTTTATATTGACATGTAAACAGTGTTTCTTACTTTTTATGGAAATGGAGGAATTTAGATTTTTCTTCATTAAGACGCCTTTGGCCACGAAAAAAAATATTTTTTAAATATATGGTTAGATTCCGCATTGAAAGTACAAATAAATACATATTTTTTACTGATGGTATGTTGATAAGAAAGTATTGAAAATATCAAATAAAGAAAATAAATAGTACGCGCGTGAACTATCCAGATGACTGTGAGACGGGAGCTAGCCGAGACAAGCAAGGCCAGGAGACAAACACGTGATGTTTCGTCTAGTAGCGCATAGCTGAGCTAGCTTTATCACAAGCTTTCATAAACACAGGAGTCAAATGACGCCCAACGCTCGCTTATCTTCAGCTCTCGGCCAGTGCGTGCGGCACTGCGCCGTTCAAGTCCAGGCGTGTGAAAATAATCTATTTAATACCCTCGAAACTTATTGCCGAGCCACTAAGCAAACAATGCCGAATCCCTCTTAATAATGCAAGGTTTTTTCTCAATATTTTTTACATTTTTACAAATTGACAAGAAGCCTAAAAGTAAGTAAAATCAGATTATCTGTCTCTCTGTGTATAATAAAAATAAGGATTTCTTCTTAACATAACCTATCAAATGTCAGCTTCAAAATGAGCTCCCGTTCAATGTTCTGCAGTAAATGGTTCCAGAGTTCTGAGCGCTGAAAGAGGCTTGTTTTCATAAAATACGCTAAATTTGTCGCTCAACTATACGAAAACCGTTTGACTTTCGATAGTATATTTTTGAAAATGCATTGTCCTCAGCACCTTGTATAAATAGGGAAAAAATTAGATATAAAAATGCGAGGTTTTTTACTGATCAATTTCATATGGAATAGCCCATATATCTTTTAACAATTTCATCAAGAGTAATCTTACTAGAGGTTCTGATTTATCTAGAGAAAATCACAACGAGTGAGATTTAATTGACTATTATACGATTATAAGAAAGTACTGTACTGTATATAAAGATAAGACCAAATAAAGGATTCTGATATAATAAATTATTAACTGACTTACTGAAAATCTATTTCACTAATGTTAGCTTCACCAAAACGTTTGAACGGAGCCGCCATTTTCAGACGACTGTCTATGCTGTAAACAAATGACGATCGCAAAGCATGTTTTATAGTACCGTAAAGAATTTACAGTTTGAAATGTTGGCAAACAAAGAAACAAATGGTAGGAATGTGATAAAAACAGGGGAAAATATATAATGATTAGAAGAAATAAAGTACTCTAATACATTAAAATAGATATTAATTGACTTACTAAATTCTATTTCACTAATGTTACATTCACTAAAATGTTTGAATGGAGCCGCCATTTTCAATCGACTATATATGCGGGAAACAAATTACGATCGCAAAGCATATTTGATAGTACCGTAAAAAATTTGCAGTTTGAAATGATGGCAAACAATGAAACAAATGCTAGGGTAGTGATAAAAATAAAGAAATGCTAGGGAAGCTATAAAATTAAGCAAATGCTAGGGAAGCGATAAAATTGTACCATAATCAGCCATGATTGGTTGAAAGACGTCCTTTCGTACAGTTTTATTCATCAAAAGTAGTATGACGTAATAAAAGTGTAAAAGTCACAAAAAGATTTAAGTTGTCATATGAAAGTATAATCACATTCTTATCTTTATTATTAACCGGCATGAACTCTTCGTCACCGTGTCTTTAATAAAATTGGCTGAGAATGGGTCAACGAAAAGAGCAGACATTATAGCGATCGATCGCCGGAATCAAAGAAGCCTCATTCTTGACCCCAATCTGCGTTTTGAGAAGGATGATCAACAAGCCAATAACGTTAACGATGAAAAGAAGTCTATTTACAACCCATGTATTCCTCACTTCAGTGAGAGATACAAAGTGAATATTAATACATGGGAAGTGAAAGGACTTCTTTTTGGCGCTAGGGGAACTTCAAGTTAACCAAAACCATTCTCCTTTCTCTTATATTTTCTAATGAGGATATTAACAAAATTTGTCTAATGGTATTGAGAGATTCATTATCCAATTTACACAATCATTTGTATAATACTATGCAATTTTTTTACTTCATTTCATTACTCTTCAATGTATTTTCATCTCATGTTTCTCCGAAATCAAATTGTACTTTATTTTTAAATTTATCGTTGTTCCGTATTCTCTCCGCAATCATATTGTATTTTTAATTTAACCTCTGCTTTGTATTATTTATTTATTATTGGGTTATTTTACGACGCTGTATCAACATCTAGGTTATTTAGCGTCTGAATGATATGAAGGTGATAATGCCGGTGAAATGAGTCCGGGGTCCAGCACCGAAAGTTACCCAGCATTTGCCCTTATTGGGTTGAGGGAAAACACCGGAAAAAACCTCAACCTGGTACCTTGCCCCGACCGGGATTCGAACGCGGGCCACCTGGTTTCGCGGCCAGACGCGCTGACCGTTACTCCACAGGTGTGGACTCTGCTTTGTATTCTGGACCCTAGTGGTCAGCCGTAGATTTCGGCCAGATGTCCCAAATTGTGGAATTTGTGTGTCCTTAACAATGAAAACTGAGCACCCGAAACAATGAGTTGCATATTTTATTAAACTGATAAAAAGTCCTTACCTTTAACTTCCTTGTAGATTAAATGTCTAGATCGTTGAGTTAATGTCCTCTTATACTTCAGAGAGTTACGAATTATTTCACAAATTAAAATAGTCTTGATCTCTTTAGTGATTATCTTCCGCATTACTTTTAATTACAAATAATCCACTAGAATTTATTTCGATAAAACACTACATTTATTTATAGAAAAGTTTCATCGATTCATATTGGTCTTTATATTTCTACGAAATTGCAACTTACAACCATCTACAGTAATTCAAGCACTTCTCCTTAGTCACTTAACAGCACTTTATTTAGAATGAGAGTAAGACTTTCTGAACTAGAATCACAAAAAATCCCACTTGCCGCACTGCAATGATGACTGACCACCCGCCGTGTAACAACAAATAATCGTTCTTTGACGTTACCAACATCACAAAAGGTATAGTCATTCTTTGACATTGCCGTACCAACTGTAAAAGAAGGTAGGCCTACAAATTACAGTCGTTTTTTGAATTTACTAACAGTATAGGACATAGGTCATTCGTTATTTCGTGAAACCAAATGCCGTTGTAGCATATTAAGATTATGTAGTGAGAACCTTACGGTAGGAGTAAGCGAGCTCGTTTGCTACGAGTAGAAGCATAGAGAGGGAGGGAAGCTTCTCAGTCCACTTTTCTCTTCCACTGACGCACAGTTAGGTTTCACGAGATACCGAATAGCCTATAAGAATTATATAATCGTTCTTGACTTTACAGACAGTATAAATTGGGTACGTATGAAACGTTGTTTGACGTTACCAACAGTGGGTCTATAAATCGTTCTTTAACGTTACCAAAGGTTATACTGTAAAATCGTTTTATAAATGTTGCAAATAATATTATTTATTTTGTCGTTCTTTGACTTCATGAACAATATGAATTGCAAATCGTTCTTTTATTTAATCACCAGTATAAATTTAATAGTTCTACTTTTCTCTGAGATACAACGTAAATCAAACGGCTAGAGCAGCGGTGGCGAAAATGTAATCGTGCGCCGAGCCACTGAGTAACCTGCAACGTGCATAGCACCTATGGAGGGAGGCGGACACCCGAAGGGGATGTGAAGCAACTATCTGATTTGCTAACGGATTTTCATTTTCCTTACGTCAAGCACTTAAATATAATTTTATACAGTACAAGGCTACAAACTAATGTTTATTACGTGTAATGAAGAAAGAAATGAACAATATCACAACCTAAAATTAACTGTCATCAGAATGTCTCTGCGACAAAGTTTCAAAATCATGAATTATGTCACTTACTGCCAGTCGTAGTTGATCACGAAGGTATTTGTCTGTCAGTCGTGATCTAAATTTAGTTTTTACTATTTTAATTGTTGAAAATAATTTTTCACAAACGTAAGTTGTAGCAAACATGGCTTCAAAAGAGCAAGCGAAAGAACGAAGCTTCGGATATTTATTTTTTGGCAAAGATTTGAAAGTTCAACATTTGTCAAGTCCTTACATCTAGCTTTCATTTGACATCACATAGTAAATCAGTGAGTTTAAATTGAAGAGCTAACCGCATTATTCAAACATCTGTTGAAAAAGGGTCGACGTACAGAGATGATGATGATGATGATGATGATGATGATAACAATAACACTTCATCTTTTAAGGTTTCATCAGTAACGTGTAGTATAATGCCGTTTTATGTTATACAACCGTTATCCTCGTAATACTTGTGAACAAATCATACATTTAATATTCTCATCATATTGACAGCAAAAAAATGCTTCCTCCCATCCTACTTGGAACTTTCGTACATGGTTTCGAGAGAGACATATGCCACTCGCAGATCAGAGACAAATACAAATGGAACGGAGTTTGACTCCAGTGAGTGAGAGGGTGGAGTTTGGCGGAGGAAGCAAGCGAATTGCACAGCTATCACTGCGAGCCACAATGTCTCGCGAGTCACGTTCTCGTCACGGCTGGGGTAGAGTATCGGTGGATCCACTTGGAATTTGTCATGGAGAAAGAAAGTGGTAAGTCTTCACGGAGTACTTCAATTTCCCCTACATATAATTCATCATTGCTCCATTAATCATTATAAGCACCACACTGGTCAGCTATACACCACTCCCATAGTGTACCAAGGGCAACGTTCTGCGGCAAAGTGTCTGTAAATGCGGCGTGTTGCTATTAGAAGGGGCCTCTAGGGTGAATGGCGTAAGAAGTGAAATACCTGCCAATTCACCACTGTGCAGTAACGGTTAGTACGCCTGACAGTGAAACGATTGGACCCGGGTTGAAATCCTGGTTGGAACGAGTTAACTTGTTGGGTTTTTTTTTCCCAAGGTTTTTCCTCAACAAACTTTCGCTGTTGAAACTCGGACTCATCTTACTATCATTAATTCACATAAGTTCTTGTCACCATCATCATCCTATCCATAGCACAGGTTAAGTTCACGGTTCACCGTGCTATACCCGTACAAGAGCGCCGTTCGGCTACAAATGTCATTTACAGATTAGGAGTGATAAGCACAATAAGTGTAAGTCAATTAAATATAAAGTTTCGATTATACATAATTCGTACATTAACACAACGTCTACAAATTACACTTATAATTAAGATACTGAGATAAAATTTTCATGAAACCGTACATTTTAACATGAAACTAACCTTTGTTAAAATTCGACTATTTCCAGTAGCGCATCTTCTTAATAAACTCGAATTCTAATGTACATTCGGACATACAACAACAGCAAGAGTAATAATTATATTACTATTCGCTAACACAATTGATGAAGCAGTATTTTGTTTAACGACGCTTTCATCTGGATAATAGGCTACGTTAAATCAGCGTCGAAATCCATAATGAGCGTTTCACCAGGGCAGGAATCCGTTATGTCACTTATACACGTGCTGCCCGCACCTGGTGACCGCGAGGTCATGGACCAGAGCCTCTCATATCTGAAGACGACAATGTCTCGGCGATAAGGACTTGCGTCGCGAGCCGCGATGGGTCTCCTGGCCATCATAACGTAGAGTCGGGCTGCGATCTGCGTGTACCACGCCACACCTAAGCCTGGCTTAGTGAACAGAGCTGAATAATACCGGTAGTAATAATAATAATAATAATAATAATAATAATAATAATAATAATAATAATAATAATAAAGCAATAATTATTTCAGAAAAAAGGAGCAAATTATTTCAGAACAGAAGAAAAACTAATGAAGAGCTGTTCTATTCGAAGACGTAAAGAAAAAATGCCCTGTTTCAAAAACATCGAAATGTTTCACATACCGGTAGTAACATCAACTACAAAAATATAACGTCGTTAACTTACTAAAGGCGAACAAAAAACAAATCACAACTTCAAAAGTGTATAATTATGTTATATTCATCCTAATGTACTCAGTGGTTTCTAGTGAATAGTGCGTAAATTACAAGTGTCCACGTATTTTTATACCACTGTAGCCGCCGTACCTTATTTCACTAAGGTCGAATGTCCATTTTTTCTATTTTCGGATTCTTAATGATTCTTAAGAAGCAGGCAGCGAATTTTCGTTCCCCAACAAGTTAGGAAAGTTATCGGTTAGTATATCCTGGTTCAAACTGTGACCCTAAATACTTACGTCAGGACGCTACGAAAAGTACAGGGACATCATTTTATTTTTACTTCAATTTTTATTGTACCTGAGTTTTTGAAGGTACTTCACTCCCACCCCCTCTACTAGTAAACTTCCAACCATCCTCCACACAGAACCAAGGCCGCGTATGCAGTACTAAGTAAGTATACTACGTTCCAGAAATATGTTCGCGTTTTGCAGTGACGAAAGAGCTTTCAATAATGAATCATATTTTCGCACAGGTACTGTCGTCCGTTTGCCTACGTCGCATCCCGGTTTCTCCCACCTTCTTCTGTTCGCCCCTCTGTAAAGTCTAGTAGCTGGGTTGTCTTAGCTCTTTTCTGGAAACATTAATTTCTGTTAGGAATTGGACGTCTACGAAATATTATTCAACTATTTAAAATAACTTAAATAGAAGGGTCTCGTTAAGTAATTAACTATCACGTGATTTCCCCCCCCCCATTCTACGACCCTGCGACAAAACCACTTGATCGGACATTAGATAGCATTTCTGAGTAATTTTATCTTTTCGGATCGGGCAGAAGTGAAGATTAAATTTACAGTACGTAAGGTGCTCTTTTATAGAGTAGGTACAAAATTATTTCAACATGAGTTACTAGTACGAAGGACGAAACTGGTAACTGGAATTAGGTACAATTGTCTATAGTGCGATAATATGCACAAAAGAACTGAAGCCTGTATCGAAATGAACGGCCATTTTTTTAAAAATGTGTTTAAATATCCATATTATGATTATTTTTCAATTTAACTTCATTCTCTATATTGTACGCTTATGTACTGTAACAGTACAATATACACTGAATAATTAATACGTCCGAATGGATAGCTCAATTCGTGAGTAAAAACACTTGTTAATACAGTTCTGTATTTTGATTAAACAAAAACCTAATGAAAATTATCAAACTCAAAAGCGCGATATATCCTAGTTTACATAAATGGATGAACTACTTTTCTTCCCTCCTATACCTAGTAAAGTGATTTGTTTGTATATTACGCCAGTATCATCGACCTCCAGTCGTGGAAGGGGGTAGCAAACTGTGTTTCCGGTTCTTAATCGTTGATCCAAAGGTATAGCCAGGTTGATATTAGAAATGTTAGTAAAATAAAATGATATCCCTCTATAACCTAGCTTCGGTACATAATAATAATAATAATAATAATAATAATAATAATAATAATAATAATAATAATAATAATAATAATAGAGCATGACAACAGTAAGTGGGATTGCTACTAAATTGAAATGGTCTGTCCAGCTACTTTTTAACCAAATAAAGCCTCGCGTACCAAGACTAAAACAATGCGGACGAGATGTTTCTCCACATGGTATTAGTTCGATAAGGAGTTAGCACCCATTTCTACTGAGCTGACGAACTGACCCGATAATTACTCCGGCTGTCTTATAAATTTAAGCCGCCATAAAGCTGCAACGTCTCTGTCGAACCGCACTCACGTCGTATGGAGAGATTTCCAAGAAATAAAGAGCGAGGCGAGGGTCACTTGTAGTTAATAGTTACACTGATGGCCACTAGAGACCAGCAGTGACCCAGCCAGTCTGTTATTAAATTTCTGTGAAATTGTAACAGTAGTAAATTCAATCATATATCATGAGACTGTATCAACACTCAACTCTGAAGGCAGTGCAAGAACTTCCTGAATGGATTCTGAAATGTTACACATAGGCCGACTTGTATGTTTTTAACAAAATTATATAAATCACTTTTAGGGACAAATTAAAATTGTCGACATTTTGTATAACATTTCTTCCCTCCATTGTAGTATTCTTAATATTCAAAGAATAACATACAGGTGTAGGATATTTTCTTCCAGTGAGCTACAAACATTTTCATGCTTACCCATTCTCATACAGTATATGTGAAAGTCCATTTATGTACTATACTAATCTATCAATGAGTCATCCATCCACCCCCTATACCCATATAACAAACCTATTCGCATGCTATACTGTAAATTACGTATGTATGATTATCCTTTAGAACTGTTGTATTCTGAATTTAAAGTGTTTGATATCCATCAAACTTAACAATACCTTATTGAATTTCCTTCATAAAAACCGAAATATATTTAATTTGTATTCACAGAACCTAAATGTACACAACTGTAGCTTATAATCACAGTAGCAACTTCGATCTAAAGCTCTATAAAAAGAATTACCACACATTCAATTTGCTATAATGTTCCTTATTTAAAAAATCAATTAAAATTGATTATTTAAGGACAAAATATACAAGTTTCAATTACTATAATATCTGTGTTTTTATTTTTCTTTTTACTTCTTATTGTATCAATCAATAAAATCTCTTAAAATTTTGTGAAATGCTCGCTGAGCACGAGTATCTACTCTTTCTGGGGTATGTATACAAATATGTAACTTACCTTTGTTCTAGCAATAAACTATTATTATTATTATTATTATTATTATTATTATTATTATTATTATGTCACCTCTGCTGTGGCTGAGTGGTCAGACCTCCGGCCTGTCAAGCAGGTCTGGGTTCGAGTCCCAGTCAAGACTTGAAAAATCCGTAGTAAAACTTGCAGCGGTCAAGATCGCAGTTGTGATTTTTTTCGGAATTGTCCCTTTTTTCCCATATTACGCATTTACATCATTCCGTCGTATTCCCCGATCGCCGAATGGCTACGCACGGACGGGGTTGCCTGGTCGAATTCTGGATACGCAGCGAACCTTAGTGTAGTCAGCCGGTGTGGCTTTGTAAATGCGCCTAGCTTGAGGGTTATCGCAACAGATCTCAGTGCTGAGCCATAGTGCCCCCTCCCGTAAATTACGTATGTATGTATGTATGCACGTATGTATGTATGTATGTATGTATGTATGTATGTATGTATGTATGTATGTAATCCTTCTTTACAAGCATGTTCCATTACAAAAATGCAATACTACATGCTAATAGACTACACATTACAATATTGCTAACTCTTCCGAATAGAATGTATACACATTATTGCTAGCCTATTCTACTTTCCCTAAATATACTATTTACAACATGTTAACATCTATGCTACTGTTGAATCTTTTAAATACTTTGTACAACACTATTTTAGTACCTATTCCCTTTTTCTATTTACAGATAAAAAATCAATACTATTGCTAATCATTTTAAAAACTATGTTTAGAAATATACTATTTAACAAATTAACCTACTTTCCCTAAATTTACTATTACAAAGTGTTAACATCTATGCTACTGTTGGATCTTTCAAATACATTATACAATACTATTTAGAGTCTATTCTGTTTTTCTGCTTACAAATTAAAAAAAATCTATACTATTGCTAATACTTTTAAAAACTATGTTTAGAAGAATACTATTTAACAAATTAACCTACGTTCCTTAAATTTACTATTACAACGTGTCAACATCTACTGTATGGTACTGTTGAATCTTTTAAATACATTGTACATCACTATTTTAGAACCTGTTCTGTTTTTCTATATACAAATTAAAAAAAACAATGAATACTATTGTTAATCCTTTTACAATCTATGTTTAGAAATAGATACTATTTAACAAATTAACCTATTATCCTTAAATTTACTATTTACAACGTATCAACATTGTTGAATCTTTTAAATTCATTATGCAACACTATTTTGGAGCCTATTCTGTTTTTCTGTTTACAAATTTAAAAAAATCTACACCATTCTTAATACTTTTAAAAACTATGTCTAGGAGAATACTGTTTAACAAATTAACCTATTTTCCTTGAATTTACTATTTACAATATGTCAAAATTAATAGTTTTTGTGAACTTCAAGAATGGTTTCGTATAGGTATGTATGTATGTATGTATGTATGTATGTATGTATGTATGTATGTATGTATGTATGTATGTATGTATGTATGTATGTATGTATGTAGCGTATGTACTGTATATGTACGTAAATACCTATCTCTGTCTATATGGTTTCTTCTTCCATGCTTTAATTCATCTACTCTTCAACCGTGAACGGCTTTAATTTTATTATTATTATTATTATTATTATTATTATTATTATTATTATTATTATTATTATGGTTATTATTATTACTAGCCGTACCCGTGCGCTCCGCTGCACCCGTTAGAAATAAATATAAAGTAATTACATAATTAAAATAGGACGTTTGATCCAGGGAACATTCGTGTTTGGTAGAAGGATAAATCATTTAATATGTTACTTAATTTAAATTGCATCCAAATAATTAAAATGCGATAATTTTCTTCCACAGACACTCATTTGGTGCAATGACAATTCCTTTAACCTGTTTCTTAATTTTTATTACACGCAACCATAGTTTAATGAAGATTGACATCATTTAGATTTAATGTGTATATTTTATTTTACGCGTTATAGGTTTCCAATGAATTATGGTAATAACTTAATTTTAACCCTTGTTTTCCACGTATTCAGTAAATGGCGCTTGGCCCACTATGGTTCTGAACTCTTCAAATAACTTAAATTATATTATATAATATTACATATTATATTATATTATATTATATTATATTATATTATATTATATTATATTATATTATATTATATTACATTATATTATATCAGAAGTTACTGTAATAACATTATAGCATTATGTCCATCTAGAGAAACTACACTTTCCAATGGTGAAATAATTAATTATACAAATCGATTAATTTAGCTTCCGATATTACTTCAGACAAACACAGAAACATTCTCTGTAGGCTATCTTTCATAGCTTTCGATTGTTGCTGTCCAAGGCCCCTTATAGACGAAGTCATTTGTTTTTTAATTCGTTACACGACCTTAGATGTCAGTTATTTTAATTTTAAAACACATTTATCTCATTAAATATCAGTCCTATCAAAATTTTTCAAGGAATAAAACTTATCGCAAATAATTTTTCAAGAAACGCTTGTTATGTAACATTTTTCATGAAAATCAATAATAAGCGTGATATTTCGATTTAATTCAGGCCCCCTTATAACCCCCCCCCCTTTAAATGATGTATTTTGAATGCCATATAGCCTAAAATCTAAGTTACAACGAACTTAATTTATATTCCAATTTTCATCGAAATCCGTTCAGCCATTATCGCGTGAAAAGGTAACAAACAGATAGACAGACAGACATACAAACAAAAATTTCAAAAAAGCGATTTTCGGTTTCAGGGTGGTTAATTATATATGTTAGGACCAATTATTTTTGGAAAATCGAAAATTACCACAAAAATTTCGGCTGCAGATTTATTATTAGTATAGATTATTATTATTATTATTATTATTATTATTATTATTATTATTATTATTATTATTACTAAATATAACTTTTTAACTGAAGTGTTAGGAATTATATCCTACAACAAACAGCGGTAAAGTTACGTTAATACCTCCAGTTCATGATTTATTTAAAGATTTAAACATGCTTCAAGTCAGCTGACCCGGGTTCATAAACTCTCAAAGCATAAAATGTTCAATTTAAAGCGAGTAGATCGATATGGGCATCAGAATAATTGCATTTGTTGCGGGCTGGTATACCCACGACGCGTAATCTGCACCCCCCCCACCTCCGAGGGTTGGCGGTCGTCAATGGGGGATTTAGCGGTTTTCCTGATAATCCCAGGCAAATTTTGAAATAATGTATCGAAAGCGCCACAAGCTTACTCGCCCCATTTTTACGCAGTTACTGGTAATTACAGTAATGTGAACATAATCTCTACAAATCTCGCGCTAATCTGTACAAAGAAAGGGTAGGACTTGCTAATTTCATTATTACACTTCTCTTCATCCACAACATTTTGAATCGTGTGTACTTGCTACTGAACATGTTTTATTATTACAGGCCTACTCTCGTCACTAGACTACATTTCAGAGCGTACAATAACAAACCAATTTCCAGATTTTGAAGGAAATTAACATTTCGATATTCCCTACTTCATTTCAAGAGCACACTTAAATAACCACAGCGTCGAATTTAGACACTTCATATCATCAACATCTCCATCATCATCCACAAACAGGAATTAGGCCCTATGGTCTTACCAACTATTGATCTTCTTCCGTTGAGCTCAAACCCATTCATAGTTTTCTGCCTAAGGTCAGATCTTGTCTACCGTTGTGGCTGAGGGGCTAGCGAGTCTAACTCCGAATCAGCAGGCCCAGGTTCGATTCCCGGTCGGAACGAGTTGCCTGAGTGATTTTTTGGGGGTTTTCTCCCTCACTCCTATGAATGAATATCAGGTAACTTTATCAGGCGATTGGAACCCCACTCATCTTCGCCACTTACTTTCCTCCCCTATCATCCTTCCATTCATCATCTCGTTACTTCTTCTGGTTTTCAGATCGCTCTACAGGCGGCCCTCCGAAGCTTCTGGCTCTCTCGTGGATTGTATTCATATGATAATGGGTAGCTTCTGCAACGGAACCCGGGACAGACCTTCTCGGGGGAGGACTTCCGCCTCGGAACTTTAAGGGTGACTTGGGGGGGTGTATTGCCGAAGCAGAAGTGGTACATGGAATCTGTTGGCTGTAGGGACCGGTCGTTAAGGGGGTCAAGTGGTTAGATCGGTGCGCGTAGAGAAACGGTGGGCACGCAACTCATCCTATACAGGGGGTGTATAATAGACTTCAGGTCGAAGTGTGTGAGATGTTCCCTCCCTCCCTCCCTCCCAAGAATAAAAAAAAAGACAAGTCTTCCACTGCACAACCAGCATTATCCAATTTATCCTATTTTCTGCCCTCCCCTTAGTCTCCACCTATGACATATATGTTTTAATGTCGTCTATCATCTGATACCTTCAGCTTTATTTCTTATTCTGTCTGTCCACTTCACACTTCCATTCTTCTCCACATCCACATTTCAAATGCTGCTAGTTTCTTCTCTTCACTTCGTCGTAATGCTCATGTTTCTGCTGCATACAATGCCACTTACTTAGAAATGGCTCATGGTCATTTTGAAGGTAACTTTGTAGAATTATTAAACTAAGAATTGGAAAGAAAAAACAATAAAATATGATCCAGTTCATTGCCGCCCTCACATAAGCCCGATCGGTCCCTATCCAGAGTAAGATTAATCCACTCTTTACCATCACATCCCGCCTCCCTCAAATCCATTTTTATATTATCCTTCCATCTACGTCTCGGTCTCCCCAAAGATATTTTTCTCTCATAGCCTCCCAACTACTGTAAAACACTATATGGATTTCTGGATTCGTCCATACCTGTTACATGCCCTACCCATAAAAAACGTCTGGATTCAATGTTCCTAATTATATCAGGTGAAGATATAACGCCATCTAATATTTTATAATTATCTACGTGAAAATCTGTGTTGGCAGCCCTAGTTAGAGAAATGTGGTGTTTGAGGAACCATTCTTAAACATCTCGAACCAACAATTAAACGGATTTCTGTCTTTACTTTGAGTTTAACAAGCTTTAAGTGAAGTGCGCGCTTGAGCTGATTGTCGAGTGACGTGAATATTGTATTCTGCATATAAGTACAGATAATTGAAATTAAAATGTAGTTAATGATGAAATGTTATGAGAAATTGGTTTATATGTTCTCTTAAGTTTAGTGGAGTGGTGTTGTTTTAAAATGTACAGGGACATAATTTTATTTTACTTCAATTTTTATTGTACCTGAGTTTTTTAATGTACTTTACTCTTAGTGAACTTTCAACTGTTCTCCACACAGAACCAAGGATATGCAGTCAAAGTCACTTTACAGTCATAGTAACCACAAACAATACTGAGTTAGTAAGTATAGTACGTTCCCGAAGTAGCCTATTTTTCGTTTTCCAGTGACGAAAGAGCTTTCAATATTGAATCATGTTCTCGCACAGGTACTGTCGTCCGTTTGCCTATGTCGCAACCCGGTTTTCCCCACCCGCTTCTGCTCGCCCCTCTATAAAGGCTCGTGGCTGGGGTGTCTCAGCTCTTTTCTGAAAACTTTAATTTCTGTTAGGAATTGAACGTCTACGTAATATTATACAACTGTTTAAAATAACTTAAATAAAAGAGTCTCGTTAATTAATTAACTGTCACGTGAGTTCCCTCCTTTCTACGACCCTGCGACAAAACCACCTGGACGAACAGTAGATAGTATGTCTGAGTAATTTTATCTTTTCGGATCGGGCAGAAGTGAAGATTGAATTTACAGTACGTAAAGTATTCGTTTATAGAGTAGGTACAGAACTATTTCAACATGAGTTACTAGTATGAAGGACGAAACTGGTAATTGGAATTAGGTACGACAGTCTATAGTGCGATAATATGCAAAAAAGAACTGAAGCCTGTATCGAAATGAACGGCCACCATTTTCAAAATTGTGTTTAAATATCCATATTATGATAATTTTTCAATTTAACGTCATTCTCTATACTGTACCCTAATGTGCTGTAGACAATATAATGTACACTGCATAATGAATACGTCCGCTTGGATAGCTCAGTTCGTGAGTAGAAACACTTGCTATTTATGCAATACTGTATTTTGATTAAAGAAAAATGTAATGAAAATTATAAAACTCAAAATCGCGATATTTCCTACTTTACGTTAATGGATGAACTACTTTTCTTCCCTCCTATACCTAGTAAATTGATTTGTTTGTATTTTATGCCAGTATAATCGAACTCTAGTCGTGGAAAGGGGTAGCAAACGGTGCTTTCGGTTCTCAATCGTTAATCCAAAGTTATAGCCAAGTTAATATTAGAAATGTTAGTAAAATAAAATGATGTCCTTGTATATTATTATATTATGGTAATTACCCATTTTAAATTGAATTTGCGACTGCAGGTAATAACGCCATCTCGCTGCGAGAATAAGCTTTGATTTAACATGTAATAATAGCTGTTAGTTGAATCGTCTCTAACTTAGGCCTAAGGGTAATCGACCGGACATGGCACCACGAAACCTGCGACATTAGTAGCACAAAGGGAACTGGACTCTGTTCACTATGTGAAGACAATTGTGACAATGACATTGATTGAATTATTTAAAATTTTGTGGTAATGAGTATTGAGACTTTTTGTTGCTATTTTAGTAAGTTATTTTACGACGCTGTATCAACATCTCAGGTTCTTTAGCGTCTGAATGATATCAAGGTGATAATGCCGGTGAATTGAGTCCGGGGTCCAGCACCGAAAGTTACCAAGCATTTGCTCGTGTTGGGTTGAGGGAAAACCCCAGATAAAACCTCAACCAGGTAACTTGCCCCGACAGGGAATCGAACCCAGGCCACCTGGTTTCGCGACCAGACGCGCTAGCCGTTACTCTACAGGTGTGGACCATTTTGTTGTCCCTAATCATTTACAGTTATTTAATTATATAATATTATCTTATATTTGTCCCTTTTGCTTATAAACTTGTCTCTTTATTCTAAAAAGAATAGGTGGCGTTATTATCTTCACTGCAAATCTAACGTTAGTGTGACCGTTAATGGAATACGGAACTACGTGTTGGGATCCCTATAGAATATATCAGATAAATTCCTTAGAAAGAATCCAGTATAGGGCAGCTAAATTTGTTAAAGGTAAAAGAGAAGATGGAAACGATACGATAAAAGAACTTAAATGGGAAACTTTGGAAAACAGACGTAGGAAAACTAGAATAACATCATTGTATAGAGCACATCTAGGTCAGAAAGCATGGGTAGACATAACGGCTCGGTTAGAAAAGCCAACGTACTATGGTAGGAACGATCATGATTTTAAAATCAAATGTAGGAAACAGAAAACGGATGTAGGTAAATTCTCATTTTTAAATAGAACTATAAATGATTGGAATGACCTATCTGCAGCGGTCTTTGAGGGCTGTCCTTCCTTAAGGAGATTCAAGAATAATTTAAAGGGTTGTGTATAAAGTGAAAATTAAAATTAAGGTGACATTCAACATTTAATTTTTTAAGGTGACATGTATTTATCTAGCCTGACGAGTTTACTTCCTTGGTTTGAATTGTAAATTATTTAATAATAGCGTGTAAGAGGGCCTTAGACTAGAAATGTTTAGTTTAAATGTAGTTCTGTTTATAAGTATACATAAGGGTGTAATTATTTGACTTATTTGAACAGTGAAGCGAGGTGAGTCAGTGAAGTTATGGTTTTACAGTGCAGTGAACAGTTCCGATCAGTGATAATTTATAGCGTCAGTGAAATTTGTTCTATAGTGTCAGTGAAATGTGTGCTAAAGTGTGAGTGAAATGCGTCATAGTGCCACTACAGGGAATGAGATGAGAGTAAAGTGAAAGACTATTGAAACTTATGTAGGACCTATACATAATTATGTAGGTTGTGTTGTAAAATTAGGTGTTTTATTTTATGTTTTATTATTATTGTGTTAAATTGTATTGTGTATTCTTATTGTATTGTGTATAAAATTGTATATGTGTTGTAAATTGTATTATGTATTGTAAATTTTATTGTGTATCGCTTATCATTTTAACTGTGTATTGTTAATATTGTATATACCACTGCCACCGGGTGCTTGCCCACTTGCAGTGTAAATAAATACATACATACATATTTTTATTTACTTGTATTGTTGTAAACTCTTGTCACAATTACAACTTCTGGAACATACATTTCACAGGAGAGGCTACAAATGATAAATATTTAAAAAATCAATACTATTTTCCGTATTTCTGATCAGTTGTATGCCATTTTTTTAATTGATGGCGTTAATGCCTTTACTTACCTTAAATAATAAATAACCAATTACGGCAAAACGACTTGTAAATATTATAATTTTGAAAATGTATTATGTTATTTTTCAGAAAAAGCTGTAGACATAAGAGAAAGAAAAAGATCAATGAAGCATTTAAGTGAAAAATTTTAACAATCTTTCAAAATGAAACGATATGCTAAGACCAAATCATGCAGGGGATAATGATTGTGATGATGTGATCAGGAGGAAAAAGGTCTTAAGATTTTTACATGTTCTGAAAGCGGAAACAATTCTCTACAATCTGGTAAAACGGCTAAAGTCAAATAAGACTCCTGACTGGATTTATAGAGCGTTACCAAATGTCCTAAGTACTTTTTGAATCGAGTACACACAGAATAAAGGACTTTTTAATACTTTATTCCTTACAAACCATCACATGTTTACTTTCCATTCTTCCCTATTATAAAGGTGTAACTTGTATTTTAGCCATTTATCACATACTGATGCTCTTTCCTTTTAAAACTTTAAGCACCAGGGTAAACAGTCCTATAATTGTTTAAGACCCATTTTGAATTCCTAATAATTTACATTTCTCATTTATTTTGATATTAAAAAGGTCTTATGTTAGATAGTCCCTTCTACTGATTTTGACTTCTAGTCTTAAAAGTGCGGCTATTTTTGGAAATAATCTAGAAAATTGTTAAATGAGCAACATCACCTATTTTATAACAAATATAAAGAATTAATATCCAGGAAAAATCTCTTAATTAAAAAACCGCTATAATTGACACCAATTTCAATCTTTCTATTGCTGTCCTGAAAAGTATAACATTTTTACTTAAGATCTTTTTCCTCCCGGCCACAGAAATATTTCCTCATTTTCTTTGGTAAGCATCGATCCCAGTTTCCTAGAAACATTTCTTATCACAGCTCCAAAAACGAACAGTGATAAATACCACTGATAAAAGTCTTGAAAGAAAGACTCCTGAGAGAAGACGTTCCCAGGTGAACCTAAATGCAGCTTCGTTGTACACACAATACGTGAGTATCGAGGATTAATTTAGAAACGATTTAAAGAGTAGCTAGTGACACCTAGCGGAGCAAAGAAGCGTCGCAAATGGATGCAGATGGGTGAGGGGGATTAAGACGGAGCTCCGCGGAGGGTAATAGCGCGAGGACGGCGTCTCTAGGGCATCGCCCCACCCACACACATCCCCCAATCAAATCCTCGTTTCCTATTTCCTGTTGGAGACATCTTCTCCCCGCCCCAAACTCCTCATCACCTTCGCTACATATAGACATGGAGCAAATCCATTCTCGATACGTAGCTACAACCCGTCAAGAAAACATCAAACACTCATAGCGTACTAGCTTCAAAGTACATTCACAATGACAGAAAGTGGACTGCTTTATTAGAGAATCAGTTCTAGCTGCCAAACATTTTACTGTTACTTGTTGTAAATTTAACCATAAAAGTACCAAATGTAGTTTCTTCTTTCCAAATAGAATATACGAGTACCTTGAACGGCACTAAAATAATGAGAAATTGAATGTTTATTATTCCAGACATTAGAATTAAATGTCGCTAGGGATGCCAAAATTATAATTCTAAAAGTCGGTGAACATTCCTACACTAACGGTAACTTGGACTTCTTAAGCAATCAAATTCGCACACAAATATTGTGAATGCCATTTTAGTAATGGATATTATTATTATTATTATTATTATTATTATTATTATTATTATTATTATTATTATTATTATTATTACGACTGAAATGCAGTCAAGTTTTCAAACAAATGTTGTGAATATGACTTCAGAACGGATTCTCAATTTTTTAATAATTATTATTACAACTCTCATGCAATCAAGTTCGCATAGAAATGTTATGAATGTCATTTTAGTAACGAATACTCTGATTTTTTTTTTTATTATTGCAACTGTTATGCAGCACGATAGTACACAAATGTAAATGCCTCTTTAGAAAAGAATATACCGATTTTTTTTATTATTAAGACTGTTATGCAGTCAAGCTCGCACACAAATATTGTGAATGTCACTTTAGTAACGAATACTCTGATTTTTATTTTATTATTGCCAATGTTATTCAGTCATGTTCGCACATAAATTTTGTGAATGTCACTTTAGTAACGAATACTCTGATTTTCATCTTATTGTTATGACTGTTATGCAGTCAAGTTCGCACACAAAAATTTTTTGAGTGTCACTTTAGTAACGAATACTCTGATTTTTTATCTTATTATTGCGAATGTTATGCAGTCATGTTCGCACATAAATTTTGTGAATGTCACTTTAGTAACGAATACTCTGATTTTTATCTTATTATTATGACCAAAGCTCGGATCTTGGGGACTTGTGTGTCGTGTGCTTGAGTAAGGTTACAGGCATAACGTACACAAAGCTCACGCTGCAAGTGCTCAGGGACAGTCGTTTGTACTAAGAAAGTGGTCACATCGAATGGCAAGAAGACGAACGAATAAACTGTGTCACGTCGAAGCCAATGACATTAAGAGAATTACAGGTAAACGGTCTGTTTGAGGAATTAGAAAATACGTGTTATTCGAATGGGTGTTATGGAAGTTTGAAAATACATTTCTTAAATTTTAGGTACAGAATTTCGTGGAGGAATTCTGAGGGGATACATTATTTTCTTCTAATGCAGAGTTTATATCTTGTAAGTTGTACCACACATAAACTAGAGCTGGAAACGGGCATTCATTGAAAGACATTGCAGTCCTTTAAATTGATGGAGAATTTGTCCATAGCCATGGATCAAGTCGTAGAGGGACCTTCCCTAGTAGTGATACACTAATTGAAAACTATTTGCGAGAAAAATTTAGGATATACTTATCTTTCTCAAATACGAGATCTGCTGAAAATCGAACAGGAAACAGTGACAGTGAAATATTCAGTATTTTATTTAGGCCCAAGACTTTATAATAAAATTTCAAACCATTTTCCAAATTTGAAATTTTTAAAAATTGAAACTTTTAAAAAAGAATTTTGTAAAATTATCCATGATATATAATAGTAACAAATGTACTTTTTTTACCTTTTATTTCTATCGACTATATTCATGTTTTTATTGAATATCACTGGCTTCTGTCGGATTGTCAATTTATATTAAATGTGTATTTTTCTCTCGTTTTCCCTTTCTTCTTTATTCTTGCTCTTGTATTGTACTTATTGGTTTGAATTAAGTTAATTATTGTACTTAGTAAACTGTCCTTGTAAATTTTATGTTATATTATTCACTAAGACCACACCGTACACGAGCCTGACTCTTACGGTAGTGGCTAGAAACATTTTTATTTTATAAATGCAATTTGTACTCACTAGGTAGCTAGTTAAAACAAATAAAATAAAAAAATTAAAGTTTACTCCCGTCACTTCATGTGACGTGGAAATAAGTTTCCTTCGTTTCAAATCATGTTTAACTAACAGACGAAGAATTTATGGGTTCGAAAATCTTCGAATGCATGTAGTCATACACTGTAATGAAATGTACAGAGCAGAACTGTAAATTTGATGTATTTTGCATGTTTATTTATATATATATGCTATAAAATTAGATGTTTCAACCTATCGTAATATTATCATTATGTTGTTCCAGCCAGGAACCACTTTTATAGGAGACCTGACAGTACCTCCGTGCTGGAAGCGGGAGTTTGTTGACATTGAAGTCCGGTCGCTTAGCCACGTTCAAAGACACAAGTCCCCAACTTCCGAGCTTTGATTATGACTGTTTTGCAGTCAAGTTCGCACACAAATTTTTTGAGTGTCACTTTAGTAATGAATACTCTGATTTTTATCTTATTATTATGACTGTTACGCATTCAAGTTCGCACACAAATTTTGTGAATGTCACTTTAGTAACGAATACTCTGATTTTTATCTTATTATTGCGATTGTTATGCAGTCATGTTCGCACACAAATTTTGTGAATGTCACTTTAGTATCGAATATTCTGATTTTTATCTTATTATTGCGATTGTTATGCAGTCATGTTCGCACACAAATTTTGTGAATGTCACTTTAGTAACGAATATTCTGATTTTTATCTTATTATTGCGATTGGTATGCAGTCATGTTCGCACATAAATTTTGTGAATGTCACTTTAGTAACGAATATTCTGATTTTTATCCTATTATTGCGACTGTTATGCAGTCATGTTCGCACACAGATTTTGTGACTGCCACTTTAGACGCGAATACTCTGATTTTTTTATTATCACGATTGTTATGCAGTCACGTTCGCACACAAATGGTGTGAATTTCACTTTAGTAACGGACAGTCTGATTTTAACTGTTATGCAGTGGAGTTCGCACGCAAATGTGACGTCACTTTAGTAACGGATACTATTGTCTTTTATTATTTACAAATATTACTTTCAAATGACATTTCATAAATATCAACTCCAGTTACGTGCTACTGATGTATCATATTATAGTTTTATGAACAATGTCATTACAACGAAAACTTTTACTTGATTAAAATTAGTAAAAACTGAGACATTTAAATGTTTAAATATTTCTGTTCTGATTAATGTGCTCACGTTAATAATCAGTTTTAAATATATTTTTATCTTGAAATATTTAATGTAATTCCTAAGCTGCATTCCAAACAATAGACAACTTTTTCCTTGAATAGTTCATTTTTATAACTGGAAATTTTTCACGCATTCTTCTTATTATTTTGTTATTCTGAATCTAACCAAATTACTTAAAAAAATTTGTTTCTGAGTTTATTGTATAGTTTAAGAGTAAATCTTGTAATTTCACTTTAAAACTTACGTTTATCTGTTTCATTTCAGAAGAAAACGAATTAAAATTGACAGAAAGTTAATAGGATCCCTATATTTGAGTGAAAGTTTTATGCTCTCGGTTAAATATTATTGCGATATTTGATTTTTAAAGATATTAAAGATTGTCAATATGACTGAGGTTGAAATAAATTGGACGAAATAAATTATGTATTTTAATAATTATTTTTCATTCATTTATTCATGTATTTATTGATTAGGGCCTATGTACCCATGTCTGTACAAGTACATACTGTACAATGGAATTAATATGTTTCACCAGAATGTGTTTATACATCTTGATTACACAACTTTTAACACGGTATCACTTCGGAATATGTATGATAAGAACTTTCTTGCGTTAAATTTTAACGTACCTTGTTAACATGTTTCGACCTATTTTGGGTCATCTTCAGAACTGGTCGTTGTTGGTCTTGGCGCCTCTCGTTTCCTGTGAGGGTGCGTTCGTACACTCATTGACTCTACACTACGAACGCATCCTCACAGGAAACAAGAGGCGCCAAGACCAACAACGACCAGTTCTGAAGATGACTCAAAATAGGTCGTAACATATTAACAAGGTACGTTAAAATTTAACACAAGAAAGTTCTTATCATACATATTCCGAAGGGAATTTGTTTGTCGAAGAGCCAACTATTTCTGAAGAAAATCCGGGAGACTAAGTGGTCTACAATATTTCACATGAAAATTGGCCAATTATTCATTTCAGTTAGCGGTACTAAAACAACTTTATTCTACATTTTGTCAAGTAGGCTTAAATTAAGAGTATTTTGTGACTTTTTCCTCGCGTAATACTTTCAAACAAATTCCCTACATGAGTAGTTCAAGTTGACTGTGATTCGTAGTTCTTATTTTATTAGATGTGTCGCGCTCTTGTTTCAAACATCTTTTCACTTATTGTTCATAAGAGGAATTTTTTTAGTTGGTTATTTAACGACGCTGTATCAACTACGAGGTTATTCATAAGAGGAACACTCTTTGCATTAGTTTTGCTGCCTGGTGTGTTTACAACACATCACACTATTTTTTTTTTAATTTGTAATTCTATTTCTGGCAGAAACTGAAAATTTCAGAGCATCTCTGGAACAACAGAATTCAGCATATAAATCACCTTCAATCACGTAAAAATTAAATGTTTCAAATATAATTTTACATTATTCAAAAATAAGGGAGAGAAAGACTAGAAGAGAAGGAAAATACGGGAGTCGCGAGATTGTTAAAAATTAGGGCTAAATACGGGAGATCCCTGGAGGGTTAGCAACCCTAAGTACAGTATATCATAATAGAAATAAGAATTACAATAATTGATGCACGAAATTAAGTTTTCATCTCTAGCAAAGATCGCAACAATATAAGAGCCTGATTCGTTGCTAAGCAAGTGACGTTAGAAATGTGACGTAATTTATTGCCGTTGCTAAAAGTGACGTCAGATGTTGAAACTTCTATAATATATTAATTTGATCCTCGACCATAAACGTTTCACGTTGAAATTTATTAAATAAGCGAGTCATTTCTTAAATGTTATAGCTTCCGAATAACCGAAAATGCGATTAGTTCAGTATATACGTTTCAAAACATGTTGTATACTGTAAGGCAGCCGTGGCGAAAATGTGACTCGCGAGCACATTGTGGCTCGAAATGATAGCTATTCATTTCTCTTGCTTCCTACCTCCGACAACCCCCACCCTCTCACTCACTGAGACAAACTCCGTTCCATATGTATTTGTCTCTGACCTGCGAGTGGCGTATCATCGCAATGTCTCTCTCGAAACCACGTACCCCTACAAAAACGAAAGTTTCAAGTAGGATGGGAGGACGATTTTTTTTTTTTGCTGCCAATATGATGAGAATATTAAATGTATGATTTGTTCACAAGTATTACGAGGAAAATTATTGCAAAACATGAAACGGCATTATACTACATGTCACTCATGAAACATTAAAAGGTTAAGTATTATTATTATTATTATTATTATTATTATTATTATTATTATTATTATTATTATTATTATCTCTGTACGTCGATTCTTTTTCAGCAGATGTACGAATAATGCGGTTAGATCTTCAATTTAAACTTACAGATTTACAATGTGATGTTAAATGGAAGCTAGATGTAAGGACTTGACAAATGTTGAACTTTTCAAATCTTTGCCAAAAAATAAATATCCGAAGCTTCGTTCTTTCGCTTGCTCTATTGAAGCCATGTTCGCTACACTTTATCTTTGTGAAAAATTTTTCAACAATGAAAATAGTAAAACCAAATTAGATCACGACTGACAGATCAATTACGACTGGCAGTAAGTGACATAATTCCTGATTTTTAAACTGTGTCACAGAGAAATTCTGAAGATAGTTAATTTTAGATTGTGACAATGTGTCTTATGTTTTCTTATTTATTTCTTTCATCGTTACACGTACTAAACATTAGTTTGTAACCTTATAGTGTAGAAAATGATATTTAAGTGCTTGATGTAAGGAAAATGAAAATCCGTTAATAAGTCTGACAGTTGCTTCACTTCCCCTTCGGGTGCCCGCCTCCCTCCATAGGTGCTATGAAAGTTGCAGATTACAAAGTGGCTCGGCGCACGATCACATTTTCGCCACGGTTGCTGTAAGGGATGACACCGCCAGATTGCGTTGTCCGAGGAAAAGGAAACAAACTAGACCTTTTTGAAAGTGTTATCTTTACTGAATTTTATGTAGGGAAAGAAATATCATCATAGTAGGGTCCTTGTCCACTAAAGCAGTAAACTAATAAAATAAATTTATTAAATTGGCACTATTACCTTTTCATTATTGCATCATTTAGTATCAAAAAATATTAGCATTCATAGCCGACCCAAAAAAAATTAAGCTAGACGTTTTAAAAAATTGAGTTTGCAAGAGAAAAATGGTTTGCACTATTAAATTCAGTGCTAAAATATGAATTAGAAGCACCTTATTTCATGTAAAAAAATTTTCACTGTTGTTCAGTGTTACCTTACCACAGATTTAATCGTTTCTTCCCTTTGTCACTTAATATTGACTGAACGATAAGCAAAGCAGAAAGCAAGTGAAACATTAAGTCGAAATGGAAAAGAGACTTTTGTTAGTCACATATGCCTGTTAGATCTACCTTAATCCGATCTAAACGACAATTCCGGTTTCCTGATCGAACTGGCATACTTTAAGGCAGAAGTCTTTTAACTAAGCTACCAAGGGAGCTGACGAAATATAACTTAATACAATGGATATTTTAATATGTATCATGAATACTTTCCTACCCGTTAAAGATTAAATCAAAATATTAACTCTAAGGGGAAAGAATTACAAATACATAGGCTATTTTAAAACACTTTTTATCAACTTCTCTTCCATTTTCTTTCTCAGAAATCGATTGAGCAACAGTAGCTTATTCTTTGAAAGAAATCCCCTCAGCTGGCATTGATGCAAGTTGAGTTAATTATTTCCCTTCTTGCGATACAAGAATGGAAAATCTCCCCTCATGTTTCTTAGGGTTTTTTGGTGGTGCCTGAATTGATTTCCTATATAAACAGACAGTTCATCACTCCACTTTAACTCAGACGCTTTTCTCTATTCTATCTTCAAAAGTATCTGCAACATTACATTATACCAAATGCACAAAACATCGATGCTGAATGCATATACTTATTATTGGTAGGCCATTGTGACGTGTTCAGATTCCAAAAGTTGAATTCATCTTCCCGTCTTGTAATCCAGTTTCTATTAGTTTGTAATATGGGATCATTTTAGAAAGTATAGATTCTGGCATTCTTAGTATGAGTTCGTATTTGCTTTATAGTATTTTCGTTTTTGTTAGTGATACTAGCCTACACAGCAGCCAAGTTCAACTGTAACTCGTACGTGTTAGTGACATTTGAGCTATGAGTACCCCCACCTCCTTGACTTGAAGGGAAAGGACTTGCCAGCTGTCCGTCCCTTAATATGACATTCACATTAGTTCATTCGCAGTGGCGGCGCCTTGTGAATTATTGAAATTTTCAATGGCTTATTCACGTTCAGATATTTATTTCACGAATCGTGGGAATTTCAATATTTTTGTGTCAAAGAAATCAACCAAGTAAAGTGTCTCATTTGTTCTAAATATGCAGTGAAGCTACACATAATCTCCAAATGGAACTAATTGAATTACAGACTTCTACTGCAATTAAATATTCTAACAATGAAAGCTGGAAACTATTTAAATCACGCCCTGTGATAGATTTCCATGGTTGTATGTTCGCAGTAAATGACATGACAATCTTCGGATCTATATGAGGCGTTCCGAACGAGAAGGGCGAACCCGCCAAGGGTCGAATTTTTTTTTACTCCTCCGAATATTTAAGAGACATATCCACAACTTAAGCCTGGCAGACGTTGGCGGGCTCTCCCTTGCTACATCGAAATTATCACTGTTTGTAAGGTTGGAGAAACTGCGTAGTCTGTGACAGGTTCATAATATTCATATTACTCCGTACGAGAAGCGCGAATAAGCCACTACGCCGAAGGCGCGCGCCATCCTGAGTGAGGAATTACGTGTATTTATGGACATTGTAATAGCTTAGTATGAGTAATAGTGACAGTGATAATCAACCAAGCATATCTGGTTATTGTAGGAAACGTCAGATGCATGTCGAAAAATGGATAAACGTACAAGCAAAGATTAAAAGAAACAAAAGGTGAATCGTACATTAGTACGAAAACATCTCGACATGTGCAAACTCATGGTATAGGCCCGCCATGTACTTGTGGGTGCTTCAACGCATTAGGTATGGAGAAAATACAACCTGTATTTCGTAATTTCTGGGAGTTGGGTGATTATGACCTCCAGAATGCCTATATTTCTAAGCTCGTAACCAGTGTTGATGTGAACAGATGTCGCATTAAGAACATGCCGACCTCTCTCAGCTGGTTTTGCCAAAGAGGTACTGTATGTCACGTCAATAAAGCTCACTTCTGATAAAGTAAAGGATCTGTAGGCTCTCCTTATCTATGTAACACAGAACGTTTCTGGATGACGTGATCAGCAACCAAAACGCGCAACTAGCAGTGACCGACTTAGAGGAACATCTTCATGATGCTAATTAATGGATTATTAGCACCTCTGTTCCCAGAACAAGTGAGACCACTTTTGATAGCAAGTGTAATAACATGACAGGCATCTACTTATTTTTGTTTATTAATAATTACAGACACTTTGTAAATATCACATCACAGTGCGATTAAGTGTTTTTATTTATTATTATTATTATTATTATTATTATTATTATTATTATTATATTGCCATTAATGTCTGCCAATACTGAGTTCATTATACGCCCTTTGCTTTTTCTAATATACTGTTTTCAAATTATTCCCATAATATTGATGAATTCATGTCATCAATCATCACTATTAAGTTGGAATATTAAATTGGACATTTAATTGCAATTATTATTTACAGACGTGTCCTTGGCGGCTTCGCCCTTATCTCGTTTACAGGTATAATACTTTGAACATCGATTACCTCTAAAGGTACATTTGGCGGGTTCGCCCTTCTCTTACGGAACGCCTCATAAATACGTTTGTGAGCAAACATTTTCTAAAATGAATTACATTAAAATCCTCTTTAATCTTCATATTTATTTTCGGATAATAGGAGCATATCATGCTAAAGGTATTTTTAGAATTTAATTTAACCTGTTTCTAATTTCTTTATCTGATGTACATGTAACCCAATTGTCACAACCATATCTTACAGGAGGCACTACAAATAGAACTTTAACCGTTTGTTCTGCATTGTTTTGTTTCTCAGAATTCAATGAATGGTGTCGCACATTCTATAGAATCTCTTCAATTTAATGTTAATAAGTGCATATACACTGGATAAAATATCAACATCTTGAATCATTGTTTGCGCTTTTTTTCGTATTATACTAAGTGAATCTCCTTAGTGCTTTCTTTTATACCAGTTCTGTTGTAGTAGGGTTTCAATATCTTCGATAAATAATTTGAATTCTTATCCGATATCTAAATAAATAATTCATGGTTATAATAGTTATATAGTTTTCAAGTCACGGATTTTTCTTTGCTAATGAATCTGCTGTTTCATTTCCAGAAATATCAATAACATGGATTTCAAATAAAAGTTTACACGAGGATTAGCATTACTTGAGAGATATCAATAAATTGTAGTAAGGCCCGTAACACACTACAGCGAGAAATATGAACTTTGTAATGTGTGGACACCACAGTCTACTATATACAGTCGCGAAGCTCAATACGTAGTAAATATGCGAACATTAGATAGTTGCTCACCACTAGGATCGCTAATATCGCCTCATTACAGGAAATGCAAAATAGTACCGTCACAATCTATTGTTTCTAGCACCCTCAAAACTCAAGCTTAGTGACTGTATATACAGGGACATCATTTTATTTTTACTTCAATTTTTATTGTACCTGAGTTTTTGAATGTACTTCACTCCCACCCCTTCTACTAATTAAGTTTCAACTGTTTTCCAGACAGAATCAAGGCTGCTTATAGTAAACAGCACTGAGTTACAGAGTACAGTACGTTCCAAAAATATGCTCGCGTTTTCCAGTGACGAAAGAACTTTTAATATTGAATCATATTTTCGCAAAGGTACTGTCCGTTTGCCTACGTGGCATCCCGATTTCCCCCACCTGCTTCTGCACGGCCTTCTGTAAAAGCAGGGCTGTCTTAGCTCTTTTCTGAAAACATTAATTTCTGTTAGGAATTGGACGTTTACATAATATTATACAACTGTTTAAAATAACTTAAATAAAAGGGCCTCGTTAAGTAATTAACTGTCACGTGATTTCCCTCCTTTCTACGATCCTGCGGAATAACCACTTGGACGGACAGTAGATAACATGTCTGAGTAATTTTATCTATGCGGGTAGGACAGAAGTGAAGATTGAATTTACATTACATAAGGTACTCTTTTATAGAGTAGGTACAGAATTATTTCAACATGAGTTACTAGTACGAAGGACGAAACTGGTAATTGGAATTAGATGCAATAGTCTATAGTGCGATAATATGCACAAAAAAACTGAAGCCTATAGGCTATCGAAATGAATGGCTACCATCTTCAAAAATGTGTTTAAATATCCATATTATGATTATTTTTCAATTGAACTTCATTATTCTCTATATTGTACGCTAATGTGCTATAGACAGTTTAATATACAGTGCATAATGAATACGTTCGCATGGATAGCTTAGTTCGTGAGTAAAAACACTTATTCTTAATACAGTACTGCATTTTGATTAAATAAAAATTCTAATGAAAATTATCGAACTCAAAATCGCGATATTTCCTAGTTTACGTAATGGATGAAGTACTTTTCTTCCCTCCTATACCTAGTAAAGTGATTTGTTTGTGTTTTACGCCAGTATCATCGAACTCCAGTTGTGGAAGGGGGTAGCGAACGGGTTTTCCGGTTCTCTAAAGGTATTGCCAGGTTAATATTAAAAATGGTAGTAAAAATAAAATGATGTCCCTGTACTAGACTGTGTGGACACGGCTTAGCTTAGCCTAATGTCTTCACACTACAGCGAGAAATATGTTGCTACACAGTGGAGACATCTCTGTATAGATAATTAAAACACGAATTTTATTACGTCATATGGCATACGGAAGGTATTTTGATCAATGACCTTGCATATAATACTATATAAGGTCTTTGGGTTTGATATGCGATGATAGAAATAAAGTTACATAAATTTGAATATCTAACTTTTTATTAATTGTTCAATTTAATTCACGTAATCTAAATTTTATAGGCTACAATTAGGTTAGGTTACTTGAGAAAGCGGGAAATATGTAGCTATGTTTTAAAAAATAGCTACCCGACCAGTGTCAGCTATGCCTTATTTCGAGCGTTACTCCGTGCTAAATGAAAGCATAGTACATATTTATCGCTGTAATGTGTTACGGGCCTAATATGCTTATTCCAGTTGCAACGTCATTAAGAATATATCCGGTGTGATTTTTGTATTCATTTTATAGTTTTATCTAGCATAACCTTCCTCGTTTAGCACAAAAGTTTAAGTAAAATCTACGGTGCTAATTACTGTCTAATTTTCTTCATTGTAAATAAAAATGTATCATTGAAATTTTAATTTCCAAATGCTCTAAATCTCTGCCTTCGAAGTGCTTATAAAATTATAATGTATTAATATAGGAAAGATTTAATTATAAGAAATTATGCCTTATGTCTTATTCTTATATAACGATATTATGATGGAGTCTCGTATTTTAATTCCTACTCTGTCACATAAATCTCTCATATTTTTACTACTTTAATTAAAGAATGGGGCGCTAACTAGAGCTGTAACATGAAGTCCGAGAGAAAACTACTATCTTTACGACTGAGCGAGATAGACGGAGTGAAGCCAGCGACTACGGTAAGGTTTATTCAGGCATAAAGTTCTTTAAGCTCTCGCTTCCCATAATTTGAAACATACACAAACACACACCCAAGTATTCAGCAACAATGTAAATATGTATCCTTGCATGAACACAGTTCGGGGGCTTTATTTATAATGCAATTTTTTGAAAATGTTTGCTGTATTTTCACTTAATCTCTCCTAAATGCCCACTGATAGGCCTACACAGAATTACCTGCAGTGTAACTACGTTATATACGATGTTAGAGAAACAAGATTAGCGAATAACTCCGATATGAAAGTTAACCCAAATTATCTTTTACTCTTACGGTATCAAAAATATAACTCTATAGTGTCCACTGCTGTGGAGTAACGGTTCGCATGTTTCACCGTGAAGCGAGCAGGCCCGGGTTCAAATCCTGGTGATGACAAGTTACCTGGTTGAGCTTTTGTCTGAGATTTTCCCTCAAACAATTTTTTGCAAACATTTTTTTTATTATTTATTATTACAATTATCACAACCAGGAAACTACAAATATAGATATTAAATATAATAGAAACAAAAATGAATTTAAAAAACTAATTAGGAACAGGATTCTTTGTTCATAAAAGAATAAAATCAGCAGTAAAAAAGGTCGAATTTATCAGTCTTAGGTTATCGTATTTAGTACTTAAGGGTAGATAGCGCGATATCATAGTTATAAATACTCATGCCACTACAGAAGAGAAAGACGACCATATAAAGGATAGCTTCTATGAGGAATTGGAACAGTCTTTTGATCAGTTACCTAGATATAGCATGAAAATTTTATTGGGGGATTTCAATGCTAAAGTAGGACGGGAGGATATTTTTAAACCGACTATTGGAAAAGAGAGCCTACACATAACTAGTAATGACAATGGAGTTAGGTTAGTCAACTTTGCCACATCAAAAAATTTAATTGTCAAAAGTACAACATTCCCCCATAAAGATATACATAAATATGCTTGGATGGGCGAATCCAGAAATGCATATAGAGTGTTAGTTGGGAGACCGGAGGGAAAAATACCTTTAGGGAGGCCGAGACGTAGATGGGAAGATGATATTAAAATGGATTTGAGGGAGGTGGGATATGATGATAGAGAATGGATTAATCTTTCTCAGGATAGGGACTAATGGCAGGCTTATATGAGGGCGGCAATGAACCTCCGGGTTCCTTAAAAGCCAAAAACCCATTTTATATACAGGGTGATCCGTTTGGATATGGATAAAATAAAAACATCGTAAAATATTTACTACTGAACTTTATTTGTTGAAACTTTGTGCATACAACACTGAAAGGTGGGAGATTCCTCAGAGTTCAACATGACCCCCATTGCGCACCCTGCACAACTCATAATGATGATCCAATTCAGCCCAAGTCCTTTGTAACATAAGGGGGGTTATTTGTTGAAAAGCTTGAGTAATTTTTACTCTCAGATCATCAATGTTTCTGGGTTTCTGTGAATAGACAATGTCTTTAACAAAACCCTACACGAAATCAGGAGGGGTTAGATCTGGGGAGCTTGAGGACCAAGCCAAGAGATAGCTGTTTCTCGTACTGGATCTCGCCTGCGACCTCCTGCATGTTTTTTTTTTTTTTTTAACGCAGGACTCGTTTCTACAAATGTTCGGTACCACAAAAAAATGTTAAATGTTATGTTTTATTTAACGACGCTCGCAACTGCAGAGGTTATATCAGCGTCGCCGGATGTGCCGGAATTTTGTCCCGCAGGAGTTCTTTTACATGCCAATAAATCTACTGACATGAGCCTGTCACATTTAAGCACACTTAAATGCCATCGACCTGGCCCGGGATCGAACCCGCAACCTTGGGCATAGAAGGCCAGCGCTATACCAACTTGCCAACCAGGGCGACCGGTACCACAAAATCATGGAATCGTATTTAGTACATTACGCACACCATACTCACGTTGAAATTCCCTTTGAACTATTTTAACACTCATATTTAGCCTACCAAAGAACACATTGTGCCCGCTGTTGATATGTAGTAGCCATTTTAATCATCTACAATTTTCATTTGTCCTTTCAGATTATGCATTTTTGATTGTCATATATGGAAACTCTTGTCTTTTAATCATAATATAACTAGCAAGAAATTTATCCTGCAATCATAATAGCATAATAATAATAAATTAATATTATCCATACCGAAACGGATCAGACTGTATATCAAACAAAAATGAACATGTTAAATATTTAAACAAAAGCATGAATAAAATTAAAGAATTTACCCCCGTATGATCAAACACTCGTGGACAGGAGTTCAAAACTGCACTGTAGATAAGCAGAAAGGAGACAAAATAAACAATCAAATAAGCATTAAAAAAGCACATAATTACAAAAACAAGAGCCTATATGATAAAAAGCAATCACAATTGAAAAAGTTTACAACCAATATTTGCAAGTACATACGATTAACATTTAGCAATTAATTATCTAACCCTATGTTAAGTTCCCTTAATAATTTCTTTTATTTTGTAAAATGGAAGCTGAATTGTTAGGTAATTTTCGGCGTTGGACTTCGGACTCGTTACACTTCTCTCTTTCATCATCATCATCATCATCATCATCATCATCATCATCATCATCATCATCATCATCATCATCTCCCTTTTTCCTCCGCATTTCGGGCTTGCTCCATTATAGACCCCGTGGAGAGTGGTGATCAGTTGCTGGTGGTAGTGCTATGTACCATGGGCTCTTCCTGAGGCTCACAGTGCTCGTGGGACCTGGGGTTAAGGGACCGTGGTGATGTCTACGCCGAAAAGTAAGGGGATTCTGTAGACTTTAAGAATGTTCGGAGGTGGTCTGCAGGGGGATCTGAAGCGAGGGAACCTTATCGCATACATACTATTCCATTTCGGGTAGTAGAATTAGCAGTCCCCAGCTCGTACCCTCCCCTCAATGGGGAATTACAGAACTGTATACGGAAACGTTGCACATTTTGAAAATATTGTTATATTTGAGCTCCCTTGTCGACTATAGGCCTGCTATACGCGTACAAGATATGCTTATATCTTTCAAAAAACTCCAGTTTGTATTTCTCTCCCGTGAAAAGTTGAGGAAGAAGTCAAATAAAACTCAGTTTAAGACGTAAAACTGTTCAATAGCTCTTTATGACATTACATAACACAGAGCGAACAAACCTTCACTCTACAATCATATGGCATCGTTGATTATGGCTAGCATACTCGTGAAGGCAGCCTTTGTTGAAACTACTAGCTAATACCATGAAGTGCTGTCCACAGAGAAATCAAACAAAACGTGCGGCTGTAAGTGTATAGTATTAGTGTAATCTTGTTTAATAATTCAGAACTTAATAATTCAATGTATCTCGTATATAGGATTATTCAAAAGTAAGTTCTCATTTTGAAACAGCTGTAGCTTCTGTACATATCTGCACTTTGGTTTCACATAGATACCATTACTGTCTAGAAGGTTTGATTTTTTTTTTATAGATGTATGTTTCGTTGCTATGGTGACCGTGTCACGTTTGTATAAAAATAATTGTTGTTCAGAATTCAGACGGAAGTTGTAGAAGAGTACCGTCAACGCGGGCTACTTGGACCCTTAAGGTGTTACTTGAACCCAGAAGAAAAAAATGTTTACTTACCATTAGAGTAACTTAGGTGAAAATATTTGTGCAGATGAAAGTTTGTAGAGAAAAAAAAGACCACAACTATCGACACCAAACTGTTATTTTATATCGACGAAAACATTTTTTTTCTTCTGGGTTCAAGTAACACCTTAAGGGTCAAAGTAGCCCGCGTTGACGGTAATTTTAATAATTTTACAATGATTTTACCTTTAAGAGTTCGAATTAGCCTCCTTCAGTGCTATAACGAATGCACTAGATAATACACATATGCATTGAGAAGATATAGAACGTTACATGGATTGAGAAATGGACAGATGAGGCATATTTCGAACTGAACGGAGGTGTTAACACTCATAATTACAGGATATGTGCTGAAGATAATCCGAACACAATAAACAGCAAGGATTAGATGATATCAAGGTTACTGTCTGGTGTGGTTTACGTCACATTTCTTAATAGGATCATATTTCTATGAAGAAATTGAAAATGGACAAACGAAAACTGCGACGGTAACCGGGTAGCGATATTTTCAAATGCTGGAAGACTTCGTAATATCAGCGTTACAGAATCATGAAATCGAAAACATTGTTTTCATGCAAGACGCGCTCCACCTCACATACACAATAATGTAAAATCACTATTGCGCAACACATTTGATGATCGTGTAATTAGTAGGCATTTTCCGAACAGTTGGCCTTCTAGATCACCAGACATAAATCCAGCTGACTACTGGTTATGGGGTTATTTAAAAGAAAATGTATTTCTTAGTAGACTTACTACACGTGAGAATCGATTCTAAATAAACTCGTAGTTGATACAGCGTCGTTAAATAACCAACTACACGTGAGAAACTCAAACAGTCAATATTGGATGTTATTGAAAACATCCCTAGTAATGTGCTTACTAAAGCCTTTTATAGCATAGAAGAAAGGCTATTTCTTATTGATTAACGCGGTGGTGGTCATATTTAATTTCTTCGTGTTTTAATAAAATTCCATTTCTTTACGAACAAATTGATGTTTTTATTTTTGTGGAATCTAAAAACTCTTTTTACAAGCCAACAGCCATGCATTTCCAAAAATCGACACGAGCTCTCGACATATCCTCGGGATACTGAGAAGGACTCGTCCTTCGAAATTGTGCTCAGGTCTGGGTTCGAACTTCACCTACAATGACTACTTTTTGAGTATTTTTTTTAAGTATTCCCCAACTTTGAGGACATTTCCAGGTAAGTCAATAAAGAATATAATTATTTTCTTATCAGATCAGTAATTCTATCAGTGCTGGATAACAGTGTAGTTTGACAGAATATTATTAAACTAGCCGTACGCTTGCGCTCCGCTGCACCTGTTAGAAATAAATATAAAGTAATTACAATTAAAATAGGACGTTTGATCCAGGGAACATTCGTGTTTGATAGAAGGGTAAATCGTTTAATATGTTACTTAATTTAAATTGTATTTAAATAATTAAAATGCGATCATTTTGGTACAGAGAGCAATCATTTGGTGCAATGACAATTCCTTTAACATGTTTCTTAATTGTTATTACATGCAACCATAGTTTAATGAAGATTGACGTATCATTTAGTTTTAATGTGCATACTTTATATTAGCTTGTTTCAGAAGTTACTGTAATAACATTGTAGAGTTATGTCCATCTTGAGAATCTACACTTTCCAATGGTGAAATAATAATTAAACAATTAATTAGCTTCCGATATTACTTCATACAAACACAGAAATATTCTCTGTAGGCTATGATTCATAGCTTTCGATTGTTGTTGACCAAGGCCCCTTATAGACGAATTCATTTGTTTATTTCATTACACCGCCTTAGATGGCAGTTATTTTAATTTTGGAACTCATTTATCTCATTAAATATCAGTCCTATCAAACTTTTTGAAATAATAAAACTTATCGGAAATGATTGTTAAAGAAAGATTTGTTATGTAACATTTTTCACAAAAATCAATAATAAGCGAGATATTTCGATTTACTCAATTCAGGCCCCCTTATAACCCCCCTTTAAATAGTGTATTTTGAATGTCATATAGCCTAAAATCTAAGTTACAACGAACTTAATTCATATTCCAATTTTCATCGAAATCCGTTCAGCCATTATTGCGTGAAATGGTAACAAACATACAGACAGACAGACAGACAGACAGACAGACAGACAGACATACAAACAAAATTTTCAAAAAAGCGATTTTCGGTTTCAGGATGGTTAATTATATATGTTAGGACCAATTATTTTTGGAAAATCGAAAATTACCAGAAAAATTTCGGCTACAGATTTATTATTAGTATAGATTTTTACGACACATCAACTACTACGGTTATCTAGCGTCTGAATGAGATGGAGGTGATAATGCCAGCGAAATCAATCCAGGTTCTAGCTCCGAAAGCTACCCAGCGTTTTATGTTAATGATTTGATTGAAAACCTTGGGGAAAAAAACCTCAACCAAATAACTTATCCCAACCAGGCTTTGAACCCGGGCCTGCTCGTTTCACGGCCAGGTATAGTAACCGTTACTACACAGCGGTGAACGTTTTACTTCGTATAAGGCCTAAAAATTGCACGTGCGCGGAAAACGTCATTGCCTTAGATTAGCATTACGAAATGAGTAATGGCTACATTCTTCATTGAGGAAAAATTTTCTAATGAATTTCTTCAGTGTATGGAACAGGTGTCCACCAAGTATCATGATGAAAGAGGGTGCCTATAGTGAGTAGCTGAGGCACGTGAACGTGAGGTCAACAGACGGTGAAGGCCGTCCACAGACTATCGCACAACAAATTCATGTTTCGGAATATGTATTATGTCTTTCTTGTGTTAGATTTTACTGTACCTGGTTAACATGTTTCGGCCTGTTATTTTCCTTCTTCAGAACTGGTTGTTGCTGGTCTTGACGTTTTTGTTTTGTTTCCTGTAGGGGTGTGTTTGTGTAGTGTAATGTGGAGTCAAATATTGTGTGTGTTCTGAAATTGAGTTGTGTGTTGAGAATTTCATTTGGATGTGTTTTTGTGTCTCTGTATATTTCGTATTGTTCTAGTGTGTTTAGTTTCTGGCTTTTTGGTTGCATGTGTAGAATTTCCATGTCTGTGTTCATGTCTTTGTAGGTGTGGTTAGCATTTGCGATGTGTTCTGCATATGTGGAAGTGTTTTGTAATTTTGTTATGGCTGTGATGTGTTCTTTGACATGATCTGCCTGTCTGTCCTATGTAGAAGTTGTTGCAGATGTTACGTTTGAGTTTGTATATGCCTGTGTGGTTGTATTTGTTTGTTTGTGTTTTGAGATGTTTTTGCAGAGTACTATTTGTTCTGAATCCGATGTTGTAATTTCATTTCGTGAATGAGGTTACAAGCTTGTGTATGTTTTTGTTTTCGTATGTTAGTAGGATGTATTTTGTGTGTTCTTGTGTTTGTGTTGTATTCTTATGTTTTTTGTGATTATGTTTTGTCTTTCGTATTATGTTGTCCATTATGTTGGTGTTTTATCGGTTTTCTTGTGCTATGTATTTGATTGTGTTTAGCTCTTCTTCGTAATCATGTTGGTTCATTGGCATATTGAGTAGTCTGTGTACCATTGTTCGGAATGCAGCTTATTTGTGTTGTGTTGGGTGGTTGGATGTGTTGTGAATGTATGTTGTATGTTGTTGTTGTTGTGGGTTTTCTGTAGACTTTGAATGTGTACTTGTTGTCGACTTTTGTTATTGTGATGTCTAGAAAATTGATGAATTTGTTGTTTTCAGTTTCTAATGTAGTGTAGCTTTGAGTGTCTTTCGTTTATGTGTTGATGCAGGTTTCGGATCTGTGGGCAAGGCGCAAAGATCAACAACAACCAGTTCTGAAGAAGGCCAATAAAAGGCCGAAACATGTTAATCAGGTACGGTAAAACCTAACACAAGAAAGGCATATAATACATATTCCGATGTGATATAGTATTAAAAGTTATGTAATTAAGATGTAAAATTAATGTTTCTATTATTTTGTTGTAAATTTAGCAAATTTATTTAGTTTGTGATGTAAATATAATTTGTAATTAATATTCTGAAATAATTTATTTGGTTATTTGTGAAAAGGAAAGTAGTTACTGAATTATATTTTAAGTATTATCGTCAATATATTGTGTTTTTATTCCTCTCTGTAAATTATGGAGATAATAATCATGTTTCATTAACTCTTAATTTATTAGCAATGACTTAACACTTTAGTAGAACTAAAGTGTACGGACTCCCTGAGGTATTCACTGACCTGACGACCTACGTCAGACGTAATAATCGTTCGTGCTCAAAGTGCAGCTGCTGACCGATGACAAAGAATCGCATATTTTTGGGAAGACAAGTAGGCACGCGTCTGGATGCCGCTTCCGTCTTCGACACCCATCTTCCCATTTCCACAGCTAAGGGTAAGGAAGAAAGAAGCGGAGTTGGGGGTTCGGAGAGAATGAAATCAGATTTTCCGTAAAAAAGATTCCTTCCCGTTTCTCGTCACCCTTTCATCGCATCATCACCACCGTCATCTCCCATACGGTGTTGAAAACTTTGCGGCGAGAAATTCGCTATCACCTCGAGCAACAGATACTGAAATTAATTCACTCCAACTGGTGGGTGAGGATAATTGAGGGCGAGTGTTCGTTGTACATTCGTGTCAATCGAATTTTCTTGCTAAGTGTCATTGAACAACAATTAGATACGCCTCTAAGTCAGTGCTTCCCAAACTGTGCTACGTGAACAAACGAAAAGCTGTGAGATTTAGGGATTTTATTGCTGCTAAATGAAACACATTACTGTATGAAGACAGGTCAGATTATCTTAAGGGGTTAGGTACAGCTTACAGCAGTAAAATTTTGGAAAAATTCAACATTTTTTCCTCCATTACTGTATCTTGTACAATAATGAAAATTGGTATGTGTAAAACACTGTCCTTCTGCTATATGAAAAAAAAAAAATTTAGGATTGAAAAAATTATTTCTATTTTTTTTTTTTTTTTCAAAATTAAAAATGGTAGCAGTTCACTATGCAGTGATGAAGAGTTTCCCTCATGACACATAAACTTGTTAACTTTTTCATGTTCTCTCTCTTTTATTTCTTTTGCTGGAACTCATGTTTACAATGTCATTCTCTTTGAACTACATTCCTTAATAAATGATATCATTTTTATTTTATATTAGAAGAAAATACTGATATTTGACCATTTTTAAAATGAATTAATTTTTTTATCAGAGAATCTATCGAAGGTAAAGAATTGATTTTGCATCATATCGTAGATATGACGACTCTACTTGACGCTCTTGGAAATGATTTTAATTGTACAATTGCAATTCTGAGATTTTTATCGAATACAGGACTTGACAGGGTGATTTATTTTTTCATTTTTTCATTTATTTATTTTATTCCATAGATCTTACATTTAGTTTTTTATTGACCCGTTTTACTTATCATCCAGACCTTTTACATCCGGAGGTTACATTTGTTGTCTAGTATATGTTTTTAACAAACTAAACATTCGGACCTTTTACATCCAAGCATTTTAGAAGTTCGCCAGATAATTTATTTCTGCTGGCATTTGTTTTATTATTTTATTGTTCCTTTTTAAATAATAGCTAGGGTCTGAGGATTGCTGAGTATTATGTTTTTTATGCGCCGGCTTGTTGAAACTGCATTTGTGAACCTCGTTTTAAGCGTGACAACGCTTTTTAGTCATTTTAAGAATTCTGATTATTGTATTGTGTTTCTGGTTTGTGAAGGATTTTAGATAAGGGCGCAAATAGGCATAGTAGCTGACGCGCCCTTTTTTAAACACAACTAACTAACTAACTAACTAACTAACTAACTAACTAACTAACTAACTAACTAACTAACTAACTGTAGATATGACATGCATAAATACACATAAAAAAATTCATCACAGAATGTTGGATGCTTTTTGAGTTATGAGGGAAACGTTTCATCACTGTACAGTAAATTTTGAATTTTGAAAAAAATATAGGCCTAAATAATTTTTTTAAATCGTAAAAATATTTTTATCGTATAGCAGAAGGACAGTGTTTTACACATACCAATTTTCATTGTTGTACAAGATACAGTAATGGAGGAAACAAATGTTGAATATTTCCAAAATTTTACTCCTTTAAGCTCTACCTAACCCCTTAAAGTGAGTTTACATTGGTATAGTATTTGGGTTAGATGCTTGTACCATTTACTTGTAAGATAGCTACTAACCTTGTGGTCCACCGCTGTGGAGTAAACGGTTAGCATGTGTGACTATGAAACGAGGGGGCTCGAGTTCAAATCCTATTTAGAATACGTTACTCAACCTATTCAAGCAGAATTGCTGCGAAACTTTCGTCGTTGGACTTGACTCATTTCGTCTCATAATCAACTTCTCCTCTTTCATCATCATCTTCGTTTCTTTACATATTTCCGGCTTGCTCCGATGTAGAGTCGTCTGCAGGCCTCCGCTGAACTTGTAGCCAGTGTATGTGGTCAATAGTTATTGGTGGTAGTGCTATGTACCGCGGACTCTCCCCTGGACTCATGGTGGTTCGTGGGACTGGAATTGCGGTGAGGCCTACGTAGATAGACAAAATATTTCTGTAGGCTGTAGGTGAGTTTCGAGGCGGTCGGCAGGGGAATCTGTAACTCGGGAGACCGTTCCATTCCGGGTAGAACAACGGGCCCATCCAAGTGGCCTACGTGGGAGGGCTGACCCCAGCCCGTGCTCCTCCCCTAAAGAGGGAGTATTAGATAACCGATACTAACCTTGCGGAAACCACATGGGAAAGTACTAATTGTATCAGTACTAGCACAAGTTATCAGGACATAAAAGTTGATAGAAACCTAGGCTAGACACTTATCACTTGCAAAGCCACTATATTTACCCCACGAACCCAGCACTAGTATCCCTGCTGCACCAAAGTGAACACTCGCTCGCCAGTTTAGTGCTATATTTGTAGATAGTAGATGCGTGTTTTTATCTGTTCTATTGTGTTCTAGACATTTCTTGGTGCAGTACCAGTGAGTCATTTATACATAGTTATTCCTTGGGGGAGGCAGGGGAGTTCTTATAGGGTATACCACTTGATATACTCTTCCCTTATTTTGTCTGAAATGTACTATTTTTCATACTGTAAATTGGAATAAACTTGACAGCTGGGGCATAAGGAGCATCTTCTGCAGACCTCTGGAAAACGAACTAAGAAAGAGACTAGTGAAGTGCTTTGTGTGGAGTGTGGCATTGTATGAGGCAGAAAAATGGACATTACGACGTAGTGAAAAGAAACGAATATAAATATTTTAAATATGGGTATGGAGAGGAATGGGACATGTGAAGTGGACAGACAGAATGTGTTGTCTTTATTTATCTTGTTTAAATGCACCCGCTATAAAGGGGTAGTTTTTCTTGTGAAAACGTAATCAGAGTATGTACACAAATCATGTTTGCCACCTGTGAGACATGTATAAAGTTTCATAACAATCCGTTGGAATGCAGAGAAGTTATTAAATTTGTCCAGCTAGTGATTTGCGTTCTGATTCACTGTGTTCTACCGACTGAGCTATCCAGAAACTCTAACAGATCTCGGCTCAATTATTCCCTTTTGTATCCCATACCTCAAATGGGTTGACAAGACGACAAAGACCCAAAATTGATTGCAACTTTTTCTGTGTGACTTTAAATTTTGGTTTTCTGTTAACTAACCGTACGTACCGTTTCAGGAATTACTCCTGGGTAGCTCAGTCGGTAGAGCGTTGGCGCGCTCAGACAGATGTCTCGGGTTCGATACCCGGCCCGGAACAATTCTTCCCTGGAAACAATTCAAGCCAGCTTTACAGAGAGCTATTCCTGAAAAGTTAGATTTGTATATTCCTTTTGGTTACAAGCTATCAAGTGCTTAAGAAATTGGTGTGTTTTTGGAAAAGGAGAAGATGCAAAATGAAGAACAGAAAATCTACTCTGACGGCAGGTTTAAAATAAGGCAAGGATTCTACTTCATTTTACAGATGTTGGCCTAATCTACATATATAAGACTTTCTAGAATGTGAAGATATATTATGTTCAAAATTTACACAAAAAATTGAACTCTAGAAAAATTTTCACTACGCGTATACCAGTACAAATTTCCTTAAATTATCCCTAATTAAGTAGCTATTTTACAATTCATTTTGAGATTTGTCTCAGATAACTCTATGATTAATATATTTAAAATTAAGTTTGTTTTCAGTCTGAATTACTTATAATAAGTCATTTATACTAACAAATTATATTTTAAAACTATCCCTAAAGTCTGTACTTCAAATTCTTAGGGAACATCATTACTGGAATTATTGCACACATTAACTTTTTTACTAATAATATATTAAATATAACTATCTTAATTTACCTTATCTGATTTAAAGAATTCAGTAAATTTCTTCTGCATGTAGACAGTACACTCAAGATTAGAGCACGAATATTTCTTTAGGGAATAAAACTAAAACAATGTTTTTAAAGTAACGAAGAAAAATTAAAAACTCACTATAAATCAAAATCTGAAGAATAAGTTTATGGTTTATAAACTCCAGGGCAAAGTAGAACGTGCCTACGTTATTACGTTTTAAGCGCACCTCAGAGAAGACCCCGGAAAGGTTTGGAGCGATGCCATCATCCATTCTTGCATGGAAGAGCAGACAGTGATAATGGTGACAATAAACTTGCAGAACCCGAATGCAAATTAAAACTAAGAGAAAGCAATAAGAAGGAAGAGAAGGTAGGCGATTTCATAGAACAGAGAAGACCAACAAAGAGATGATAAAGAAAACAGAGGAGATTCCTGGGAAGGGAACTGAGCGAAATGAAGTAGCAGTCGGTACCCTGTGGAGTCAGTAGTGGATCGAGGGTTTACATCAGTAATGTGCGGTTAATACAGCGAGTTCACCAGAGAAGTCCAGATGTATGAACAATCGACCTGGTAATATGGCGGTAAGAGTTATATGTATGTATGTATGTATGTATGTATGTATGTATGTATGTATGTATGTATGTATGTATGTATGTATGTATGTATGTATGTATGTATATATATATATATATATATATATATATATATACAGAAACCTTAAAATTAGAGTATATACAACAATTGTACTGGCAATCTTGGTGCTGATTTATTGTAATTTTGTCCGTTTTAACAAATTATTGTTTGATATAATATAATATTGTTTTATTTGATGTTCAGTCTAATTGACATATCACAATTTTAAAAAATTAACGACATTTACATATGTAAATGATAATTGGTATTATGAAACTTAAGCAAACGTTTTCGCCCTTCGGGCATCATCAGGCATTTTTATACAATATCTTGTACATTTTATGTCTTGTTGTAGAATCTGTACAAACTAATTAAAACACAACCTATAATATAATGTTGAACCAACTATTTGAGATAAACTTGTCATGATTAACGATCTAAAATATATATTACAGGTAAAAAATTAATGTATAAATAAAATTGTAGCTGACCTGTCTGTCTTATATTTAAATTATGACATATGAAATTGCAAACATGATAAATAGGCCTAATACTTCACTAAAAAACGAGTGAAGACTCATTGAGACCAAGACTCGCAACAAATATTCAACTAATTGAAGCTATTATGAATTTTAAAGAGGAACCAAATAGTTTTATCATGTTTGCAATTTCATATGTCATAATTTAAATATAAGACAGTCAGGTCAGCTACAATTTTATTTATACATTAATTTTATACCTGTATTTTATATTTTAGATCTTTAATCATTACAAGTTTATCTCAAATAGTTGGTTCAACATTATATTATAGGTTGTGTTTTAATCAGTTTGTACAGATTCCACAACAAGACATAAAATGCACAAGATATTGTATAAAAAAATGCCTGATGATGCCCGAAGGGCGAAAATGTTTGCTTAAGCAAATCAAGATTTCAGGTATAACTCCCTGTAAAGTTGATTTGAATAATTTCGAGGGAAAAATTGTTCCGGAGCCGGGTATCGAACCCGGGACCTTTGGTTTAACGTACCAACGCTCTACCACTGAGCTACCCGGGAATTCTAACCGACACCGATCCAATCCCGGGTTCGATACCCGGCTCCGGAACAATTTTTCCCTCGAAATTATTCAAATCAACTTTACAGGGAGTTATACCTGAAATCTTGATTTGCATAATACACGTCACTGTTCGTTAACAGAAAACCACAATTTAAGTCACACGGAGTTAGTGTGCACTCGAAGTTGGTTGCTTGACGGTTGTCAGCTCACTTTGAGGTCTGTGGATATAGAGGGAAAGATTGGATCGGTGTCGGTTAGAGTTCCCGGGTAGCTCAGTGGTACGTTAAACCAAAGGTCCCGGGTTCGATACCCGGCTCCGGAACAATTTTTCCCTCGAAATTATTCACGTTTGCTTAAGTTTCATAATACCAATGATCATTTACATATGTAAATGTCATTATTTTTTTTAAATTGTGATATATCAATTAGACTGAACATCAAATAAAACAGTATTATATTTTATCATTTTGTATTGACTATCTGAATATCTTTCATCATGCTTTCTAAGATAAATTATTGTTTACTGTTCTAATGTAATTTTTCCTTCCTTTCTTTGACAAGTTATATGGTATTATTTTATGGACAAATAAGGAAATAAGTAAATAAAATAAAAATACAGGTTGAAAGTGAAATAGCCTTGTAGATTTTCAGAGGGAATAGCTCATGTTATATGTAACAAAAAACTATAACCTCATATTGGTGGAGAGTTAACAGTTTTTTTCAGAAAAAAAAATATTTTTCTCTAATGTTTAACACCGTCTTATTCGGTAATTATTTGGAGCAGCATCGTGATTTTTGTCCATATAGTTAGAAAAACTACTAAAGAATAATTTATCCCTCTGGCGTATTTCAATAGTGTGGACGGTTTTCATATAAATTTAATTGAAAAACCTCTAAATTCAATACAATAAATAATAGTAAATTTTTCAATAGTATGACTTACCAATTTAATATTAAGATTTGTTAATACATGTTTAATATAAATAATGTATAAACATTTTCGCTTTTTACGGCATCATCATATGTGGGCTCAATGACGGTTAAGTGATCGGGCCAAAGTCCTCGAACCGTATTCTCACGACAACCACAGTCTAATTTAATATAGTCACGAAGCTCAATACTTACTAAATATGCAAACATAGATAGTTGCTCATGACCAGGTTCTCTAGTATCGCCTCATCACAGACTCTTTCCTTAGCAGACGATAAAATGTATTGTACTTTCGATATCGTGTTCTTTTGAAAACATTAACACCTTCCTTCCACTATTTAAATATGAAATACATATTATTTTTATAAAAAATATATTATATTCTATAAACTCACCTTCCTGGATCTTTCGGAAGAAGGATAACTCTGACCTCTTTTTCTTACAATGTATAGTGCTACAAACTTCTCCTTGTCCTATACTATTATTGAAATGATTGTATTTTAGCTATTTACAGTACAGTTATTACAACCGATAACGAACATTTCACAGTTTACACAACTTTTCACAACAATGCGAAATACGGCACAGTCAATGCCTTTCGATCCAAACTGTAATATACCATATGTTCGAGTTTTCTATTTCAGTGTATGGAACTCAGTGAAATATTATAACTTTATTGCGTATCATTGCTAAGATTTATTTAGTGTAATGTGTCCATAAGTTCCGTTTACTTCTTGTGCATAATATGTTGCAGAAATAATTACAAAACTGTGTTATTTTAATGTGAAGAGAATTTTACTTGTTAACATAATCTGTTCCCGTCAACATTTTAAGTTTAGAATGGAAGCTATTTTGAGGTTTAATAAAAAACGAATTTATATCGTGATTTCAGTTTAGCACATCTACCTTCCTTAATTTGAGACAAAAAATTACCATACCACTCCTATGAAATTAGTGTACGTACAATTGTGTTACTTCGTCTCTTAAGTAGTAGATAAATACAATAATTCAGTACTCAATTGTAGTATTAAAATACAAACTGAACGTGCGGGGTATCATACATGACATTATGCTTAATTATAATATATACAGTCACTGCCTTTTAGATTCAAACCGTAATATATATTATATATTAAGATGTTCTATTGGTGATTGTCTGTCCAAAATATTTTTCCACTCCTGTTTTTATTCGTTATTTTTCCTTATTCCTTAGGATAGCAAGGGGAGAAAGAAAATTAATTAAGAATCACAGAACTCTAATAATACTTAAAATTTAGTTACGTGTACCAAATAAAATGTATTAGTAAGATAATACATATAAGAACATTTTAGAGTCAAAATAACATAAAATTTTCATTTATATTGTTTGTCTCAGTTTAGAGGTTTTCTTGGCTTTTCCCTTCATTATTTCCACTTCCTTACGTACTTCTTCCTTCAAATATTCCTGCAACGTCACAAGACACTGTCATAAGGAGACAAATGGAGCTCAACTGATCGGAAATTTTGCCTGGGTCAAGATTCTTCCATGTGACTTCACTGTACGACAGGGTTTCTGGTATTATTTCCGTTCCGAAGAAAGAAAGGATTTTACTGGCCTTAAAAATTTATTACCCTCGGTCGGGTTGTAATCGGAAAACTTGGGATCTCTTTGCAAGTAAGACCACAGACGACGATTGTTTTATTTTTAAACATACCATTCCTTTGTAATTTATGAACTTACTTCTTCGTCTATAAACTTAATGATTACTTTTTCCACTAAGCAGAATGAGAAGCATAAGAATGAGCTTGCATTTTGTCAACTATCATTCATTTCCTAAGTTTTAATTCCCATTATACTAGGCATAAATGTAGGGTACAGGTGAAGGGATATAGGTCTTCTTTGATAACAATGTAACTAGGACAGAACAATAGCCACTAAGTAATCCGTGGCACGACAGCCCATGAAGGAGCAAGGCAGAGGAACCGCCTAATGGCTTTGAATCCACGTGCTTCGGCAGAGATGAACGATCATCCAACCAGTGCGGTAATAACGTGTGGCAAGCACGATGATACTCCAGCCGTTATAGATGGTTTTCAAAATCAAATTTTGATACCTAGCTTAGCTCTTCAAACTCTTGACGAAACTGGATGAGATCCAATCTCATATATCGGCCGAAATTTCATGAGAAGATGTCTTCCGTAATGAGGAATCGAACCAACGAGTGTTTCGTAACGCGAGACCTTAGCATGGTGCCTTAGAATACTACGCTACGGCGCGGGACAACAGTAGCTTTTAGTTAGTGGTATAATTTAATATAAAATTACAAAAACATGTTAAGAATATGTAGCATAGATGTTTTCCCTTTTCAGAGGTTATTTATTGTTCATGTTAGGCTTGTCGAGATCGTAAACAGACAGAATGTTGAGGTCGGGCACAAATTACATAGGGGAGAGCGTAGGTATATGTACCTAACAGCCAAAATATACGTGCATTATATCCGACGTGCAGAATGAACAGATACTTACAAGACAGGAATTCGACATTTTCTTATTTTGCAACCTTGTCGCACCGTTCAGTGGCTTCAAATTACTGGTATTTTAATTAAATTTACACTTTTTTTTACATTGGGGAATTGAAGTGAATTTATTATGGCAGGCAGAGTGACTATCTCATGCCCCCATGTTGTATTGCTACCTATGCACTTCATTAGAACCAGGTACCCAGCTTCGAAGCCGTTAGCCCTGTGAACTTACAGAATATTTATTTTCCCCTATTATCATATTATAGGATTATCTAAGAAATTAGCAATTTCTTTGTGATAGTAGAAGAGAAAAGAATGGGGGGGAAGGGAAGTGGTCCGTGGCCCATTTCTTTTAGGGCTCATCCCGACATTAAATTTACACTAAACCGCCCATGCTATTTAAATATGCCCGGGGATAAATGATTCTTTATTAGATCTTCTGTCGATATGGACAAAAATCAAGATCCTACTCGCAACAGTTACCGAATAAGAGAATTTTAAACACTTTGGGATAAGAAATTTCTTCTGAGAAAATTATGAGCTTCCCACCATTATAATATTACACATTTTTGTTACATACAACATGAGCTATTCGCTCTGAAAATCGGCAGGGTTATTTCACTTCTATCCTCTATACGTGAGAAGATATCTATTTAAATTCTTCCTTTTTACATTGAGTCATGTTCCATGTGACAGTACATTGCACAATGGTTTTCAAATTTACTAATTAATGTGTATGAAAAATAATTAATTGTCGAAATGTAATTTTTCATATGCATGTATCTCTATACGGAAATTTTCAGCTTTAATAGAACTATGTATTAATTTTTCAAATGAATATTGATAAACACATCACGATATCTTACACATTGGGATTTCTCCAATTAAAAATTTAGTGTTGTTCAAAATTAAACAGATATTTGGATTAATTTTCATCTTATAGAAAACTCATTGTAATGAAAAACAACATTTCTGAAATTATGGTTCATGACAAAAAATATGGTTTCTGAGATTACCTTGATGGTCCAGAGAACAAAACTAATAATTTTTAAAAAATAATATATTTTAGGAATACATCTATGGTAAACAGGGAAACAAGTCATAAATTAAAAGTTTTTAGTAGAGCGAAAGCAAAGTTTGAAATGAGAACAAATATCATTTTGATGAGCTGGAAATCTGACACTCAACATCATTATCGGAGAAGCTAGACAAATGTCCTGTATACTATCTGAAGTATATTTTTTGTATTCACCTGGAGGTCATAAGTCACAACAACAAATTTCTGACTTATACCCTTCTTGCCACTCACCATAGATATTTCAATTAGATATTTAATTTAACATGGGTGAAGTGTCACGATCTGCTGGCATAAAACGTGACATTGCTAATCTGAGAACAATTTCTTATGGCCAAAATTGTATATATGCAGCACTACAGTTTTTGGCATGTGAAATAAGTAATGGGAACCTTAAGTACTAGTGTCTTACTTTTTTAGCAGTTTATGGGCAATAAAACTGACAATTGTGATTGGTAGATTGTTGCGACGTGTATTTAGGAGGAGGTACCGTTCTCAGCTGCAGTGCCAACAGAAACTGACTGACTGGACACTGTAATCAAGGACACACCGCAAAAGTTAAGTGCGAGTATCATACTTTTTCCGCAGTCTGGGCAGCAAGACTGTTAACCGTGGTTGGCAGATGCAGGCGTGACGTGTATAGGAAGTGGTACCATTCTCAGCTACACTATCAACAGATGCTTGCAGACTCTGCATTGTACTCAAGGACAAGCGCCAGAAACGCTGGCGCCAGCAATAACAATGCTGCTTTCTCTAAGTCCTCGAGCATTTATTGCATGACACTTGCAAATCAGTATAATTATTCATGTTATCGGTAAGCATTTGAAAATATGTTGAGAGATATTTGTGAATCTTCTGTCAAAATAAAGACCTAAAAAAATCGTATTCTACTTTTTATTTTCGTATATTGTGCTTAAGAAGAGAATGCCAAATTACTTTCGAAGAGAGGGACTGAAGGAAACTGAACTCATATTACTCTTTTACTCTTCTGTTAACTCTCACAGCGATCTAAATCCAAGTACAAAATTTCTCAAGTTAATATGATGGTAATAATAACAACATCTGTGGTAAAGAGCGTGGAAAACACATTGCATAAATACTGTATGTTCGTAATATAGGGCTTATTGAAGTATCATTTCCTGTAATGATATGTTTTATTACCTTGCGTTTGCTTTCTCAGTGATTTAACATTATTTTAATGCGGAATGCACTAATTCGACAAGCACAATGATAATATCATGAAGGAATTCAAGGCTCTACCAGTGACGGAATAAATTTGGCGATATCAAGAAAACTGGAGAAAAAAAACGCGTCATTAGAATGAGCAAGAACAGATTTGCAAAGAGAATTGTACATTATCGACCGGAAGAAAAAAAATCAATGACCAAGCCTCAAAAGAGTTAAACACAAAACAAAACCGTAACTGGCTACTAGAACTAATACTTGTCAGGAAGATGATGATAATGATGATGATGATGATGAAGAAGACGACTTTTGAAAATAATTTCTAGAGGAAATAAAAAACTCGAGTTGGATTTCATTGACTATTACACAGTTAGAAGAAAGTATATAAAGATTAGAAGAAATAAAGTACTTCAATACAATAAAATATTAACTGACTTACTAATTGGCTTGTGTATTATTGTACTATCTCATCATTACAAATAATCCGCTAGATGGCAGTAGTGTGTTATGATTAGCTGTTCTCTGGTTGTTAGTTGTGCCAACTATACAATCTTCATTGAACTCTCTGGACGATTACTAGTCAAGAAATTTTCGTTGATTCAGTTTCATTTTCATTAAAACAGTTGCATTCCATTTCAATTATTTATCAATATATATTAAACAATCTCTGATATGTGACTATCCATAATCTCATACAGCAGAAGCTGTAATATTATTAGATTTACTTTAAATGTTATTTTAAGTGATCGTGCTTTATTTAATTTAGGATGTTCCTTGTTAATTTTATTATATTATTGTTAATAATTATTAGTATTATTACTAATCTATTATTAATTGTGTTTATTATTAATTGTCATTATTGGGTGTAACTGGTTACTTCTGCCACCGGGTGTTTACCCATTTGCAGAGTGAATAAATCTATACATAAACTAAATAATATAAACAAGACAAACGATAGAAAAGTTTTAATTAAGAATGATGAAATAAACATGAATCATTTTAAAAGGTATATTTATTGAAAGTACAATGTTGGCAAACAAAGAAACAAGTGCTAGGGAGGTGATAAAAACAAATGCTAGGGAGGTGATAAAAACCAAATTCTAGGGAGAAGACAAGAACTGTAGGATAAGCAGGCATGATTGGTTGAAACATGCCGTTCCATATCGTTTTATTGGTCAATAGTAGTATGACGTAGTAAAAGTGTAATAGTAAGAAAAATTGTAAATAGCCTACTACATAAGAAATATCAGTTCAATTATTGTTCCTGGTTGGCTACAGAATTAAAAAAAATCTTAACGTGATATTTATTTCCTAAAAATGTTAGAATATCGTTATAAAGTGAAAGTAAATATTGTTTAATGCAAACATCGCAAGTAACTTCATATAATAAAGTCAGTGGTAAAATGTTAATTACAATTTCAATGAGGGATTTGTATCTAAAATGTTCAAAGGGACGACAGTCGCACCTTTACATCAATAGATCCGCCACTGGAGGTGCCAAGAAAAGATAAAATAAAAGAAAAAGGAAAAAAAGACAGTGCAGTGGAAAGGAAGAGAATGGAGAATGCCCTCTTGGGTTTTAATCTACTTCACCGTATCTCATTGCGAAATCAGTGACCTGTGAAAGTATCGTGGAAGCCGAACCGTGGGGAGGGTTCTTATATATGCTAGCAGGCAATATATGAAGGAAGTCCGACCTACACTAAACACACCTCTTCGGTAGCAATACCAGTGACGTTCCTTCCCTATCAAACTGCCTCTATATTGTACTGCAGAAATTTCCTGACGGAGCTCCTCACAAATACAGGTGGGGCGTAAGTTTTGGAGCAACAATGGAACAAAAATAACACAGGAAATTGAAGTAGTATCATTTTGCAGTCTGTAGTAATCTTGTAGTTACCAGCCTTGTCAATATATCCGAACTTCTTACACTGAAACCCAGTGTGTTTGTGTAGGGTAATGTGGACACAAACACACCCCCACAGGAAACGCAAACAAAAGGGACTAAGACCAGCACCAACCAGTTCTAGAGATGGCCCATAACGAGCTGAAACTATGATGAAGGATGAGTGGAAAGGAGAAAAATTCTCTCCGGCACCGGGATTTGAACCCGGGTATCCAGCTCTACGTGCTGACGCTCTATCCACTAAGCCACACCGGATTCCCATCCCGAAATCGGATCGAATCCTCTCAGTTTAAGTTCCACCTCTTGTGTTCCCTCTAGTGACCTACCCTCATGCACTACGTCATAGATGTATGACAGTGGCACAATGTCCATACATGTGCAGAGGTACACTCGTTATGAGTCACTAAGTGGCCGGGATCCGACGGAATAAGAGCCGTCTTAAATCACTGATTATTTTTCGCATAGCCCTATCATATATTATTACAATGTACCGGTGTGACTTAGTGGATAGAGCGTCAGCACGTAGAGCTGAAAACCCGGGTTCAAATCCTGGTTCCGGAGAGAATTTTTCTCCGTTCCACTTATCCTTCATCATATGATGACGCAGAATTTCTGCACGGAAATATTGTAATGTACTTCGGTACATCGTAATAATATAGGCTGAAACTATTCAACCAGGTGCTATAGGCCTAATATTTAACACGCGAAAGGTATATAATACATATTCCGAAGTGATATAGTTTTAAAAGTTGTGTAATGAAGATGTAAAAAAATGATACTTAGAACTATTTGAGTTTTGAATCCAGAGCATCAAGAAAAGCCGATGTTCAGTCGTTAGTCTATCTATTAGAGCAGTGATGTCAACGAGAGCGCAAACGTTTCTCAGAGCCCGTATGCGCTGTTCAGAGCACGTAGGGCACGCAGGTACAAGCCACTGCTGAACACAAGGGTTGTACATTACACACTGACGAAGAAATCGTACAGTAAATTCCAGGCTGACTGGACTGTCGACTTCTTATGCGAGTGAAATATGAGGTGATGCTCTTTGTTTGGTATGTGGAAATTATTTAGTTACAAAAAGAAGCAGTGTCAAACGCCTGAAATTATTAGTTGATCTACAGAATGATGTATTCACATGTGGTTTTTATGAACATTAAATACTAGTAAATATATGTGTAGATGTATGCAGAGCTTCTTTCTCAATGTATTGCATTTAGTTTACAGAATGAAGTAAAAACAAAAGGGTATCTTGCTAATAGCGTAGATTCGTTACATATCAGTTACGAGTTGCAAGTCCAAAATTTATCGAATTCGACTTTTTACCTGACATGCTGTGTTTTGCATAGACTACCATCTTGTAAAGAAGAATATCCCAAGTGCGTGTCCAGGTCTGTGTTTTTTAATTATACAAGTATTTCATTTCAATAGATATTCTTATATTGCAAATCTATAATATATAGTTTCTTCGCTGTTCTGAAAAAAATACTTCAATGGACTTGGGATGTTTGCCAATTCAGGTCTTGCCTTAGAAAGTATTGACTTCATCAATAATGAACCAGCAAAGACACTCTATGATCGTAAAATTCTTCTCAGATTTTACAAAGCTTTAAATCCTAATATACTATATTCGGGGGTACAAAGATTTTCGGCGCAATTTGTTTCTGTATTTGGCTGTACATACGTATGTGAGCAATTTTTTTCACTTGTAAACCTAAAAAAACAAAGACTAAGATCAGGATTATCAGATGATAATATGCGCCCGACCTAAGGAGGCTGGTGTCCGCAAAAAGCAAAAAATGAACATCTGAATTAGGTGAGAATTCAGAAATTTAAACTTATTTCTAGAAGTGTGATTTTCATATAATAAGTACACGATTATGTAATAATTACATAGAAATCAATTAGATAGGTCTCATAATCTAAAACTGCTTAAGTCAGTAGTGTCAGAGTTGTAAGCTCCAAAACCGGTTGTGGAGCTAGAGTAGGAGCGTGAACTTGCTCATCTCTGTGGAAACACCGGAGCACGCAACTAGTCTAGTGGAGCGCTGCGCTCCGTTTAGTCTCTGACAACTAAAGAGAATATGCGTGTGTTTATTATTTGCTGCAGGTCTATTATTTCATTTTACCATATGCAGAATGTCCTGCGATTTCGTTTTCTTTTTTAATAGTTTAAAACAGAAACGCAGCGTTTATGTGCTAATTGCATTATTCGATAACTGTATAATAATTAATTAGATAGGTCTCATAATCTAAAACTGCTTAATTTAAAAAGAATATGCGTAAGTATGTTTATTATTTGGTATAGGCCTATTATTTCATTTTACCATATGCAGAATGTCCTGCGATTTCTTTTCCTCTTTTATTAGTTTAAAACAGAAACGCAGCGTTTATGTGATAATTGCATTATTCGATAACTGTATAATAATTAATTAGATAGGTCTTATAATCTAAAACTGCTTAAGTTAAAAAGAATATGCGTAAGTATGTTTATTATTTGGTATAGGCCTATTATTTCATTTTACCATATGCAGAATGTCCTGCGATTTCTTTTCCTCTTTTATTAGTTTAAAACAGAAACGCAGCGTTTATGTGATAATTGCATTATTCAATTACTATATAGCAATTAATTAGATCCTAATTATTATCTGAAACTATGTAAGTTAAGAAGAGTCTATATTTATTATTAAACTGTACTATTTTATAATTAATTGCATTTAATAGAGAGGCACATGCTGCAAAACATGCTTTGATTTCTTCTTGCCTTGTATAAATCTAACACATTATCTATTGGTTAAAAGCAGTTTAATTCATCTTGCAGTGGTAGGCCAGTAGAGTTCATTTTGCTCAGCCATTCTTGATCACCGCTACTGCCTGCAGAATAGATTCATTGCAACCACTCAGTATTTTATAGCCAGTGAGCTCTATACTAAAAGAGTTCACTGTTTACAGCACGGAGAATCGAGTACGTGCTTCTGACCTTGACATCCCTGTATCAGAGTAACAGTTGCCCCTGGAACGCTGAAGAGATCACAGCTCCCCGGAGTGCCTCGCCACGGATGATGTCTACCGCAGCTGTAGACGAAACATCTGATCGTAACATCGCCTGTAGAACACAACCTATTAGCTCAGATAATTCTAACCCCATTGACGCCGGCCGTGAAAGCCTATATTCGAAGATTATTCTTCATTAGTTTTCTTACCGGTAAGGACAAAAATCACGATCCCACTCCCAATAGATACAGAAAAAGAAGTTGTTAAACATTTGCGGGGGGGGGGGACATTTTTTTCTCAAAAAAAATCTATGAACTTTTCACCAATATGATATTATAGTTTTCTGTCACATACAACATGAGCTATTCACTCTGAAAATCCTCAAGGCTATTTCACTTCCACCCTGTATATATAAAGGCTCTTGTCTACTGTACATGTGCAGTGTGTTGTAAGCGAAACTTACACAATAAGGGAGCACCAAATTTTATTTCCGTATTACTTACAGTCGTCGAATTTCTAATTTGGAGTAGCGTTTGTGGTATACACTTGGCAAGACAAATGAACATTCATACATTCTTTTGTATGTGTTTTGTCTCATGATTGGCACATGATAATTCGAAACTAGACATCGAACACTGTTGAAAAGATTAATTTATTTATTTTATTGGGTTATTTTACGACGCTGTATCAACATCTAGGTTATTTAGTGTTTGAATGAGATGAAGGTGATAATGCCGGTGAAATGAGTCCGGGATCCAGCACCGAAAGTTATCCAGCATTTGCTCGTATTGGGTTGAGGGGAAACCCCGGAAAAAACCTCAACCAGGTAACTTGCCCCGACCGGGATTCGAACCCGGGCCACCTGCTTTCGCGGCCAGACGCGCTGACCGTTACTCCACAGGTGCGGACTGAAAAGATTAATACTACAATGATTTCCTACTACAGTATTTAAATTATTTGTTCATTTATTTGATTTATTTTACTGGTATAATACTGACAGAGTTAAGGCCATAAGGCCTTCTCTTCCACTCAACGAGTGTAAAAGAATGTATATAACAGCTACAAAGAACAGGAATACAGAAAACATTGGAATAATAATAATAATAATAATAATAATAATAATAATAATAATAATAATAATAATAGCAAGATCACAATATATATATATATATATATATATATATATATATATATATATATATATATCTGTGTGTGTGAGCGTGTGTGTGTTTAGTTACAGGTAATACTAAGAGTCAAGCAATTTCAATTTAGTGTTACATAAGACAATTTGGATCTAAGGAATGATTAACATAATGAAAAAAAATTAATACGTTAAAAATAGATATTCTACAAATGCAATATATGAAGAAGGATCATTTTGCAGAGAAGAGAAGATATCGGAGAGAAATCATTTGTTTGGGAGTGATAATGGAAATTGCAAGTTATCTTAACCGATGGCTGTTAATTGGTTTAGATATCAATCCCAATAAATCCGTGCTATTATTTTTCTCGAGGTATATCTGATGATAATTTTTTCCCCCCTTTCCTAACTGTAAATGAGCACAAACGCTACTTGTGTAAATTTTTCTGACATTTGTATATTCGATTCCCTAACCGTTTCAAATGTACGTCATTTTACATTTAGGTGTGTTTCCAAAGTATATGTAATACGCTTTGTTAAATCTGGCAATCTTTTCATAAGGGAAGCTAAATTTATTAGCCTATTATTATTATTATTATTATTATTATTATTATTATTATTATTATTATTATTATTATTATTACAGTCGACTTGGAAAATAGTCAATATTTCAGAACCCTTTACACTACTTACACTAAAACATACCATTTTCACTATTTACACTATCATAAAGAATGTAGGCTTACATTGATCAAGCATTATTTACATTATTGTACACAATTTACAAAAATAAGTAGGCCATTAGTGTCACGATATAAAATACTTTGCGTGCAATACACAAGACTGTAGATAAACTTAATAGTGTAAATATTGTTTGATCACTGTAGGCCTACATTCTTTATTATAGTGTAAAAATAGTAAACGTAGATAATTCTAATGTACATAATGTAAATGATGTAAATTGTAAATATTTTTGTAATTGTTAAAGTAGTCCATATTTGTTCTTCCCTACTTTAAGAAACAAGACTCGCATGAGCCTTCAGTCAAGTACTTCGCTTGCTAGATGCACGTGCGTCGTCCACTTAAAACTCCAGTAATACTTAATCTTTCAGCCTCCTGGGACAAAGTATGGTCTCTATATATGTCTATCGGTACGTTCATGCGTTGATACAGCCTGTGAAAATAGCCAAAACTACGGCCTGACGTAATTTCATTAATTTTTAAACACTCTTAAGAAATCGATGGCTCAGAACCAGGCTGTTCCAAGTCCATTTTACTATTATTTTTCAGGAGACCTACTTTAAGCTCCTGACATTCAAAGCTTCATGAAACAATTTGGAACAGCTTCATAGCAACCTTATGGAGAGGAATATTTACAATTTTGTTTGATTCATATATGCAGACAAGAAGTGGAACACAATTTCTTTATTTTATTTATTTATTTTGCTAATAAATGTAACATAAGATATAATAGGGTAGTTCACCCTATTGTCAGCCACCTCCCAGTAGTCAGCCATCTTGGCATAATTATGAAAAAATAAGTACATCAAAGAATATGTACATATTCTGTTGGCTCACCAGTATTCTGCCATTCTTTGTCCTGCCCTCGAACCTCTAGTAACCTCTGATGTGAGAAATATAAAGCAATAATTAGCCTCTAAACATGTTGTGGAGAGCACCATGTTGTTGTTGTGGGATATTCTTGTGCGTTCAACAACGTGCAGTGCCATTTTTATGAGGTCAGTATATTTCGTTATTATAAGTCATAGCCACTTGAAACAGTGATTGAGTGACTTTAAATATTCTAGAATAGTTAAATGAGCACTGAATTTGTGTTTTAAAAGTGTTAAATTAAGTATTTCAATGGAGCTGACTATAGGAGACTTCAGTAAGACAGAGAAGCCAGTAATCAGCCTAGGCGGCTGACTACTGGAACTATGGCTCACACTGAGTTTATAGATCATTTTCTGTCATATGCAAGCTTAAAGCCTGGCCTTTAATGTCAGACCATGGTATTTTGGTTTAAATACATAAAACCCAGTAGTCAGCCTATCTCGGAGTAACACTAGACAGACGGCTCACATTTTCAGAACATATACTTCAAAAACTCAGACTTGCCAATGTTAGAATGGTGGAGCTTTTCCCAATATTAAATAAAAGCAGAAACCTAAATATACACACAGCCCTAACTTTGTATAAAACATTAATTAGGTCAGTAATATTATATGCTTGTCCTGCTTGGGGACATGCACCTATTACAGTCCGTAAAAAATTACAAGTTTTCCAAAACAAAATTTTAAGATTCATCACAGGACTTCCTAGAGTAACTCCTGTTATATTGATTCATGAAGAACTAGAAATTTCGACAATTCAAGAATATATTTCAAATCAAGCCTTCTGCACGTACACAAAGTCGTACAGCAGCACAAACCCACTAATTTCTTCACTAGGAAATTACAACCCTGCGTTAGACAAACATAAAAGACCTAAGAGCGTACTCCACCCTCTAGCTTGGAACGACAACGTACAAGACGAATACCAACTTCAACACTAAATAACCACTTGACTCTACACACAGACAAGGCTATTAATGCACTAATAATGTTATTTCTCTGTTTCAGGGTCATCACGTTATTGGCAGCATAGATGCATTGTTCTAATTGTTAACACTTTATATGGACCTTAAATGTATTTGTATATTGAATAATGATTAAATCAAAACCTCCCACCTGAACATATTCCGACCACACTATAGCCAATTGGCTTGTCGTCAGCACGACATCTCATCCTGCTCTAGGTTTTTCCGTGGTTTCCCTTGAGCAATAAGACAAATGTCGGGATGAGCCCTAACAGAAATGGGCCACGGACCACTTCCCTTCCCCCCACTCTTTCTCTTCTACTATCACAAAGAACTTGCTAATTTCTTAGATACAAACCCTGAATTATGATAATAGGGGAACATAAATATATTGTAAGTTCACAGGGCTAACGGCTTCGAAGCTGGGTACCTGGTTCTAATGAAGTGCACTGGTAGCAATCTAAAACATGGGGGCATGAGATAGTTACTCTGCCTGCCATTTAAAATTCACTTCACTAAATCCCCAAGGTAAAAAAAAAAGTCAGCCTAGTAAGACACATAGGCTGACTATTGGTATCTTGATTAACCTATAGTCAGCCACCATCTCAAATATTAAAATCTAAATAAAATAATGTAATAATAATAGTGGTAGAACTCATGAGAAGTTACCTACAACTTGCTCCCTAAATATACATTTTACACATAGACCTATAAATAAAAATATTTTCGACTAAAAGGGTGAAACGACCGATTCACTAATATGAAGAGAGGGCGTTAGTGGAAGCTTTGCTTGAGATTCGGCAAAATAATTTAAACATTGGTAAGGGACATTGCAAGAGGGACAAAATTTTGAAGAGCATCTGTTCTGGCCAGGTCCCTTATCAAATACAAAAAAGGAACAATACGTTAAAGAGAGAGTTCCATGTACTACTTCATCAGCAGCATGACGTGAGTTCTTCCATAAGAAGAACTTGACCAAAATCTAGGAAACAAAATTAAAACGACAGAGAAAAGAGGAGAGGGAGAATCGAAAATCTCTTATGAAAAATAGCAAAGACAAAGAAAGGAAATCTACATTCATCTCAGATGCAAATGCTGATCCAGATGATGAATCTCAGAAAGAGAACAATTATTTAAGACAACTGTGTACTGCTTGTAATGATGAACTAATTAGTGACGTTGAAGATGAAGATTTGAAAAATATTGAGTGTGATAACTGTTCACACTGGTTTCATTTCAAATGTACTGAGCTTAATTCATTGCCATATGATATTGCAGAGAGTAAAGAATTTCACTGTCAACTGGGCCTAACACACAGCATTGTGAAGGAAATAGCCATTAGTGCCCTCAAAGGATAGGTTCAGACATTGAGAAATCATTTGTATGGGAGTGATAATGGAAATTTCAAGTTATCTTAACCGATGGCTGTTCATTGGTTTAGATATCAATGCCAATAAATACGTACTATTATTTTTCTCGCGGTATATGGCATTCCAATCATTCTAACCTATCTGATGATTCCCCCCCCCCCCACCTTTCTTAACTGTAAATGAGCACAAACGCTACTTAGGTGTAAATTTTTCTGACATTTTGTATATTCGATTCCCTAAGCGTTTCAAATGTATATCATTTTACCTTTTAATTGTGTTTCCAAATTATATGTAGGCCTAATACACTTTGTCAAATCTGGCAACCTTTTCTTAAGGGAAGCTAAATTTATATTATATTTTGCTGATTTTTTTTGTAAAAGGAATATTGTTTCAATAGCGTCTACCTCAGAAATGCCTTCTGTCATTCCTTCTAATTTTTTTTTGTAATACTGTATAATGAAAGTACATGTATAATGTTTATTTTATCATATTCTAACAGTAAAGTTGAATTCAACCTAAATTTGGTTTAGAGGCTGAGTACTAATTTCAAACTGGCTGGACACTGGATTTATGTGGCCGAATACTGGAGAATTTGTTACTACTAGGAAAATGTATTATTTTTAGTCCAAAAAGTGTAGTTATAATGTTATGTTATGTGAAATTTCAAAACTAGACTATTTGTTTGTAATGGTGATTAATAAAGGAAATAATGTTAAATGGTTTTCTTATCAGAAACTACTCTAGTGTATTACAGTACTGTTAACAGGCTAACTAATGGTGCAGTCACCCTATATACAGAAAAAAACTTTAGCTCGCCCCTGAAAGAGTAGAATTCGTGCTCAGGGGCGGATTCCTGAATTGAAATTAATAAGTATATGATCAAATTTGTTTTATGTCTACTACACAATAAGAATATATAAATTCAAATTTACAATTTTTCAATTTTTATGAAATCCATACATAACTTTTTAAATTTAATACTATAACTATTAGAATTGACAATATTAGGATATTTAAACATAAATTTGTTATATATTCTTGGGCCTGAATTACTACTGTGATTAAATACTGTAGCAGTGTTGCATTTTGGTTCAAACAATATTAAAGAATTCATACCTTTTGTTTCATAACTATGAGAATACAATTCAAAATTAATTCTGTTTTTATGTATGAATTTTATTAATGCAATGTAATAAATTTGTCTTATGTTAAGAACATTAAAGTCCAAAAATAATTTTTGAGATGGAAAATCAATAGGTTTATGAATACATATTTGAAACACAGATTTCTTTCTTATAAAAAGTTGGACTTAGAACAGTGTGGTTCTCAGCCATTGACAGGTTATGTATTTACTACTAAATATGCATAAATTTTTTAGGCAGTTTTCTAAACAGGTACGAACTCAAGAAAATGACCTTTTCGACTAAAATCCGCTGTCTACGAAGGAGTCTTAATCCAACGTTAGCCACCATCCAATAATATTTTCTTTATACCTTAGAAACTTTGCAAGGTTTCCTTCAGTAAGAATGAGACGAGGATGATATCTTTGCCTGCTACTCAATCCCAAGTAGCTTGTATTTACTCAATGAAGATGAGGGATTGTAAAGGTAGAACAGACGGGGAGGGGTGGAGTTGTAGAAAGGGATTCCACCGTCTCTCTGAAATATTCATCAAGAATGCCGTCTTATCTATATTGGAACCTGCGAGGTAGACTTCGCTGCACTTCTACATGTATAAACAGACGGGGCTCATTGTCATGTCAAAGGTGAGAGGAAATAATAAGATCCCTTCATTTTGCTTCTTCTTCTCCTCTATATTGCGAATCGTCTCCTCCACCCACGCCTAACAATCTTTCCAACCCTCCCCACTCAATATCTGCCAATAACAATGACTGTTCTCGAGAAAGTCGACGCTAATAATTTTAGATTTTTGTGACCATTTTTACAGAGACATCACTTTCTGATTTCAAAGTGGTTTTGAATTATTCATGGTGATATATTGGTTTAGAGGGAGAAAATATTTAAATATATATCTCATTGTGAAGACCTTCGACTTGAAGGGATGATCAAAACGCAACATTCTAAAGGAGAGAAGATGATGAAGTAACGAACTACACAGAAAGTACTTCACGAATGCATTTTAACCAAGATATGTAAAATAAACGTAAGCGAATTCTATGATCGGACCCCTCGTTCGATTCTCGATAAATCTTAACAGATTTATACTACCATAACTAGCTAAGTAAGAACGTCTTATAAATGCAGGGTCCAATCTTTCTATGTTTCTCTGCTCCATTCACATGTTTTTCCTTCTCCATATTTTACGGAGAAGAGACTCGTAGGTTTACACTGCAGCCTGATAAATAATCACTAGATTATGTATCAATATGCCTGAGTTAAATTCCAAATGTCTCCGAAGTGCATACGAAGAGAAGGCATATGTCACTGTTGATAGTGATTCGTCCGTCCGATGGGGACGTTAAGCCTGGCGGCCCCCTTTTTTATTCGACAGGAGTAGGCTCCGTAGCGGCACCTGGGTTCCCCTTCTCTCTTTCTCATCATCCTCATCCATTCCCTATACTACACTTACACGAACACTTACACATACAGTCAACTTAGAATACGACATAACTCTCCACAGATACACATTATGCATAGCGCGGTCCGCCAAAGTGGTGTGCAACTTCAAAATGGATCACAGTCCTGCCATCTATCCGCAATATACGGAACCCGAATTACAAAATATAACATAGAATTTCCATCCATGTTATCCCTTAATAGGTCTTTGTCCCCCGGTTGAGTGTAACTATCCTACTATATATCTTATAGGCCTACCATGGGGGGGCCACACTAAAGTAAAGCAAGGGAAAGTGGACCTCGTCATCAAAAAGACTGAGAAAAACTGCCTTGTAGCATGACGCTAATGTTCGGGACCGTTACTTTCATGCTAATGTATCGGTACTTTCAATTCTCTCTTCAGGTTTTCTATCTTATTTATCATTTAACTACTTCATTTAATTTTCATTCTTTTTTTTTGTTTTCCTTCAGTGATTTATTTTATTTCTTTAATTTATTGCACTTATCTCTTTAATTTTTCATCCTATTTTGTTTTTTTCTGCTTTACTCTCTTTTTTCTCCTTATTGTAATTGTAATTCTTTCTTTCAACGACAATCCATTATAAGTTAATTATTTTCAACATTTACATCTGATTCATCGTTAATTAACTGATTATTATTACTATTTTATTATTATTATTATTATTATTATTATTATTATTATTATTATTATTATTATTATTATTATTAATTACACTGCTCACAGTGATTTTGTTAAATGTAAAATTTCTGCTGTTTCTTATGTAATTTCATCTGCTGATTCCAAAAATGAAGTTAAAATTTTTCTACAATACAGGACTCCACTATGTGAAGTAATCAAAAAACCTTGTTGCTACAGACAATTTATATACTTGCTAAACTTTATCTTTAAAAGACTGTAGATACATATTTCACCATTATCTGTGTAAAAATAAGTAGTATAGATAAGTAGTATACCGTATAACAAAAACTAAAACCCTAGCATACCGCTTGGTGAATTAGAGTTCTTTTCCGCGGATATTTAAGAATAATAGCAGTAGTAATAATAATAATAATAATAATAATAATAATAATAATAATAATAATAATAATAATAATAATAATAATGATAATAATAATAACACCATTCACCATTTTTTCTTAATTTTAGAAAAATTGACTTATTTTTGTTGCTGTATACAATCCTTAACATGCTAATGACAAGAAAATATTTCAAATATTTCATTTTATTGCTTAAAAAATTGGCCTATAACTTTAGATCATTGTTACCTATGAAGTCAGAATTCACAATAAAAATCAATTTTATTCCTCATAAGGGCCCGCTCCCACTTAGCGGAATCGAAACGAACAGAATTTCTCTTCACAATGCATTTAAATGGAAGATAGCAGAAAGCTGCGATTCGAATCGAATCGAACAGAACAGAACAGAATTCAGAAGCTACACACTGCCGGAACATAATTTCTTGTTTCGGGTATGATCGTAAATTCTCGTGAAGGATTCGTGAAAAAACGAATGAACCATATCCACTCTTGGCGGCTTAATTCATTTACTTTTGAAAGTTATTACTGAAATAGTAGGCCTACGTATACAAAAATCACAATTTAATATGAACGAAGAACAATTAATAAATCTTGTGTAGAATTATCCACTTTTGTACTACAAAACACAAAAGTACTGTTCGGTTCGATTCCATTAGATGTGAACGGCAGCAGACTTTTCGTTTCGGTTCGATTCCGCTAAGTGGGAGTGGGCCTTAAGACTGTCAGAGTTAGTATTAATTCTCAGTTGAGTTGGAACGTACATTCATGACATAAATTTCACAACCTGTGTTTTCTTTTCCTAATTTTCAATGTGGTAAAAGTATCTTATTAAGTGAAACATACTTCGAAATATTATATAAATCGCAAACAATTTTTGTTACTTTTGTGGCACACAGGCGAATTTTTATTTTTTAATTTTATTCGATTATTTCATGACGCTGTAATAACACCTAGGTTATTTAGTATCTGAATGATAAGAAGGTTATATTGCCGGTGAAATGAATCCGGGGTCCAACACCGAAAGTTACCCAGCATTTGCTCGTAATTAATTGAGGAAAAACTCAGGGAAAACCTCAACCAGGTAACTTGCCCCAATCGGGATTCGAACTCGGGCCACCTGGTTTCGCGATCAGATGCGCTGACCGTTACTCCACAGGTGTGGACATCGAATTTTTATTACGCTAGTTAAAAAGTGTTACGAGTGTTATTTGATTACAAAATAGATGAGGACAGCAAGTGGGCCTCTAAAATTTGTTTTGCTACATGTAATTGTATTAACTGGTTGGCTGAAAGGATCTCGTCATATGTCTTTTACAGTTTCAATGATATGCCGGGAACCTATAAAACAATTCAACAAACTGGTACTTTCTAGGAACCACAGATCACAAAATTACAGAGAACTTGTCAGCGAGCTGATTCCTAACTAGCCTATAACGTGGTGGGGTGTAATATGTCTCTTAAAATAACTTCTTGGGTTCTCATCATATTTTTTTCCCTCAAAACCTTCGGGTAGTGAGCGACGAAAGTGAGGAGCGTTTTCATCGAGATTTTTCTGAACTGGAAAGGCGCTACCAGGAAAAATAGAGCCCAAATATTCTGGCAGACTACTGCTGGACACTCAAAAGAGATATATGTCAAGGCAAGTGTAGACTAAAATCTATTTTACACACATTTTAGGTAAGTAAATAGGCCTAAAGAGGTAAAATGTTTCAAAGTTCAATACTAGAAAAGTTTGAATTACATTACACATAATTACTCAAAACCCTGAGTGATAGAAAAATTTTGAAAATAGATTCGAAATCAGCACGAAAATTGCAATAATAACTACCCATTATTTTTCTTTCAACAAAAAATATGTTTAATTTTGTTGACCAGTGTTATTTATGCAGGTCGTGATACACGCTAAGATGAAGGTTAGCACCTTAAACGTTAAGAGGAAGTCTATAAAGCAGATTTATTTGTCCGCTCTTAATATGATATAGGCCTACAGTACTCTGTCTTATTTGAGACTCGGTTTTGTGTTCACCCAAGTATCAGGTGTCTCACCACGTGCTTGTCTTGTAGTGTAGTTGATTTTTTTTTTTTCAAATTATTAGTTCAGAATAATAACTCCCATTAGAGGAATATAAGTCCTTAGTTTTTTAGTCTGTTATTTAACGACGTTTATTTAGTGTTAGCGAGATAGCATTTGGCGAGATGGGGCTGAGGATTCGCCATTGGACTGAAGTCTTTGTCATGTTATAACGTATATAACTCTCACTCGTTTGTTGTGTTTGAAACATAAGTGTTGCAATTTCCTAATAACTTCATTTGACGGTAGTGACTCGATACTGAAACTGTATTTAAGAAATATTATTCCAAAATTCCTAACAAAAAACAATTCAATTTCTTGATAGGAGTTCTCAGCAGTTTCTTCGCCAAGTGCAACAAGAACAATTTTGACATTCTTCGAAACAATTCACTAGAATGTCCGATCATTATATCATTTGACTAGTCACTGAAAGTAATTAAACGCAAAGTGTAGTCAATTATCTGACAGCCCAGATATAAGGTAGGTGTCTCTGATATGGCCATGCTAAGGTTTGAGAATTTTTATAGACGCCATTTTGAAAAAAAATGTAAACCACTTTTTTCTTACTCGTTCTCAGTCTAATGGACTTTCTTAAAACAATTTCCTTTCCCCATAAAAATAGCTTAATTGTCCAAAAAGTGCCAAATTCCAAAAGTCTACCTACTGGCCATATCAGGAACACGTGCACATGATATGGCCACCCTTGTTCCATGTTCTATAAATCGTGATTGTTTTCAGTTTGATAGCGCAGTTGTGCTAAAATTAAATAATTTTGATATAAAATGAATAAATATGACAATAATCTTTTTTATAATTCAAAAGTGTAGTAAACACAGGTTTTTCCATAAAAAATTAAGTTCTTTTTCTTAAAATAGAAAATTTTTGCGTAATCCCAGCTATAAGGCATGTAAATTTGTCAGGTGAAAAAATAAAAGTGAAATGAACTTGATATGGCCATGGTGCGTTTGATATGGCCATGGTGCATTTGATATGGCCATATCAGGAGCAGGTAAGCTTTCACGAAAATCGTTTGATTATGAACAACTCGTAAAAGATACGCTATCAACGACAACACCAATCAACAGAACATAAAAAACTGAGTGGAGTACGATGGTTTTCATGAAACAAGTCTTTGAAAAACATGCTTAAAACAAAGGAGAATTACCAGAGAAAAATAAGAAGAAATCACATGAAAACCGCAAACCAGGTAACTGACGCCATATTGCTCAACCTGACTGGATGGAAAACGATCAAGTGACATACCAGGATGCCCTTTCGCTGGATGCTGCTGCAATTTAGCAGATTTTTTGGTTAACTAACTCACAATAGCGGGGTGGCCATATCAGGAACATGGCCATAACAGGAGCACCCACCTTATTTACAAATCCTTTCTGTGAAGTTGCATCAGATGCGATAAGAAGTATCAAATGTTTGCCTTACAAAGTTTTTGGACTTTATAACGTGGTGAAGACTATTCCTGACATTCGCAGTTGGAGAAAACCTAGAAAAGAATAATAACTAAGCAATCTGCTGAAACTGGAAACGCAATCATGGCCAAACGCAATTACAGACTAATAGGCTACAGCGGTGGCCCCTTTAGGTGTTCATGTACTATTTGATGTAATGTTTTTAAATTCTCCATTTTCTTAATTTTTATTTTTCCTTCTCATTTTATTAGCGTCAACTTTATATGTATATGCAGGCAGTTTGCTCATTTGGATGGGGTACAGACAACCAAGATGGCACATGAAATTGTTCTGTGCATCCTAGCGATCTCTCATTCCACCAAACATTTGGTTTGCATCCCAGAGCCGACCAGTGAGAGGAGGTCTTCACAACATAAGCCGGGATTCGAGATGTTTTAACCCCAGCAGGTGTACATACACAACGCTAATCTGAAATGCAAATGACACATATGCAAGGAAAAACACTCGCATCCCGGCAGCGCCATGCCGCCTGTTTCATTTCCATTTATATAACTGTTTTTATTAGCTCACTCGCAAATCTGCCAGATTGCTATCAAATTTGTTTCACTCTTTCTTGTATAAGGTGAATACTGCAGCGGTAGCTTTTAGGAAAGAAGATTCTGATTTTTCTGGTTAAGCCACATGCCGCACAACGCACTGCCCGAAAGCTTCCATAATCAGCTTTCCTTTCCCTCCAGCAAACTAACAATTTTCAGACTGGACATTGCACGTACCTCTCTTATTAGACAGGAAAGCAGAGATATAACAAGTGAAGAGGACAGGCAGGGAAGTACGTAGATAGACAGTAGGGAGAAAAATAGATAATATGTCAAGTATGGTGTGTAAATAGGTAGGAAGTTAGGCACGTAGGCAAGCAGCAAGTTAGGCACGTAAACAGGAATTACACACGTAGACAAGCAGGAAGTTAGGCACGTAAAAAGGTAGGAAGTTAGACACGTGAAAAGGCAGGAAGTTAAGTACATAAATACGAAGTTAAATATATAAAGTTAAGTACTAGGCACGCAGGAAGTTAAGTACATAGACAAGCAGGAAGTTAGGCACTTAAAAGGCGGGAAGTACATAAATATGAAATTAAATATATAAAGTTAAGTACCAGGCACACAGGAAGTTAAGTATGTAGACAGGTAGGAAGTTAGGCACGTAAAAAGGCAGGAAGTTAAGTACAAAAATATGAAGTTAAATATATAAACTAGCAGGCACGCGGGAAGTTAATTACGTAGACAAGCAGGAAGTTAGGCACGTGAAAAGGCAGGAAGTTAAGTACATAAATATGAAGTTAAATATATGAAGTTAAGTACCAGGCACTCAGGAAGTTAAGTAAGTAGACAGGTAGGAAGTTAGGCACGTGAAAAAGCAGGAAGTTAAGTACATAAATATGAAGTTAAATATATGAAGTCAAGTATCAAGCACGCAGGAAGTTAAGTAAACAGGTGGGAAGTTAGGCAAGTAAAAATGTAGGAAATTAACTACATAAATATGAAGTTAAATATATAAAGTTAAGTATCAGGCATGCAGGAAGTTAAGTACGTAGATAAGCAGGAAGTTAGGCACGTAAAAGCCGGGAAGTTAAGTACATAAATATGAAGTTAAATTTATAATGTTAAGTAACAGGTACGCAGGGAGTTAAGTACGTAGACAGGTAAGGAGTTAGACACGTAAAAAGACAGGAAGTTAAGTACATAAATATGAAGTTAAATATATAATGTTAAGTAACAGGCTCGCAGGAAGTTAAGTACGTAGACAGGAAGTTAAGTACACAGGGTGTTTCAGAAGTGATGGCCAAAATTTAAGGATGGGACGTAAAAACGAAGAGAAGCATAAAAGTTCCAGTAAACATGGGTCCGAAAATTAACCGTTTACGAGATAATGACTACGGTATTTTTGCTGATTGGGGCCGCCTGTGAACCGTACGCTTGGATATGTAAAGCGACAACATTCATGCTTCGTATGAATGCCGTACTCTTCCCATCCCATTTCCTTCTAAGTGTGAGATATGGTAAAGGAGGGCCTGTACCTAGATTACTGGATTTAAAACCCTTAAATTTTTGTGTATGGTGTTATGCAAAAAGTCTACTTTAAATCTATGTTACATGAGCAGTATGAAGTTGATTAATGTGAAATTCTATCATTGGAAAGACACATATCCAGTGAAAACCTTTTCCTTACAAGATATCTGTTCGTGGTCGGGAACTGAATTCCGTTCCGTCACGTGGAAGTTCGTCCCACTAAACGTTCAGCTAGCGGCACTTCAGAGCCATTCTTTGATCTTTTAAATATAGACAGAACGCATGAGGTTTACATGGAAACTTCTTTCTTCTCTTTCAAGGTCTTCTCTGCTTCAAGGAAAATTCTATGTAGCGGATATATAAGAACTGATATTTTGTCTGTTTTGCTTAAATTTTCTTTTCTTGCTTTCTTTATTCCTATACGCGTTAACCTTAATATCACCTGGAGATATTCCGAAACTGTAAGTTGTAGCCAGGAAGTCTGTAGTCCCTAGTATAGGCCGCTAAATTCTAGAATTGAGGGGTTTGGGGGAAAAACCAGGCAGTTTCAATTCAGTACTTCTCGAGATAATGAAGAAAAACTTACCGCCAAACAATAAGCATGTACAGAAGAGGCAGGTTCAAAATGCATTATCACTGTGAATGTAATTCTTGGAACTACCTGGTTCTTCGACCAAACGAGAGAGCGTATTTTTTTCTTCCTCTGTGCATAAATAGTTCAAAAATGAAAAAAAAAAAAAATTGGAGCTACCTGGTTTTTGCCCCAAACCCCTCAATTGTAAAATTTGTCTGGAAGACTGAAGTGTAAATGAAGATAAGCATATTAAATATAGCTGAGGCGTTCTCTGGAACTAGAATTTAATTTTATAAAATCTTGAATTTGAGACAGAGTATCAAACATTTTAGATCTCGTTTAACAATATTGTGCAGAACGACATTCAAATGTTTTAGGGAGCGTTTTGTATGTGTGTGTTTTTTTTAAGGGAAATTATATTTTGTGAGGAGGAACATGTGTTTTTAAGGATTCGATATGTTGGAAACGTAAAAACGACATAACGTGCGTTAAGTCGTTTTTCCACGACATATCTCAATTTTTCCTGTAAGGGCAACATATATTTAGAATGAAGGAGATGGTTGGTTATTAACTTGCTATCTTTTCCTTCTTACCCTTATCATTAGATTACTCATGCATAAATAATAATTAAATATGGTGTGCTTTGTGAAGTATCGAAAATATTCTTGCTTCTTGATAGTCCTTTTTTTATCACTCTATTCTTTACATTTTCCTCTAACTATGATTAAATTTTCTTCGTTTTGTATCTTGAGAGAGTGATATTCAAACATATTAAAGCAATTTTAAAATTTGTCCTTTATTTGTGTACCTCTTTTTAAGTCTTTTCAATACACCGTTGTAAACAATCATGGTCTTTTGTACTTACCAGGACGATGTGCGATAACTAGGCTTGACAACTTTCGTAAGTAAAAATTATGGACACAAACGTTACTTACTATTTTATTGCACTAATCATTTCCACCTATCTATCCACATATTCAACAGTACGGTAGTTCTCTGATAACAGTATATGTATATTTTAACAACCATATTATTTCATACGTAAAAAAAATACAAAAACTTCCCAAAATGACCGCAGAATAAGTTGAAAACAACATAAATCCGCCTATAAAGACATAAATTTCTTTACCTCTTATCTAAACATTGTGGTAGGTATCAAAATAGCACATAATAAAGTCAATTTAATAACAATAAATTAAACATAAAATGTAAAATTTATTATTGTGTATTGAAAAAGTTTCCATTGCTTTCCTTCTTTCTTTCTTTTTTTCTTTCTTTCTGCGTTACCTCCCCTTTTATGCCATCTTAAAAACAATTCCGGCATAAAAGACCACACGCCAAGTAGGACCACTGTGGAGACATACTGTAACTAGACAGTCACAAGTCCAGGTATAAATAGGCTTACCCAGTTCCATGGAATGATGATAAATCTCCACCTTCCCTACGAATCGAAGCTAGACCGCTGAATTGAGAAACGTGTAAACTATCCATAGCGTCAGAGTGGCACACATGGACAAATCCACAGAGAAAAATACGAAACTGCTTTGGAATTAATATTTAACCGTAATTCTCATAGCCATATGAGCAGAAGGGATCATTTTCTGTGTGCATTACTGAAGTTCAGAATAAGTGGGCTTGACTTGGAAATAATCATAAAAGCATTGAAGTCCTATCTTGTGTAAATTGCCAAAAGAATCAGAGAACTCTTTCAACCAATAAAAGAGGCAAACACAATTATTCTAAATTACTGGATTCATTCATTCATTCAGCGTTCTGCCCAATGGCAGATCTTTTACTGCAAACCTAGCTTTCTACAATCTTTCCTATTTTCTCCCTTCCTCTTCGTTTCCTCATATGATCCATATATCTTAATGTCGTCTATCATCTGACATCTTCTTCTACCCCGAACTCTTCTCCCGTTCACCATTCCTTCTAGTGCATCCTTCTGTAGGCAGTTTCTTCTCAGTCAGTGACCCAACTAATTTATTTTCCTCTTCCTGATCAGTTTCAGCATCATTCTTTCTTCACTCACTCTTTCCAACACAGTTTCATTTCTTAATCCATCTGTCCACTTCACACGTTCCATTCTTCTCCATATCCACATTTCAAATACTTCTATTTGTTTCTCTTCACTTCGTCGTAATGTCCATATTTCTGCCCATACAATGCCACATTCCATACAAAGCACTTCACTAGTTTCTTCCTTAGTTTTTTTTTTCCAGAAGTCCACAGAAGATGCTCCTTTTTCTATTAAAAGCTTCCTTGGACATTGCTATTCTCCTTTTGATTTCCTGGCTGCAGCTCAGGTTACTGCTAATAGTACACCCCTAGTATTTGAAGGTGTCCACTTGCTCTACTGCCTCATTTAGAATTCGCAAGTCTATCAACTGTATTTTTCTTCCTATGACCATGCTCTTCGTCTTATTTGCATTTATCTTCATCCTATACTGCTCAAAGCTGTCGTTTAGATCCAGTAGCATATCCTTTAGCATCATTTCCTCTTCTGCTAACAACCCAATATCAACAAATCTTACGCACTTTATTCTTCTTCCTCCTACTATCACTCCTCTCATGTTCTGAAAACAGTTCTTTACTACATCCTCCAAGTAGATGTTGAACAGGGTAGGTGATAAAGGACATTCTTGACGTACTTCTCTCCCAGTTTTACTTCCTTTTGACATTTTTTCTCCTAGTCTGACTTTAACTCGTTGTTTCATATAAAGATTATTGAACATTCTTCTCTCTTTATCAATCCACACCAATTTTCTTTAGGATCCCCATCACTTTATTCCAATCCACTCTATCAAAAGCTTTTTCTAGATCCACAAATACTACACACACTTCTTCATTCTTCTCCAGGTATCTTTTGCCGATATTACTGAATTATAATAGGCCTACATAAATTCGAAAATGTATCTACATGTGTTTCATAAGCTGAATTATCCATCTTTAACTTAGAAAACGAATTGATAAAATTTAGCAGAAGTGGTTTCAACATACGTGGATCCATCTAGAATGACAAAACAGATTTTGCAATATATTATATCACGTTGACAACGTTCTGTTGAAAGATCTAGATTGAGATGGATAATCTTTGAGACGGAACAGGCTAATAACCTAAGTTTGCAGCGAAAGTACGAATCGAGAATGTACAGATCCATGTTTAGATCTGGATTTATAATTTCAACGCAATAACTAATATTCAGAGTATGTAAATGTGATATCTTAAATAAATGAGTAGATAAACAAATAATAATGTTGATAATTTCCACACACATATCACTTTACGAATTACTCTTCCAATAGAAGTGGACATTTCACAAGGTTTGACCACTCTAACTTGCAGGTAGCGACACTAATTTGAATTTTTAAAATACTAGAATAAACCCTTAGTCTACAAAAACGAAACTTTCCTGGAATTCCCTACAAAGCCGATTGTCTCCAACTTGTATTTACCCAGAATTCCCCACGAAGAAGTGTGGCCATGGTGGAGGTTTTAAATTACTCTGCCGGATGTGGCCAGGGCAATACGGGGACGAAACAAACCAAGGCAGATAAAATTCCAAAGTCGCCTGCGTTAGTTACTTCGGAATTCGACAATTTATTGCCACAGCCACCTTCAAACCAGCTGTTTCCTATCGCAACCACATACATTCATCGTGGCAGCACCTGCTACGTGTCGTACAGTCCTTGCTAATGAAAATTGAAACGACCCGTATTGAATGTTATAGACTAATTTCCAGAAACGTTAGAAGTAATCAAATTAACTCTATGTTTACTCTAGTGCAGTGGTATTCAATCTGTCTTTGCTATCGTACCCCCAAAAACAGCATTGCAATGATTTAATAATTAACAAAATACCATGATTAATGTTGTGCTACCAATAAATTATTATTATTATTATTATTATTATTATTATTATTAGCATTATTATTATTAGAGATAGGATTTTCATGCACTATCACATCGTAAAATATGCATGCATCCATGCACTATCAAATGACAAAATATGTACAATGAAGGAAAAAAAAAAACACTGACAATATATATTTTCGAATGACACAATGTACTACTAACAGTATTCTATTTCCAAATTTCTAAGATATTCTTTTCCCTTGATCCATTGTGCCACAAGATCTCTTCTCGAACATTTAATCTGGGGCATTACAACACTTCACAGATCACCACAGAACACGAATACAGTACCTAATTCCCAAAAAATCCTGTACATGTAGCCTACTACAGACCTCCTACCTATCTGCCTGTCCAAATTAAAGGCATGTTAGGGGAAGCATGTTAGTGCTATTGTCGCCAAACTACAAAGTATGGGAGGGAGCAGAAGAGGCATCTTTCTAATAATAATTTTAGCCTCAGGGTAAGACTTGTATAGAACAGGAGTGTGGAATTCCAGTGTGACAATACAATGAGCGTATTCCGAATCTCACCGGTGAGCAATCCGATGGCATCACGGTGTTCCGAATTCCACCGATGACGTCATTGATGCTCCACCGGTGTCGCACCGGTGCCATCAACTTGCAGAGGTGGTGGCAGTCTCCATCAGCCGCCATCAGTGAATCTGATTGGTTCTTGTATAGGGCGGGAATTAGCAGACGAATAACATCGTGCACTGTTATGTCATGGCGGTGTGTTCTGCTTTAGTTCTGCTGTATTGTTTGTAATGAGCACAACGTAAAAACAATATGTTAATGGCTTATGAGCGAACATGTCAACGGACCCGTTATTACTACCGGTTCAAGAAATAAATTGTTTATGCTCTCTTTTCTTTGAACGAGATGCGAGTACGAAAATTTCGCAAAATTTTGCTAGCGTAGCACAGACAACAACTTGTACAGTCGCCATGACAGCCGTCGATCCTTCCAGCAGTTTTGTTCCTTATTTCGCTGCAACGTGACGTCATTGATGCCACCGGACCGGTGAGATTCGGAATACGCTGAATGAGAGGATTAGCTGGTAAGATTTGAAGTTCTCAGGTAGAAACTTTGCAGACCTTAGCAGTTCACATATATTTTTCAGTACATACACTCAAATATTGTAAGCTCAGAAATACACAACTCTAAGAGGCAACATTTATAAAATGCAGTATCATGCGATTTAATATAAAATATGGAATGAAACTATAAAAATGGACGTAATATGCAACATAAACCTCAAAATATGCATTATTAAACTTAAAATTTAGAAAAACATGCATTATGCATGAATTTACCACTAAAAAGAACAAAATATGCAAACATGAACGGAAAAAGTATGCATATTTCGAATCACTAAGCCATGAAACAGATATTTACAAAGTTTGAGAATTGTAACAAGCTTAGATAAAAACATGCATTTGCATGGAAATCCTGTCTTTAATTATTATTATTATTATTATTATTATTATTATTATTATTATTATTAACATTGTTATTATTATAACAGCAACATTAGCAATATAAATGCTACTCGGGAGGAAATTAAACACAGAATAAACATGGGAATTGACTGTTATTATTCGGTTGAGAAGCTTTTATCATCCAGTCTGTTGTCAAAAAATCTGAAAGTTAGAATTTATAAAACAGTTATATTACCGGTTGTTCTGAATGGTTGTGAAACTTGGATTCTCACTTTGAGAGAGGAACATAGGTTAAAGGTGTTTGAGGATAAGGTGCTTAGGAAAATATTTGGGGCTAAGAGGGATGAAGTTACAGTAAAATGGAGAAAGTTACATAACACAGAACTGCACGCATTGTATTCTTCACCTGACATAATTAGGAACATTAAATCCAGGCGTTTGAGATGGGCAGGGCATGTAGCACGTATGGACGAATCCAGAAATGCATTTAGAGTGTTAGTTGGGAGGCCTGAGGGAAAAAGACCTTTGGGGAGGCCGAGACGTAGATGGGAAGATAATATTAAAATAGATTTGAGGGAGGTGGGATATGATGATAGAGACTGTATTAATCTTGCTCAGGATAGGGACCAATGGCGGGCTTATGTGAGGGCGGCAATGAACCTTAAAAGCCAGTAAGTAAGTAAGTAAGTAAGTAAGTAAGTAAGTAAGTAAGTAAGTAAGTAAGTGTCTTATTATTATTATTATTATTATTATTATTATTATTATTATTATTATTGTGTGTGCATTCAAAATTCTCTATTTGAAGTAAGTGCTACTTAAATTATAATTAAAAATGAAATCTGAAAATAAACAGGAAAAACGCGAACCGTTAAATCATCAAACTGTTACTTCTTCTCTAATATTTCGTAAAGAAAATCTCAGGCAAAGCAACAACAAACGTGTGAAAGGAGCTTTAATTTGTCTGTATATAAGTTAAGCCATTACATCCGAGGATCTGTGTCATAATAAACTCGCTCCTCACTATCGACTCAATTTTTTTGCGCTTCGGAAATAGAAAGAACGAATTACGGAAGAAAGAGTAATAGAAAGAAAATAAAAAAAAAAACAAAATGGAACGAGATGTTCTTCTGGCCAGATTGAAAGAGAGAGACGAGGATAAGCGCCTGCACTAACCTAATTGAAAGATCCTTCATCGAAGTCGGCACGAAAAACAAGTAAAAATAATAATACAGCAAAAATAATAAAGGTCGTATATCTCCGGAATTAAAAGCGTGTCAGAAAGGAAGAGTTGGTGGGAAGAATCCCTCCTCCTCAACACTCTTCTCGGGATCTTTTAGTGATCCATTTAATAACGCTAATCAACTACAAAGATCATTCGAGTCGGGAACATTATATGTTCGAAGACGACGTGGAGAAAGGATGAAACTGATTTATAAAAAGAGAAATTCTCGCAGAAATTCGTTGCTATTATGATTATTATTATTTGCTACTATATTACAAAAGAATGTTTAGCCATCATTTAAATGTTTAATCAAATAGCCGCTGGGGTAATTCAGGGGTAGTGAGCAGGACTATTTATTTCCGACAATATTTCCGAATCCTTTTTTTCCAAAGTCCGATTTTAGAATTGCACTTTTTCCCAATTCCTTCTTCAAAAACATATTTTCCGAAACAGTTATTCCTAATGTACATCTTTCCGAAAGGAAAATTTTCCCTTAATCATTATTTTTGCATGAGAACCCATGGAAGTATAATAATAATTTTGGGTTGCTAAGTAATCCTTATATTACATTATATTTCGATTTTTTTTCGTAAAACGTATTATTTGTCTTTTTTGTGTTAAATTTTATGTTACCTTGTTAACATGTTTCAGCCTGCTATTAGCCATCATCAGAACTGGTTGTTGCTGGTCTTGGTGCCTTGTTTTTTAATATTTGAGGAGAAAAATTCGCTCCGGCGCCGGGGATCGAACCCAGGTCCTTGGTTCTACGTGCCAAGCGCTCTGACCACTGAGCTACGCCGAATTCAATCCACAGCACCGGATCGAATCTTCCTCCTTCAATGTTTCCCTTTGTGGCCTGACTCCAAGTTAGGCATATACGTTGATGTATATGTCCAATGTCAACTGCCATTATATTAGGAGCGCACCCGGGTTCGATCCCCGGCGCCGGAGCGAATTTTTCTCCTAAAATATTAATTGTCAATATTACAGAGTTTATTCTGTAGGACAAATTAATAAATCTATAATATTCTCATAGCTTCAGTGCATATGTCTGTAAAGATTACTGTGCACTTAACTGCGGAATCCCGGCCAAACAAGTCGCTCAAATGGGTGCGCTTCTAATATAATGGCAGTTGACATTGGACATATACATCAACATATATGCCTAACTTGGAGTCAGGCCACAAAGGGAAACATTGAAGGAGGGAGGTTCGATCCGGTACTGTGGATTGAATTGGGCATAACTCAGTGGTCAGAACGCTTGGTAAGTAGAACCAAGGACCCGGGTTCGATCCCCGGCGCCGGAGCGAATTTTTCTCCTCAGATATTAATTGTGAACATTTCAGATATTATTCTGTAGGACAAATTAATAAATCTATAATAGCCTTATGTTTTGTTTCCTGTGGGGGTGTGTTTGTGTAGTGTAATGTGGAGTCAAAGAGTGTGTGTGTTCTGAAATTAAGTTGTGTATTGAGAATTTGATTTGAATGTGTTTTTTTGTGTCTGTATATTCCGTATTGTTCTAATGTGTTTAGTTTCTGGCTTTTTGGTTGGATGTGTAGAATTTCCATGTCTGTGTTGATGTCTCTGTAGGTGTGGTTAGCATTTGTGATGTGTTCTGCATATGTGGAATAGCAGGCCAATAGCAGGCTGAAACATGTTAACAAGGTAATGTAAAATTTAACACAAGAAATACAAATAATACATTTTCCGAAGTGATATAGTGTTAAAAGTTGTGTGATCAAGATGCATTAAAATTTGTTATATAAAAAATTTTCCTGTGTTAATGCGAAACTAAGTTGACTATTTTTGCCTCCATTTGTAGCCATCTTCAGATACTAGTGCGGTCTTTGCTTGCTTCGTGTTTCTTCTGAAGGTGCTTTAATGGTGAGTGCGTTTATGGTCAGTAGTGTTGTAGCAAATAGGAAGTGGGTTCTGAAATTTAGTTGTGTATTGAGGACATGTTGTTGATGTATCGTCTGTCTGTATAGTTCGTACTTTTCTAGTGCATTTTTTATTTCTTGTTTTTTCGGTTCAATATTTCTGCAGTGCTCGGGAAAAGTGACATAAGTCAGTTTCCGCAAACCTCTTTTGATAATTTATTGACAACATACGGAACATCTGCTCGCTTGGAAAAAAATACATAAGTATTTCTCCCATTACAATAATTCATACAGAAAAAAATCAAATCGACATAAACCAGTGTAAGTTGTCAATAAATTATCAAAAAAGGTTTGTGGAAACTGACTTATGTCACTTTTCCCAGGCACTGCAGATTTATAGTTTCCATATCTGTTTCTATGTTCCTGTAATTGTGGTTGGTGTTTGTGATGTGTTCTGCGTATGAGTAAGCATTGTGCGATCTGTATTTTGCTATGATGTGTTTCTTGTATAGTGTTTTAAATTATCTCCTATATCTGAACCAAAAAATAAATAATTAAATACACTAGAACAGTACGAAATATATCCTCAATATACAATTAAATTAGAGAACATACTGTATTTGACACAAAACTACCAATCATAAAAGCACCCAGCACCAAAGCATCATCAGAAAGAACGACTGTGCAAAAACCAGTCAAGTACAATTTTTTTTCAAAATCAATATTATTATGCACTGCATAGATAAATATATTCTACTTTTGTGCAAGAATCTGACAATTCTGACTTTTAGTAACGTCTCCACAGCTGAAAAGGACTTGACAGTTTCACTGATCTGCGTCAAAAAGCAGACATCTTCCCGCTAGATAGAAGGTAGATCAGTATTATTTCCCTACAGTCCTGTATTTCAGTACCAGTTTTAACTGCAGTTTTGGTCCCCCAAGATCTGATACTAGTAGCGCGTTTGCCTTATGGTCTGGAATTACACTCGGGCGCGGGTTCGATTCCCGCTTGTGCTGATCACCTGATTGGATTTTTCCGAAGTTTTTCCCAATAGTAAGGCAAATGCCATATAAATAATCTTTTACGAATCCTCAGCCTCATCTCGTCAAATACCCTCTGCCTTTCATGAAATTCATCGATGCTAACTAACCCAGTAGTTGGTACGGCGTCGTTAAATAACCAAGTTAAAAATAACTATTATAAGCTTACTCTTACTGGCTGCACTAAACACTTTAACCTTTAAAATATAGTACAATAATAGTTGTTTGACAATATATAGCCCTAATATACGTAATATATACTATATGTACAGAGTATATATATATATATATATATATATATATATATATATATATATATATACACAGGGACATCATTTTATTTCTACTTGCATTTTTATTGCACCTGCATTTCTGAATGTACTTCACTCTCACCCCTTCACTAATGTCCTTGCTCCCGTCAGACGCACACAAACTTACGGCCGCTGTTGCATTCGAAGTCTTCAAGCAGTGAAGTAAACACTGCAGTGTATAGTGTGTTTCATAAATATGATTGCGTTTTCTATAGAAGAAAGAACCTATATTAATAATATCGTACTAAAAAATTATATTCAAGAAACGATAAAGTCAATTTCAGAGAATATGCTTCAAAATGTTTTTAATAATATGCGTACTGAATTGAAGCCTGCATTGTAATGAACGGCAACCATTTTCAGCAACTTCTTTAAAAATTCAGATTAGCTTTTTTTGAATTGAGGTGGCTAGAAGCAAAGGAATGGTAGTGACATTTGTAATAACATGAGTTAAGTGCACCCACTGTAAGAAAAAGTATCTAAAATTTTAGTGGCAATTTTAATCGCATCACACATTAAAATTTAAATAAAAATTTCACCGATTTTACGAAAGTTTAAATATTTAAACCCCATTTTCTCGAAAGTAACTTAAGTGCACTTACAGCCCTTTACTTATGACCCCCTCAATTTAAATGCACTGTCTATATTGTATTTTTTTTATTTTATTGGGTTATTTTACGACGCTGTATCAACATCTAGGTTATTTAGCGTCTGAATGAAATGAAGGTGATAATGCCAGGGTCCAGCACCGAAAGTTACCCAGCATTTGTTCGTATTGGGTTGAGGGAAAACCCCGGAAAAAAACCTCAACCATGTAACTTGCCCCGACCGGGAATCGAACCCGGGCCACCTGGTTTCGCGGCCAGACGCGCTGACCGTTACTCCACAGGTGTGGACTCTCTATATTGTATATTAACACCAATAATTAATATTCTAAATAAAGTAGACATTACATAACGAACATAGCCGCCTGAAAAGTTGAGTTTAAAAAAAAAAAAAGAAATGTTACTACTCTACTGTATTTTGATAAATTCCGTAAAAGTGATGATAAAACTGAAAATCGTAATATCGTATTTCCCTACAACATAAATGGATACACTACTTTCCTCCCCTCCTATAGCTAGTAAAATGATTTGTTTACATATTGCACTAGTAACTCCAAACTCCTGTAATGGAAGGGGACAACAGTGTTTCCGAGTATAGCCAAGTTAATGTTAAAAATGTTGGTAAAAATAAAGTGATGTCCCTATATACATACATATATATATACATAAATATATAGACTGTATATTATATTGGCCCTCTATGCTCGAGGTTGCGGGTTCGATCCCGGCCTGAGTCGATGGCATTTAAGTGTGCTTAAATGCGAGAGGCTCATGTCAGTAGATTTCCTGGCATGGAAAAGAACTCCTGCGGAACAAAATCCCGGCACACCGGCGACGCTGATATAAGCTCTGCAGTTGCGAGCGTCGTTAAACAAATCATAATTTAATTCAATTTAATTTAATTTATATTTCATATATATATATATATATATATATATATATATATATATATATATATATGCAATGATTAACCCCTCAATGGGAACTCACCTGAGACTGAAGTAAGGTTCGTAGATTTGGTTTCAAACAAGAAATAAATGAAACATGACATAGAAATCTGTTGTATTTTCGAGGCAAAAACATACAAGTCCACAATTAAAAATAATCTACCGCCGAAAGAGAACTAACAACGAATACTGATAACCACGTAAAAACCTACTAATTTCCTAAATTATCATGAAAAAATCAGTTTGAAATTAATGCACATTCAATTTTTGTGGAGAGTTTTTCTTTTTTCTCGTGTAAAATTTTCATTTCGGGACATGACGGGTTTTTGCACAGAGATCTTCAATTTATTTCAGCTGTTGTCTATGTTCTTGTGTATTTTACCTATATAACTGCAGCTAACTTCTGGGAAATAATTATCTAGGAATATTTTAAATATCTGTGCAGATGAAACTTCAGTCTATTTTTATGATTGAATTAACGCTGATGTATCGTATAACTTAAGAATTCATTATTAACAATATAATAACGTGAAAAATCTCTATGCTAATCATAATTTAGCCACAATATCATTTTTAGCTGGAACTGTGGTGTGCAGAAAGCTGTGGTGTAATCTGTACAACGTACAAGTTTTTAACGTCAGTTATGTTAATGTTTTGGGACTTTTTTGTAACATGTATATTTTCTTCTCCGGAATGTGGAATGTGAGCGCACGAAGATATTCTTTGTAAAAAAGTTTGTAGCAAAGTTAAGAGTTAGGACTTGGGGATGGGATGACGTCAGCTGTGGAGAAGAACAGAATTTCTTGGCTGGATTCGCAATTACTATTCACTCAACGATAAAAAGGGAATCTATTGCAAAACAAAAAAGAACACGCAGTTAAGATAAGTCCGTTCGGGAAGAATCAGAATATGAGAGAGAAGAGAAGATACTAATAAAAACAGAGTATGCTTTGGGATAGCGGTACAAAATAGAATTGGGGGTTGTAGATGAAAGAAGAAGAGGGTAAATAGGATGCACATATGTTATACAGGGATCAGTTATTTCATATTGGAATCCCGAACATAAGATCTGCTTTTGTTTATTTCCTTGCTTGATCGTGGAGGTTGACATGGAGTGGAAAGTGATTCAGATTATTGAAGCTATCTGCTATCTATTGACATTCTAGGGCAGCGGTGACCAAAGCGGGTGTCATGATTATATCGTGTAATCGCAGACATTCAAACAGGTACGAGGAGTTTCCTGTACATTGCTGTGTGTTTCATTCACGTACTGTAGGCAAGCAGTGGCGGTATCATGTCGCTCTATAAACTCTGTCTCTACAAGCAGTAAGAGGTGGTTTCGTAAAGAATGAGAAGGAGAACTTCTTTGTTGTTCTGTCGGACAAAATGTAACACGTTTACTTTGTTCAACGGTTCAATTAGGAGTATATAGAAACATTAATTGCCACGCTGAATAATGTATTATTATTATTATTATTATTATTATTATTATTATTATTATTATTATTATTATTATTATTATTATTGACCACTAAGTAGGCCTATGTGTTTCTATAATTCTTCTGTACGTGCATGAATATTGATATTTTTAGATCTTCTCCCTAGAAGGATAAAATTATTAGGTTTTATCTCAATTTTAATGTTCTTAATCTTTAAGGGGAGGCAGAGGTGAATATTCAAAATCCACAAAATTTATCCGATTTGTTTCAAATTGATCATGAATACTAAGTATGTTATTAGTAATGGACATACCAAGTTTCAACGTTCTAAGTACAATAGTTCTGTAAATATTAATAATTTTATAAAACTTTATATCGTTTGATTATAAAATGCTCCATGCACCATATTCTAAGAATTTTTCAATATTTCTTTTTATTTATATGTTCAGAGAAGGTATATAAATAATGATAAGTATTAATTTATTATGGGAATAATATAGTAATACAGTTATCTTGGTTTTAATTTCATACTTTTAAGGGCACAAAATCAAAAACTAACATCGGAATATGAAAATAAAGATAATAAAAATGGAAAAAACCAAATTTTCATTTTTTTTTTCAGTTTCGTTCGAAAATTTCACCTCTGCCTCCCCTTAAATGAGGGTAACTATTTATTAGTTATTCATTTAATAATAATATTGTAAAAAAAACTGATTCAATATTATGTGCCAACGAACTGTTAAACGTCAGGAATTGACATGTCTTAAATCATAGCCAGGAAGAGAAAGATGACATAAATAAATGTAAGGAATTCAGCTACCTAATGGGGTTTGAAATACAGTATCTCGTGCTCTAAAGCCTTTTAATAGGACAGAATTTCTCAAAAGAGTAATGATTAAAATAGCTTAAATAACTTGTCCATAGGAAGTTTTTATTTTGAAAAACTACGAATTGCCGAAGAAGAATTTAGAAAATTCCTGATTATGTTTGAGAGGAAGGTTAAAAAAGGAAGCAAGGAAAATCGTATATTATTCACTGGCTCCTGATGACAGTAGTGACATTACTGATACAGCAAAGCTTGAGATTTTTATCCGCGGGATTGATCAAAAAGTTAGTACAGGAAACACCACTGTTTGTAGTTTTCATGCCAAGTACCTTTCCTCCGTCTCCTTACTTCATAGGCTGTCTGTCGCATGTAATCACTGCAGCTCGAGTTTTGGTCACCGCTGCTCTACGAGCTGTCCTGTATTGTCTACGATGGCAGTAAGACATAGAAGCTACAACGTACTCCAGTACGGTCTCAGATGCTCTGATAACATCGATAAGTAGTATAGAAACAAAATTCAGAATCCTTTTTCTGCATACTGAGCTCCTTACTTTAGAAATATATGGTTTAAAATTTCACTTACAGAGTGTCTATAGAAGTTGCTATTTTACATTATACAGGGAATAATGTGAATAAATTATGTTAGTATAGGCTTGCCTATTCATTACAGTATTGAGTTCGTTAATCGGGAAGGATTTATCAAAATTGGGTTCAAAATTTACGTCTAAACTCACTATTCCTTTCGAACCGAGTATATTACAGGTTTAGAGGTGCTTATGGTGCGAGAGATGTGTTTGGTTCTCAACCAATAAATTAGTATTAAATTGTAACAAAACTAACTAACTTACTTACTTACTTACTAACTTACTTACTTACTTACTTACTTACTTACTTACTTACTGGCTTTTAAGGAACCCGGAGGTTCATTGCCGCCCTCACATAAGCCCGCCATTGGTCCCTATCCTGAGCAAGATTAATCCAGTCTCTACCATCATATCCCACCACCCTCAGGTCCATTTTAATATTACCTTCCCACCTACGCCTCGGCCTCCCCAAAGGTATTTTTCCCTCCGGCCTCCCAACTAACACTCTATATGCATTTCTGGATTTGCCCATACGTGCTACATGTCCTGCCCTTCTGAAACGTCTGGACTTTATGTTCCTAATTATGTCAGGTGAAGAATACAATGCGTGCAGCTCTGCGTTGTGTAACTTTCTCCATTCTCCTGTAACTTCATCCCTCTTAACCCCAAATATTTTCCTAAGAACCTTATTCTCAAACACTCTTAATCTCTGTTCCTCTTTCAAAGTGAGAGTCCAAGTTTCACAACCATATAGAACTAACACAATTCAATTTTAATCCTGGCAAGATTCAACCTCGAAAATTTCAAGCCTAATAATTAACAACAGGTCTCTAATAGAAACAACAACCAAATTTCTTGGCTTACAAAACGATAATGTGTTAAACTGTAAAATGCACATTAAAGAAATTACCCCAAACTAAATTTAGCATGTTTTGCTATTAGACCTATGCAAGAGATAGTAAATATTAATACCTTAAAACTATATACTTTGCATACTTTCACTCGGTAATGAGTTTTGTAATAATATTCTGGGGAAATTCTACAGATAGTAACAGTATATTCCTATTAAAAAAAATAATAATTTCGAAAAGAATATGTGCCAAATCTATGGAATCGTGTAGGCACATTTTAAGAAAACTACAAATGAAGGGCTCAGAGCCATAGCGGGCCAAGTGCCATTTATTAAAAACGGAGAAAACAAGGGTTAAATTTAAGTAAATACCATAATTTAATGAAGATTGACATATCATTTAATTTTAATCTGAATACTTGATCTTACTTGCTATATGTCTCGTTAAATTATGGTAATCACTTAATTTTAACTGTTGTTTTCTGCGTTTTTAATAAATGGCGCTTGGCCCACCATGGCTCTGAATCCTTCAAATAATGACCATGGCTTGTCAGTATATTTTTTTCCATTAATAAACTTCCTCGTATGTAATCGTGAAAACTTTGTAACCCACGCAACAATTCATAGCATAAATACACGTCAAAAATGACTTTCATACTTCATCGGCAAGTCTATCGTACTCTCAAAGAGGAGTGCATCATATGGAAGTAAATATTTTTAATAGTCTGTCTATGGATATAAAAAATCGAACTCAAAACTACAGATTATTTAGATTCAAATTAAAGAAGTACCTAATTTCTCACACCTTCTATTCTGTAAGTCAATTTATGACATTCAACAACGCTTCATGAATATTTCTGTCCTGTTTTAAGTATTGATACTAAACCTTTGTGTTGTACTAGTAGACTATATTCTAAACCTCTTGGGCTTTATTCATAGACATTCTTAGCGCGGGCTTCCGATGGATGATCAGCGAACTAATGTTTTTCGTATTCATAAACCAGTGTTAGCGATATGATATGATATGAATCCTGTACAAGTAACCAGTCGATAGCCGGGGCTAGTTTAGCACGCTCGTAGCGCGGGCTAGCGAAATGTCTATGAATAGGACCCCTTCTATTTACATTTCAATTAGACTGTGACTTTGATAAAATTGAGACTTTACAGTGTGATTAAGATATTTTTTATACATATTCCATATTCTAGCCTGGAAGCAATGTACGAATACCATGGAATCTAAGTAAATACAATACATTATATGGGATTTTTCTTTCCTTCATCCATGATGCTACCCACCCACCCACCCACCCACCCGTCCGTCCGTCCGTCCGTCCGTCCATCCATCCATCCATCCACCCACCCACCCACCCATCCATCCACCCATCCACCCATCCACCCATCCACCCATCCATCCATCCATCCATCCATCCATCCATCCATCCATCCATCCATCCATCCATCCATCCATCCATCCATCTATCTATCTATCTATCTATCTATCTATCTATCTATCTATCTATCTATCTATCTATCTATCTATCTATCTATCTATCTATCTATCTATCTATCTCTGTCCGTCTACTTTTCATCAACACTTGACAAGCATACTTCGCGGGCTTCCCTAGCCGTGTAGTCAGCATGGCGCACGACAAAATTGAGACAACACAATGCACCTCATGACAAGGGACATATGTCCAGTCCAATGGATGGAAGATAAATATATTCCATTACCCAAGCTGAAATTCCAACCATGGACCGAAAGGATAGGAAGCACACACGCTATCCACAGAGACAAATCAGCGGATTGAAGTTATTTTCTAAGAAATAAATTATGTGTTGACTGGCTCTGGAGATTGACTGTTAATTGATCACTCCACAATGTGGAACGCTATGAAACCTATTTTCCGCTAATAGAAGGTAATATGAAAGAAGATGTCTTTAATAAAGTACCACCGTATACGTTATTAAAAACATGTCGATTGAGTTTTTTTTTGACGTGCTGTTTACTGTGTTTTAACTCAATTTTCGGTATGGAATTTTTTATTTTGTTTAGTAATTCTTCATTTTCATGAAATACTGAAAGTATGAAAACTGACACGAAAATGTGAATTAAAAACAATATTACAGTTACAAACAGTTTTGAATAGCAAGCGGTTGAGCAAGTATAGAGTTAAAATTATAATGAGGACGATCAAAATACAAGTTCAAAAGTAATGAATTTCAATAAAAATGTAGCGAGAAAAGAAAGAATATTTGTAATAACAATTACAGATTTTGTTAAAATTTTCTATTATTTGACGTTAGGAATATGAAAGTGGATTAAACAAAATTCCTGGTCACAATAATATTATGGCAACCGATATCGGTCAAAGGAGACATGATGCAACGAATGAAGATGGGGTAAAATGGTACATTGGGGTAAGATGGCATATTACGGTAAGATAAAATTTGAGGTGAAATTACTTTTATCGTTAAAGCATATGAGTGAAAATAATAAGTTTCATGATTACGTATTCTTCAAACATTTACTTAGGCCTACATTTAGTAAAAATTCAATGTAAAATATATCTGCTAATTAATTACCAATTACAGTATCTTATGCAGAAACATGAATGTTTAGTTTGTCAATTATATGTATATAGAAGTCGTTGAACAAATTTGCAATAGAACTTGGATTCTCTACTTTATGATCATTGATTTCTATGAAAGAATTGATATTTTCAATCTTTGGATATAGGCCAAGTTAATTTTTAATAATATTCCAAATTCTGTTACTATTGTTTTTTATTTTTTTTATTTTGTGGATTTCTATTCGTATCTATCCTTCCTGCCTATTATAAAACTTTTCTTAAAATGTTGCAGTACATCTTATAATGATTAAGCATAAGATATGTTTATTTTACAGTCAGAAATCTAATTCTTAATATAATATAATAACAGCGATAGAAAACTAATTATTAATACGAGAACTGAATCTTCATATTTAAAGTATGATATAAGATTAAGAAATTAACACCAAAATATATGCCTAAGTATGGATTTTATTTCGAAGAATGAAATTGTAAGTAGAGATTGATTTTCTCCTAAACCCAAATGAAGGAATATTTATTGTATTTGTTCAAGTCCGTTACACCAACGAATTATCACCAAGCCAAGGCTTTGCATTTTCTCACCAGCCTAATGACTGAGGAACAGAAAAGCTGGCCGGGTCATTCATTTGTGCAACCATTCCAATTCCTCTGATTTGGTCTCAGAATTAATGGCGGTCGTTAAAGACACTGTTCTCATGTTCTAATACAGTTTCAAAGTGTTTTGTGTTCCCATTACCACGAATTATGAAACCAGCTTATCCAATAGAAAGAAGCAAAGGAATACTAATTCCGTTTTCATAGTGATAATTTGTTTTAAGGTAGAATTTCTAAATTATTATTCAGACAAACTCAATTCTTATCTCATATACATTATTTTCTCATAATTAAGAGATTTTTCGAATATGTATGTGCTACAGTCATCTCATAAAGCAGAGCTGGGCATCGGGAGCGAATCGAGACTCTAAACGGGGACGCTTAATATTCATCCGTTACTAAATCAACACTGCGCGGTGTTCGGCGGGGAAGAAAGTGGATGAAGAGAAGTCATATGTGTCCCCGTGAGAGAGTAGAATTCGCTCTTGCTGCCCAGCCCTGCCATAATGCTTCCAATTCCATGTATAAGAAACATAAAGTTCACGTTTTTATATACAATAAATGCTCATAAATACGTAACTTATTCTAGTTTCATGAGGTATTTCATCATCCATATTCCTTGAACTATATTATTTTTAGAAATATTTTGCGTTCCTTCAAGCATTTGTAAATTTTAATAGGCGTGTACAATATTTTATTTACTATTGTAAAAAGTAAGTGTTTTCTAAAGAGTTTTGCATAGGAAAAGTAGACCTTTTCTGAATACTGTTAAATTAATGTACTGTACGTTGTTCCACTTCTGCAGCGAAGAAACTTTATTGCACACGTCATCATGGCCTGGTCTATTACATAACATCACACTTTTATAAGGAGTAAGTGTTTTCTAAACAGTTTTGCATAGGAAAAGTAGACCTGTTCTGAATACTGTTAAATTAATGTACTATACATTGTCGCATTTCTGCAGCGAAGAAACTTTATTGCACACGTCATCATGGCCTGGTCTATTACATAACATCACACTTTTATAAGGAGTAAGTGTTTTCTAAACAGTTTTGCATAGGAAAAGTAGACCTGTTCTGAATACTGTTAAATTAATGTACTATACGTTGTCGCATTTCTGCATCGAAGAAACTTTATTGCACACGTCATCATGGCCTGGTCTATTACATAATATCACACTTTTATAAGGAGTAAGTGTTTTCTAAACAGTTTTGCTTAGGAAAAGTAGACCTGTTCTGAATACTGTCAAATTAATGTACTATATGTTGTCGCATTTCTGCAGCGAAGAAACTTTATTGCACACGTCATCATGGCCTGGTCTATTACATAACATCACACTTTTATAAGGAGTGAGTGTTTTCTAAACAGTTTTGCATAGGAAAAGTAGACATTTTCTGAATACTGTTAAATTAATGTACTGTACGTTGTCGCATTTCTGCAGCGAAGAAACTTTATTGCATACGTCATCGTGGCCTGGTCTATTACATAACATCACACTTTTATAAGGAGTAAGTGTTTTCTAAACAGTTTTGCATAGTAAAAGTAGACCTTTTCTGAATACTGTTAAATTAATTTACTGTACGTTGTCGCATTTCTGCATCGAAGAAACTTTATTGCACACGTCATCGTGGCCTGGTCTATTGCATAACATCACAATTTTATAAGGAGTAAGTGTTTTCTAAACAGTTTGCATAGGAAAAGTAGACCTTTTCTGAATACTGTTAAATTAATTTACTGTACGTTGTCACATTTCTGCAGCGAAGCAACTTTATCGCACACGTCATTATGGCCTGGTCTATTACATAACATCACACTTTTGTAAGGAGTAAGTGTTTTCTGAACAGTTTGTCGTAGAAAAATAGGCCTCTTCTGAACAGCGTTAAATTAATTTACTTTATCGCACTTATGCAATAAGACAACTTTATCGCATACATCATGGTCTATTCTATTATGTTACTTCTACAAGAAGTAGGCGTTTTCGAAACAGTTTTTCATAGGAAAATTAATGCCTTTCTAAATTAATTTACTTCTTCGCACTTGTACAGTCAAGTAACTTAATCGCACAAATCATGAGCTACTCTATTATATAATATCACTTCTCACCGTACGAGTATGAACAGAATTCTTTGACCATTAATGTTAAAAATCGATCTATGATCTATTATAACCTACCAAAGATTCTACTATCTTTGCACATCACAGAATATTTTTCTATTAATCGAGCAGTAAAATTTCTACTACATACTACAAAATATGTCATTTAGTTAAGTAAAATTGTGTGTGAAAATTATGGTCGTGGACTTTTTGCACTCGTGTAATTTTATCACCCATTTATTATTGCTCAAGCCGAGTATCTTTCCACACGTGCAAAAAGTTTTCACTTCACACACAAGTTACATAAATAACTATTCAGTAACACGTGATTACAATTTGTTCGCAATACAGGAGACAAATATTCAACTTAAATCCCTTCATACCTGCTTGGAGAGAAATAAAAAATAGGTTGCAGCCGCCAAATTACTCTTCAAGGAACGACCACTCATATAAATTGAGGGAAAGAAGATAGAGGACGGACACTGGAAAATTTTCTTTTCTCAATCGTACTATCAGGGACTGGAATACTTTACTGCAGACTTACTAAAGGCTTTACCAATAACCAAAAATATATTTAAAAATAGGCTTAACGACTTTTGCTAATAGACGGTAGTGTATTATACACACTATTTAAAGGGTGTAATTGATATTTTATTATTGAAGTGTTGTATCAGTGAATAAGTGTGTTGTGTCATTGAAGCTTTATAGTTTATAGTGGCAGTGCAAAGTATTTGAACAGTGAAATGTTTTTGAAGTGTTAGTGAAATCAGGACAGAATCAGTGAAATATGTCGTAGTTCCCAGTGAAATGAGTGAGTTGACATGGAAATGATTATAGTGCTGAAAGGTACTTGTGCAGGTATGAACATATCATACGCGTGGGTTTTAGTTCGAACTTAGGGTTAAGATACAAATTAAATTTCCTTAAATTTTTATTTTAAGTGATCGTGCTTCATTTAATTTAGGATGGTCCCTGTTATTATTATTCATTATTATTAGTATTAATTATTATTATAATTATTATTATTAATCTATTATTAATTGTATATTTTATCAATTGTGTTTATTATTGTCACTATTGAGTGTTATTAGTTACCACTGCCACCGGGTATATACCCATTTGCAGTGTGAATAAACACATACATAATACGTCTTAAATTAGAATGTAGGCATTCTTAATTGCAGGAAGTAGACTTAGTTAGACTACCTTTACTCTGAAAGAGTGACAGACTACGGACATGAGTCCGAGTTGAATTCCAGACAGAGATGGGATTTTCCTTCTCCCAGTAACTGCCACAACTATTTTGGGTAGAGTTTCATACAAAATTGAGCTCTGATTCTTTCCATAGGAAGAAAAATTTAAGAATAAGCAGCCGAAATGTGGTTCTGATTATGACCATTTTTTGTAAGATACAGCAAGCATGGAATTTCTACCTCCCAGCCTTTAATATATTTATGCTCGACCATGCCGAAATGTAGTAATTATACACCTGGTAGCAGTCATTTAATGCATATCATTAAAGTACACCTATTCATTAAAGTTCAGGTTTTCGATTATTCTCGGATATGCAATCGAAAGACAATGAGGGAAACGTCACGGAGGCTGGAAATCCAATACTGTCGCAGAAGGTTATGTTCTGTTACTATAATAATTAGCGTTAATTGTAAATACTATTCAAATAAATTCAATTTGTCATTTCGTTTTTCAATTCTAAATCAATTTCCAGGTTATACATTCTCTACATTACATCAAGGTCAATGACATTATTGTTCCTCGGAAAAAATGAATACTTTCGCGTCTGCACACATCTCACAATTCACGAGCTATGAACAAGGTCACTTCCGATCTTCTGTCAGATACAAATAAAATGAATACTTCTGAATAATTTCAAGTTAGAAATATGGTCGAGCATAAAAAGTCGTATGAAACGTACCTATAATGGTAATTAAGAAGCTCGTATGAAAATTATGAAACGAGCGCAAGCGAGTTTCATAAACAAACATCCTCGCGTCTTAATTACTATCATTATAGGCTCGTTGCATAGGCTAATGTACTATTAACGAAATATTTGCTTCAGTATAAGTAAAATATTGGAGGAGCTGAAGAAGTTGTATAGATCTGATACATGCTACAAAGTGCGTTAATAAGCAAAAATCTTACAGAATTATAGTTTTAACAATATTTAAATTCTACAATTCTCTTTCTGTTCAGTGGATCCAATTGCAGTTAAGAATAATGAAAGCTACCCCAGTTTTGGCAAAAATGAGTTAAGACTGTAGTCATACTAATTTCGATATACTCTTTCATTCTGCATGAAAAGGGAAAAGGTCCTGCATCTCCTTTTTCTAGATTTCAACACTTTAGTCTTCATGTTTACTTTGAAAAGGAGCTTAGTCCACGACTTGTTCCCTTCTCATAAGGAATTCAAATTTGTTCTTCCTGCCATCTAGAGGAAAAATATGTATCATGAGTAAAATGGCGTCAAACGACGAAAACAGTACTTCTTCAAATCCTGCGAAACGCAAGAAAGGTGTTGTAAACAGCGATCGCTACAAGCACAATCGAATAAAAATGAATAAAGCCAGGGGTGTACAAATGGTTTATGTAATAACCGAAAGCTTTCAATGTTTCAATGTGTTACACTCTACTGTTGTTAATAAATTGGTATACAATAAAGCTTTTGATTTCAATAATGGAGGTAACGATACATTTTGTTTAATATTTGTAGAATATATTTCGTTAGATATGAAAGGGAAACAAGTCTATACACAAAATTATTTCTACAGGGCATGATAAATTAAGAAATACACGTTTTTTACATAAATATCTCGTACAGTCATGATTGATTCATAGAAATATTTTCGATGCAATTTGTTTATATTTCGTTGTGTGCAGGAGTTATTTGTATTTTTCTCCAAACTAACTGAAGGTGACTTATTTAGTGATTCAATTATATTGTGACAGCGACGTGAGAATCGAACTCACGACCAGCGTCCCGCAAGAAAGCAGATCGCACAGGCTCCACGGAACATTGAGTGACGTCGCGCGGTGGAGAGAAGAGAGAGGGTGTATTACGTCAACGCAACGAGTCTGCGCGCAGCTGCTACTTAACGCAGTGAATGTGGAACGACCTTCTCGATTATTCCAGGAGTCTGTCGATGTAGAGATATCGAGATAATTCTCTACACAACTGTAGAAGGTTCTCGCAACTATGATTTTGCTATAAAAGAGCAGGCGCCAGCGAACTAGAGTTTCAGAGTTTTCAGTTATTCTGTCAGTGAGTAAGCCAGAGCGAGCCAGTCAAGCCAACCGGAGTTCGACTCGAGTGTGCGTCCGCATCTGCGTCAGCATCCGAAGGCCTGAGTTCGAGTGCAGTGGATCGCAGTTGGAGGGACCTGAGTTCGAGTGCAGTGGACCGCAGTTGGAGGGACCCGAGTTCGAGTACAGTGAACTGTCTCTGAAGGTCTGTGGTTCGAGATACTGTGAACTCGAGTGACTGAGATAGAAGAACTGTGAACTGAGAACTGGTAGTTCTGATTTGTAAATAGTGCTTTGTAAATATTAATTAAGATTAACAGTTCATTGTTGTGCGTAATAGTCCAAGCAAACTGTCATTGTCATCGGTGGAGTGCTATAACGAATACTGTGTTGAGTGAAGATCCAATTGTTGACGAGAGCGTTTAAGGTGAATTGTAGAAAAGAATTATTGTTGTGACGAATAAATTACATTGTTGTAACTAATAAAATTCACAATATATTGATTTCTTTCATGTTTACTGCTTGGGTTCGTGGATAGCCCCATCTATAAAACACGTATTTATTTTCTAGTTAGAGTTATTTTACAGTGATGGTGTTTTGTTGTAAGCAAAGTGAACATGTACCGGTACTTTTAAAAGTGAACAAGTATAAAAAATAAAGCACAAACTACCATGTAGACTATGTATAAAATGTTGTAAGTTCAAGATTGAATATATTTTTATGTGTAAAATTAACTTCTCGTTTTTTCTGCTGCAGCAGGTGATGTGATTAAGTTAATTAATTAATTGTCTATTAACACTTGATGCAATAACAATTTCCTTTTTTTATTTTGCTTATTTCAAGAAAAGTGAATGTGTTCCCTGATAAGTGAAAAAATAAAAACCCAAATACAGTACAGTCTGCCATTATACTAATTTAATTCATTCATTCATTGATTACACATAGTGAGTAAATCTAGTAGCAATAAAAACTTCCAATTCGCTTATACTGTATATAAAAATGCATTAGCTCTAAAATATCCTAATTATTAACAACAAATATTCTTGGGGTCAAAACGACCCCATATAAGTAGCATGAAATTCTATAGCAGTTAAGTTGCTAGGGTTAAACACCCTGAAGATTGGTCTCCGAGACGCCATGGAGAATGGATTCTCACTATATTTTTCACCAAGTAAATTGTAACCACGTGTGTTTTCAACGTATTTACTATTATTGAATTCACTCCGCTTTCCCTAGGTACAGACTTAAGCCCGTAATTAAGTGTACAATACTACCATAATTACAGAAAATTATTAAGCTTACCTCATAACGGTATGATGACCTTATTTCTGAATATGAACGTCCTTCCTGAAAATAAAAATACGTTGTTTAATATTTTAATACATGTTTGTTTATATATTATGTGAATCATTGTCATAAAGCTCTGGGTGCAGTCTATACGCTGGAGCGATATGAATGTAATCCAACTTATTTTATGACTCCAACATGAACGACTGCGCATTCGTCTCTATTGTACAGATGCTCCAAATTGATGATGTCATTGCTGCTTTCTTTCGGATTCTATTCTGGCACGAGTCTGAATCCGGCAGAAGAAATCGTATTTGAAGAGCGATAAACTCCTCAATTCGTAACAAAATAGGAGGAATTGATCTTAAAATATCATAATATGCAAATAAGCAGGAAATATCATTCTGGTGGAATATGAATTGGGGCTACTAATGGATTTAGCATTACTTCCTCCGGGAGGGATATAAGCTGGAGTTACGTGCAGTAGATTTAAAGTACACTGTAACAGCGGCTAAGACACTACACTATACAGGGTGTTAAGCAAAAGTATCCAATATTTTAGGAGGTGGTAATATGCATCAAAACAAGAATTCCAAGTCACACAGAGATTGTGTGCACTCGATGTGGGTCTCTGGCGTTTCGTCAGCCCACGCGAGTTGTGTGGATATAAAGGGAAAGGTTGAGACGGTGTTGGATGGAGTTCCCGGGTAGTTCAGTTGGTAGAGCGCTGGTACGTTCAACCAGAGGTCCCGGGATCGATACCCGGCCCCGGAACAATTTTTCCCTTGAAATTATTCAAATCTGCTTTACAGAGAGCTTTACCTGAAAGACTAGATTTGCAAGAAAATAATGTCTAATAAACATGGGTCCTACAACACATACTTTCTGAGATCTGAACACTTGTTCATAGGAGATCCTTAATGTGACGTCCATTCATGGCAATGCATTTCTCTGCCCTACAATACAGCAGACTACCAGATAATCATACCGTAGTTGACAACCTTGGCATGGAATAATGATACGTCGCAAGGAATACTGAAAACAAAAATCTGGTTACGGATATGAGCGGGGTTCAACAGAGATGGTGTTGCGAATTTTCGTAATCAGCATGTGTGGGCTGATGAAAATCCCATGCAGTTGAAGAAACAAAGCATTACACCGATTATCATTCAACTTATGGCCAGGCGTTCTTGGTGATAGATTAATAGGGTCATGTGCTACCACAGAGATTAACTGGGAATCGTTATCAGGAATTTCTTAATGACATATTAAAACAAATTTCAAAGAGTGCGTGATGCCTTACGCCGAGGAGGAATGCATTGTCATGAATGGACGTCACATTGAGCACCTCCAATGAACAAGTGTTCAGATCTCACAAAGTATGTGTTGTAGGACTCATGTTTATTAGACATTATTTTCTTGTTTTGATGCATACTATCACCTCCTAAAATATTGGATACTTTTTAACACTCTGTATAGCCGAAGGACGCGCGTTCCATTACTGAATCTTTAAATTGAACTAGCCAATTTTCCTTAGGAATAAACGCAACAAGCACTTAGAACTGTTAATATTTTGGTAAGGACTCAAGAAAAATGTATCGACATTTATAGCTCACATAGAATTTCGACGCTGGAAATATCTGTAGTTGAAAGTAATGCTACCAAACCTGAGAGTCGACCTGGTTAGCGAGTTGGTATCGCGCTGGACTTCTATGCTCAAGGTTGCGAGTTCGATCCCGGGCCAGGTCGATGGCATTTAAATGTGCTTAAATGCGACAGGCTTATGTCAGTAGATTTACTGCATGTAAAAGAACTCCTGCGGGACAAAGTTCTGGCACATCCAGCGATGCTGATCTAACTTCTGCAGTTGTGAGCGTCGTTAAATAAAACATAACATTTTTAAACCTGAGAGGGTCCACCGCTGTGGTCTCATGGTCGCGTCTTCGCTCCCGAAACCAGCGAGTCGGGGTTCGATTCCCCCGCTTGGGAAGAGTTGCCTTGGTGAGGTTCTTTCGGCGCTTTTCCCTCACCCCTATGGATGAATATCAGGTAACTTTATCAGGCGTATGGACCCCACATTCATTCTCGCCACTTTCTTTCCTGCCCTATCATCATTTCCTTATCATTTTGGTTGTCTTACTTGGTTTTCAGATGCGTCTGTGCCGTTCCTCCGAAGCTGCCGACTCTCTCGGCCGACCTCCATGGATATATTAAGCAATGGTAGTTTATGTCCAGCAGCGGAACTACTTCCCTCCCGAAGGGAAAGGAGGCTTACAACTCAGTTTGGGGGGAAATTTGGGGGCTGTTGGCGTGGAATGGTACACGAATTTGGAAGGCTGGCGAGACTGGGCGTCAGGGTGTTAGCAGTTAGTTCGGTTCGGCATAGGTGGGGTCGGTAGGCTTGCAACTCATCCCACCTAAAACCGGCATGTGGGTATGAAATAGAAGTTTAACATAATTAGGCTACATGAACAAATAAAATGAATCTCTCGATTTTCTTTTACATCTGCAACTAAATCTTCTGTTAGTTTTGTAGTCTTCATAAAATACCTTTTCCGTTCTGTACATCCGGTTTCTCTAAATTTACTAACCAAATTATTAAGATTTCTGCGGAAGTTTTAAATGATTACATAATCAGGAAAACGAGAACAAACTGTTGTTCACAGTCTTCAATATTATACAGAGACATCATTTTATTTTTACTTCAATTTTTATTGTACCTGAGTTTCTGAATGTACTTTCCTCCCACCCCTTCTACTAGTAAACTTCCACCCGTCCTCACACAGAACCAAGGCCACATATGCAGTCAGAAACGTTCAGTCATAGTCGGCCTAAACAGTTTGTTCCAGAAATATGGTCGCATTTTCCAGTGAAGGAAGAGCATTCGTTATTGAATCATAGGTATTTTCGTACAGGTACTGTTACGTCGTTTGGTTACGTCGCATCCCGGTTTCCCTTACACATTTTTACTGGCCTCTCTGTAACGGCTAGTGACTACGTAATATTACACAAAAATATTTAAAATAATTTAAATAAAAGGTCCTCGTTAAGCAACTGTCACGTGATTTTCCCCCTTTGTAGACCCTGCGACATAACCACTTGGATGGAAAATAGATAGCATATCTGAGTAAATTTATCTGCGCGGATCGGACAGAAGTGAAGATTGAATTTACAGTACGTAAGGTACTGTGTTATAGAGTAGGTAGAAAACTATTTCAAAATGAGCAGGATTATGGCTCCCCATGTCGCCTGATTTGAGTGCTTTGCATTATTTCTTTTGGGGTTATTGTAAAACAGTTATATTGCTAGACATCCTACAACAGAAGAATTAAAGAATTACATTCAAGAAACAATGCATTCAATTTCCAAAGATATGCTTAAAAAGTCTTCAATATTATGCACAAAAGAATTGAAGCCTGTACCGAAATGAACAGTCACCATTTTCAACAGTTTGTTTAAATATCCAGATTTTGATTATTTTTCAATTTAAATGCACTCTCTATATTGTATATTAATGTGCTGTACACAGTATACTATATATTGTGTAATGAATACGTCCGCCTGGGTATTTCAGTTAGTGAATAAAAAAAACACTTATTGTTAGTACTGTACTATATTTAGAGTAAATAGAAACCGAACGAAAATTATAAAAATCAAAATCATAATATTTACTAGTTTACGTAAATAAATGTACTACTTTTCTTCCCTCCTATACCTAGTAAAGTGATTTGTTTTTATTTTACGCTAGTGTCATCAAACTCCGATCGTGGAAGGGGTAAGAAACAGTGTTTTCGATCCTCAACCGTTAATTCAAAGGTACAGCCAGGTTAATATTAGACATATTAGTAAAAATAAAATGATGTCGCTGTACTTCCAGTTTCCATCTCCATCCTTGAAGTACACTTCAATAAGAGAAGCTCTCTGTTGTACAGAAAAAGTAACCATGTCTTCGAAACACACTATATCACTATGTTACGTCGGCAACAGACACACAGCAACTGAATGCTGTGTCTCTTCAGTCTGCACACAGCATAGCGAGAGTGTTCCGACGGTTACCTCAGTTTATAAGTATACAACCACGTGCTTGCATGGTATAAGTAAAAAAAAAAGGTGCAATAAAAATGTTTTTGATGTCACTATAAATCATTTCGTCACCATTTCTCCATTTCGTCATCATTCCATAACATTTCCCGATCGCCGGCTGGCGACTCACGGAGAAAGCTGACCTAGGGACGAGTGGGGTGGGCTGCTCGAACGCAGCGAACCTTAGTGTAGTCAGTCGATGTGGATTTGGGAATGTGCGTAGCTTGAGGATTAGCGCAATAGAACGTAACAGATCGCAGTATTGTGCCGTAGTGCCCCATTCCATAAATTCAAATTCTATTGTGGTAAATAGTATAAATAGAATAAGTGACATAGTACAGTGAAAGACAGTAGATTAGGGTAGCTTTGTCATAGAATAGACAAGAGTATAAACGAGCTGAAATGCTGGATCAGGAATGCTAGGTAACGCATTCAGTGAAATTCCATCCTACAGCAGCTTCACAGTAACTGCCAAGGACTTGTTATTCGTTGGTTTTCTAACATGAAGTTGCGCAAGAATCTGAATGGTCATCGATCTTGCAGCACATCATTATGAAATGGTCGCTTATTGAAATTCCTGTCGGCCGCGGTCGCTTTGAAGACTGCTCGCCGAGTTATCGGAGCAACTATTTCTGCAGTCTTATGAGCCGCAAGTTTTCAAAACAGTCTGCGGCCACACACAGAGAGGTTATGAGATTTTGCCCCGCCCCAAGTTCGAGCCCGCATCCACAGGAATCCGAGACGTCTTCTCATCACACAGACTCTGAAATCGAAACGGAGCAAATTATTGCTGAAGTGCAAGTAAGTGAGGTACTGGATTTTAACTGACTACTACAAACCAAGTACCTCTATTTCAGATTAACAGCTCAACAACGAGATTGTCTGTCTGCTTCAGCCTCCATTTTGCAACAGGTTGACTTTACACTCGCCTTGCTTGCTGCCCTGTACAGAAAGGGAAATAAAATGTGGCAAAGTCTTGCCACTAGACTTGGCGTTATCGGTATGTAGCGAATTGAAATCTAAAGAATTTATAGGCGTCTGGTGAATCAAACACAAAATTCTCTCCCAAATAAACGCGAATTTTCGTAGTCAGATATTTTAGTGAAGAATGATTTCAGCTGAAACTGGAACTTATTTGTCAGCTGTGTTATCGAAATATTTGACCGCAAAAACAGAAATTACTACGACCTATAAAGTAAGAAAATAGTTCACTGTTACACAAGTTACTCATATTTTATCAGTCGACGCATTTCCTGTGTGTAGGCCTAATATTATAAATAAGCTCCAGATTTTTAGGTTTTAAAAAACTAAAATTAGGGTTTTCAACCGATGTTTTAGGATTTAGAACATATTTCTCGTGTAATCATGGAGTTAATTTTAACAAGGCTTTATTCCGTGTCCGTACAACTGGACTTCAGTCCATTCTGTTGTTGAAGAAGAACGAACAATCTTTCGACAATTGTATTCAAAGTACAGACGCATATAGTGTTTTCAGTAGAGAGAGTTGTTTTGTATGCAATTTTATGGTACTGTATATAGGTAAGCGTATGCGAAATTTATTCTGCTATATTAAGTTCACTGTTAATAATTAGCATTACTGTAATCGCGAGTGGTGCAGAGGGAACTTTAATGACATTTTCCCCGTCATAAAAATTTCATTCACATTCAAAACAAACACTAAACAGCACAAATATGATAATAGTTATTATCATCTGTACTTAGCCCTGATAATTGTTTGCCATTTAAATAGTACTCTCACTGAATAATAAATTGGTTAAATATATTGCTTTTTACTATTTTTGTTTTGATCACATATCGTATATCGCAATCACTTACAATAATGTTATTGCTGTAACAGTCAGATATTACATTCTACAGGATGAGCAGGAAGTCACGTTAGCTCCCATAAATACCTCAAATATACACACTATTTAAGTAATTTCTGTCATAATGCAAATATAAATCAATTTTACATTAACTGTATGTCTTAGATGTCAAAAAGATCAGTATGTCCCCTAACATTCTGCTCTCACAAAATAATGTGTCGCCAAGTTCAGTGTGACATTCGCCTCAGCATTGCAGATGTAATCTGTTGAAAAGCGCGTCGCACGTCTTCCTTCAAATCATCAATGGTGTCGTATCATTCCTGTGCAACAATATTCTTGATGAAACTCCACAGCGCATTGTCACAGGTTGTGAGGTCAGGACTGCGAAGTGGCCAGTGGAGAGGAGCTGGTAAGATGGGTGATCCACGACCAATCCAGCGTTTTGAAAACGTGTGAAAATGCGCTGTGGAGTTCCATCAGGAGCATTGTTGCACAGGAATGGTACGACACCATTGATGAATTGAAGGGCGCCTTGAGATGCGCTTTCCAACAGATTTCATCAGCAATGCTGGAGCGAATGCATACAGATTCTGATGACGCATTATTTTGTGTGAGGAGAATGATGGGAGACATAATGACCCTTTGGACATTTAGGACACACAGTTAATGTAAAGTGGATGTATGTCTCCATTATGACCGAAATTACATAAATAGTGTGTATATTTGTGGTGTTTATGAGGGCTAACGGGACTTTATGCCCGCACTGTACTTTGATTTTCATTTAATTTAATTTATTTTATTTTATTTATTTAACTAGCTAGTGAGTACAAATTAAAATTATTGAACAAAAATGTTTCTAGCCACTATCGTAAGAGCCAGGCTCCTGTAGGTGTGGTCTTAGCCAATAATATAACATAAAATTTACATAGATAGTTTACTAAATACAACAAGTAACTTAATTGAAACCAATAAATAACACAAAAGAGCAAAAAAAGAAAGAGAAAAATAGAGAAAAAACATATTTAATATAAATTGAGAATCAGACAGAAGCCAGTGATATTCAATAAAAGCATGAATATAGTCGACAGAAATAAAATACAAAAAAAAAAAAAAAACATAATATCAGACTTTCTTTAGACTACATTATACTATTTCATCGAATGGAAATGTATTATATTATTAGTACTACCAGCACTAACATATTGCTTATGTCATAAAATTAAATATAATTATTAGACTACAGTGTAAAATTAAAGTGGACTGAGTTTTTACGTTACTCTGCATTTGTACAAATTTATTCTAACAAAACTACACCTCAAACATGATTCCACCCCGTAGAACTTTTCAAAAGCGTTTAACTTCAAGAAGACATCAAGTGGGCACTGGGAAGAGAGGGGAAGTGCTTGGTTCCATAGTGCAACATCAACAGAAACAAAAGCGACTCGATGGGCCATATTCGAAGGCAAATGGCCCGGAAAAGATTTGATTTTGCAAACAACAAACGACACTAGAATCCTGATGGCAAAAAGAAAGAATAACAGCGGTACACAGTAATGGTAGAGGGAGAATTGGAAGGAGGGACAGACTATTCCCCCCCTTGCTTGAAATGAGAAAATACTTCGGCATCAAGACAGGAAAAAATACATTTATACATTACAATAGAGGGTGTTCTTTCTCTCGAGTCTTAAAGTAGAAACTCTCCGCAATGCTTTCAGGCACAACAAACTCAGAAACAAAATTAATTAATATATTATATGAAATTCTGAATGAGTTCTCGAACATCACCTAATTTCTTATACAATCTCTTTCGATTGCAATTTCTTCTATCATATTATTGGCTAAGATTGTGTTAAATTCTCATAAATAATGCATTTAGTTTAGATGTCGACTGCTTCATACTATTTTTCTTTTGGCTTAAGAAGTAACGTATATACCCACAAATTTGAAGGACTCGAGTTCGATTGTCATTTGTATTTTTTTAGGTTATTTTACGACGCTTTATCAACAGCTTAGGTTATTTAGTGTCCGAATGAGATGAAGGTGATAATGCCGGTGAAATGAGTCCGGGGTCCAACACCGATGTCATTTGGATTTGAATGTTTTATTGCTTGGTTATTTAACGACGCTGTATCAACTACTAGATCATTTAGCGTCGATGGGATTGGTGATAGTGAGATGGTATTTGGCGAGATGAGGCCAAGGTTTCGCCATAGTTTACCCGACATTTTCCTTGCGGTTCGGGAAGATCTCGGAAAAAACTCAACCAAGTAATCAGCACAAGCGGGAATCGAACCCACGATCAAGCGCAATTTCAGATCGGTAGACAAGCGCTTCAGACGACTGAGCTATGCCGGTGGCCGATTGGAATGTTAAGCGATGATGTTTGCTTTGGTGTAGGCCTATAAAAAATTAGAAAAATAAAATCTCTAGATTTGGTCCTAATGATGGCGACTTTTTTTTTAGTCTTTTCTGTTGAATAAGGGAACGTTTGGCTATTGAATGACATCATTGAAAACTGGAATTTTTTATTTTTTTAATTTTAAAGATATTTTTAGATGCATTTCATTGGTAATTTTTTTCTTCAGAATCTATGTAATTTAGGGGTTATGAAATTTTCAGGGCATGTTAATATATGTATAGAACCAGAAACAAAATTTGTTCCAGATACAACACATTGCGCATGTGCAGTAAACAAGAGAGTCTAAATGTATGCTACTTGTGGACAGTCTTGCAAAGCTTGTTGTCTATATAGAAAGGGACTACTTACCAAGACTCGGTCCATTTTTCAATTCCGCATCTATACGACAGTCTTAATGATGAAATTATGTTAAAATACCTCGAAAAATATCTGATTTCTGTTCATGTCTCTAGACGAAAGAAAAATAATTAATTTTTAACAAAGGATATTATTTTGAACTCTAGTACAAACGTAATGGACATATTAAAAATGATATTGCATGGTTTTACTTAATGTACTCTGGCTATAAGTGGTTGAAATTTCATTACCATCAGAAGTGTAGAAAATGAACGAAGTGTACGAATGTTCCGTGATGTAATAATAATATAAAAAAAATATCTTTAAATTTAAAAAATAATTTCTAGCTTACAATACAGTCGATGGAAATCTTCTAGGTTAATTCAACAGCCGAAAGTTTCCTTATTCATCACAATACAATAAAACAACAACGATGATTAGAACCGAATGTACGGCAGTTTTATTCAAGGTATTATTATTATTATTATTATTATTGTTGTTATTATTATTATATATTATTATCATTATCATTATTATTATCATTATTACTGTTATTATTATATATTATCATTATCATTATTATTATTATCATTATTACTGTTATTATTATTATTATTATTATTATTACACATAAAATACTACAATAACTATAACGAAAAATAGTTTCTAACAAAATTCTAATGAAATTAGGACTAACAATTAAAAATTTTATAGATATTACAAATATAAGAACCAACAAAATAATTCTTAACAAGCTGTTTTTTTAACCAAATTTTCTCATCAGAAATAACTTCGGGTGAGAAAAGTTTGTTAAAATAATATTGAAAACTAAATTCCAGTTAGCGTGCTTGACTGATGATCCGGAGTTGTGCTCGGGCGTGGGTTCGATTCAGGCCTTGGTTCGTTACCTGGTTGGGTATTTTCCCCGAGGTTTTTCCCAAATGTAAGGCGAATATCAGGTAATCTATAGCGAATTCTCGGCCTCAACTAACCAAATACCATCTCACTACCATCAATTCCATCGACGCAAAATAACAGAGTAGTTGATACAGGGTCATTAAATAACCAAGTTAGAAAAGAGACCTGTTTATCAGGGGTGGACTCTTATTTTAATATTCAACTGTGAGACTTTGTTTGATCTTCCAGTGTACATGTTACTTTTTTCCGTGGAATGACACTCAGAATAGAAGTGCTCTATGTCAAGAAATACAGGGTGTTTCCGGGCTGGTGTTACAAACTTTCAGGGATGATGGCGAAGGGCACATGTATCAATTTGAGATAAGGAACCATGGTCCGGAAATGACTGAGTCGAAAGTTATAAACAAAAACAGTTGTGTGGAAATGGAATTGTAATTTCGCACCACGTGCCCTCCTTCCCTTAACTTTTGGAACAGTCGTGGAAAGATGGTATGGGCCGGATATCTCCTACGTGGGTACTTGACACGATACAATCTGTGACCTTGTCTACTGTTCCTATTGGCTCATCCCTATTCGAAAATAAGTCTGCATATTCCGCTCTCGTGTACTCCTCCATTTCACTAGGACTGATCGACTGGACAGTGCAACTTGTACACATACACTGCTGTCTACAGACGTGCATATCAGGACCGACCATGTCCGTTACACATTACGCTATCTGCATTGCTTTAGTGTAGTTTCCTTTCCCCACCCCTCAGACAGCGCACTGAATGGAATACTGTAAGTCAGTGATTGCCAAAAGCTGTGTCGCGACACATGCCCCTGTCTCCACTCAACCATAATCATGGCATCGTACCCCCACCCTCTGTTTACAGCCTTCACTTTGATATAAGTAAAGACATTTATCAGCAGCGGACGTACGCATGTAATGTTACAAGTGTGTAGAATAATATGTTTCGATGTCTTTTCGAAAACAGATAAGTAAAAACTTAATTTTAAAGAGTATTTATTTTGTGCAGATGGCAAAAATATGAGATACTAATTTGTTGTAAAATTTTAAATGGCGTATAAAAGAACGTTGTCATTATTCTTCTTGTTGTGAAGACTACCACATCCTTACCTGTAACTTGAATATTTCATTAATACACGAACAATAAACAGTATCGGTTTCTATGTCTTATTCGGGTAATATACTTCGACGTTTTTTTCGACGTATGTAGTGTAATTTGAATATTCCATTAATAAATAAACAATAAAAAGTATCGGCTTCTTTATCTTAATCGGAGTAAAACACTTCGACTTTTTTTTTAAGTATGTAGTGTAATTTACAACTTCGTGACCAGCCTGGTAGATTTTTCTAATTTCAAATATCTGCTGATGTAAAGTACACGTTCTTTTTATGGTAAATAAGAAAATAAATTTACGTTATTTGATTAATAATACAAAAATAATAAATAGGATTATAAAAAATTAACGTGGAAAAAAGTGTGTATAGTAATTAATACGTAAAATAATATTATATTGCTTTTTTTTTTTGGTCACAGTCCGTCTCTGCACTGTTATTCACTGCATTACCTGAGGATATACCCACTCCACCCCTCTCCCTGCGACAGTGATGTGCGGGTTGCATTTCTATGACGTCACAATTTCGTGATGTTTGGCAACCACTGCTGTAAGTAGACAACGTAAACAACGTCAGATGAATACAGTATGTGTACGATGTACAGATAGATACACACAAATAAGGTGTACATTATTTCATTTCCACACAAATATTTTTGCTTGTAATTTTCGACTCAGTCATTTCCGGACCAGAGTTCCTTATCTCAAAATGATACATGTGTCCTTCCCCATCATCCCTGAAAGTTTGTAGCACTATCCCGGAAACACCCTGTATAATAAATCCATAACTATTTTTTTTAAAGGTGGACTTTGTTTTTTGGCTGTAGTCTATGATTTTATTTTACACGGTAATACATATACAAATATATTGCTTCTATTATAAAATCTATTGGTTTAGGAATGAGGTTCAGTACTATTGCTTTATGCGTTGTAACAATTCAAATCTTGAAGCGATGGCAAAATAATCGTCTGTGTTAATGTCACTTCGACGCGACTTTGTGGTTTCAGTGATATTTAATTCAAAACAGCAACCCATGAATCAATGATTCAGTGGTAACACTTTAGATGGACACCAGCTACGCATGAAAAATATAGAATATCGGAATATAATGCCAGGGCAGATGACAGCTTCTGGAAGCATTACCGCTGTAGCAGCAAGTATCGCATTTGTTAGGCACACATATGCATCGAAGCCCTAAATTACCCCGTGATTTACTGCTCCCTACACTGACCACAACAGGCAGAGAGGGTGGAGGTTAGACCTGTACTGACATGGGGGTAGGAGGGGGTTACACCAGCTGCGAGGGGGTGGAAGCTCATGGCATTTGACAGCTCATCTGCACCCTCAAACCTCCACATAAATACAGTATCTAGCATATATATCAGTCGAATATGGCTGTTGCACAGCATTCCTCTTCTTTACCCTTTATTCTTTTCATTTTTTCTATCTCACTCTATTTTTTTTTCGATGTTGGGTAAAAAATTTCCCTCAATGAATCTCTCTAAACAAGATTAAGTCAGGTGCCACAAAATGTTGGCTCTCGATTATATTTCAAGCGTAAATCACGGGAGTTGACAGGGTTGCAAATGCGGGTTTTAGAGGTTTTACAACAGGGGTCTCCAGTCTCAGAGTTTCACTTGGATGTACGGATCTTCATAAAATTCAAGACCTGCGTGTTATGCATGTTCTTTTTTTCGTATCTTGTTCTATGTCTTTGTTAATTTATTGTTTGTGTATTAACAATTAACACAATCATATTCGCAGACCATCATGCTATCATGCATCCCTCACAGCATAGCGTATGAACAAAAACTTTTAATTAGTATTAGTATTTAAATAGTTGATTAAATGGCGATCTTACTCGTGTTAATTGTGTAAGCATGTGCGGCTTACAGCTGTTTCGGTGCTTCTTCACACCATCCTCAGGGCCTACTAGATCTCGGCGTCATCTCGAACTTCGCTGCCTGTTGTGTGGATGCGTTCGATTGTTGAAAAGTGTTGAAATGCGGTGTCAAATAGTGTGTGTGTGTTCTGAAATTGATCTGTGTGTTGAGAATTTGATCCGGGTGTGTTTTAGTGTATATTTCATATTGTTCTAGTTAGTTGAGTTTTTGGCTTTTGGGTTGTATGTGTAGGATTTCCATATCCGTATTTATGTTACTGTATGTGTGGTTAGCATTAGTTATATGTTCGGCATATGTAGAAGTATTGTGTCCTCTGGTTATTGCTTTAATGTGTTCTTTGTATCGAGTTTGGAATTATCTGCCTGTCTGTCCAATGTAGAAACTGTCGCAACTATTGCATGTGAGTTTGCATTATTTATATTCAAGTGTTAAAAGTAGTGTACGAAAGATTCAACATTGATATTCAGTATTTATTGCAACATCAGTAATAAATAAATATTTCGGAAAACGTATTAGTTTCCTTCCCGTGTTAAATTTTATATTACCTTGTTAACATGTTTCGGCCTGCTATTGGCCATCTTCAGAACTGGTTGTTGCTGGTCTTGGCGCCTTTTGTTTTGTTTCCTGTGGGGGTGTGTTTGTGTAGTGTAATGTACAGAAACTAAATACACTAGAAGAATACGAAATATACAGACACACAAAAACACATCTAAATGAAATTCGCAACACACAACTCAATTTCAGAACACACACACTCCTTGACTCCACATTACACTGCACAAACACGTCCCCACATAAAGCAAAACAAAAGACGCCAAGACCAACAACAACCAGTTCTGAAGATTGTCAATAGCAGGCCGAAACATGTTAACAAAGTAACATAAAATTTAGCACGTCAAAGACACTAATACTTTTTCCGAAGGGATATAGTGTTAAAAGTTGTGTAATCAAGATGTATGAAATAAATATTACTTATGTTACGCACACCTGTTTGAGCAAGCTCGTTTTAGGTGGTGGTTCCTATAAATAGCTATTTTGTACTAAATACAGCATAACAAAGTTTCAATAAAATTACAAGCCAATTAAATTTTCTTAAATTTTTTCTTAAATTCCTTAAATTCAAAATAACCTAGGTCAGTATTATTATCAACCTTGGACCGTAACTGTGGCCATGATTTATTCCAGCGGTTGTCCAACATTTAGTTTCAGCTAAAGAACACGTCAAATTTCTTCTGGTAGGATAAACATGATGTACTTCTTTATATTTCAGACGATTTACGATAATATTTTAATAATTTATATATTTCTATTTTTGTTGAATTTGGAAAATATTAAAATGGGAATAAATCAAATTTGTGGGATAATCAATTGTCTTGTTTATGCAAATTTTAATTATTAGCTTTTGAAGCAATAAGCGCGGAGAAAGTGTAAATTTTGTTGCCCCTCCCCATCCGATTAAACCATACTGGATTACAGATTGAACCAAATCTAAATAAACTGGTAGCAGAATATTTGTAGGATTATAAGAGCGAAGAATTACAAATTTATAAATTGTTTCATGAAGTCTGTTACATAAAGAAGAATTATTTTGATCCCACCTCAAATGCTGCTGAACGAAATGAATTATGTAATACAAAGATACCAATATCTAAAAAAAAAATTGATGTTTAGAAGAACTCCAACTAGTTAGAAAAAATTATTGTGACAGAAGAGAACACTGTAGGAAAAATTAATAACACCACATTTAATGTTTTAGTTTTATCACCATCTTCAATATCATCATCATCCTAATCATTATTATTTTTAAGTGATGAGTCCTGATGTCTACTCTTCGAACATTGTGAGATCTTGAACAAAACAATGAACATATCCAAATATCAAACAATGACTGGTATAGTCAACATGCTGCAAGAGCACAACTTTGAATAAAGTATCTAAATAAAAAAACAATAAAAGACACAAGCACACTGAGTTTGAACCGGATGGAAATGTATTTTAGCTTCTTGGGAAATCGAACAAAAGTCTTTTGGAATTACAGTTTAAAAGCTCTACAGCAGAAGACTGTCTGGTTAAAATATATCATAAACAAAATAAAGATCCGTGTAACAAAATAAACATAGGTGCACTTAGATTTCTAATTAAGCTACTAGTAAGCCTATTAGAATATGTAAAGCATTCTTGCAATTCAGAAATTCTTTTTAATTCTAAACATTACATTTTTTCCCTTTTTCATTGGCGTTTCCGGTTTTCAGCAGTTACCTCTAGTACCCTTTTATGTTGATACTGGGTGAACAATCCTCCGTGCGACCGCTTCCACTACTACACGAATCAAGAAGATAACCGCGGTGAATTGGTGTCAGGAAGTCCGCAATAAATCTACCTACAGTTTGTCAAGTAAGTTATTGCTAATAAACATCTAAAAACATATGCTTAAACAGTAAAAGAAAAGTAATTTACTCACCCACATCAAGCAAGGGTTTTAACTTCAGTAACTTTGTAGCTATTCGAACAGAGCCATAGGAAATTCCCATTTGCTGAGAAGTTATTTTCTAGGAAAATTTTTCAAATCGTGTTCAATGTTATCTAAAATTTCTTCTGCGAACACTGTAGTGTACGTAGCTGTCTACTCTTCTTATCAAGAACACTTCCCGTTTCACGATATTTATTTACCAAACTTTAAATCGAACTTCGATTTGGAACTTGGACACCAGAGGATCTCTCTTGAAATGATCTCCTTACAGTTCGATCCGATTCTGGACACACATAAGATTCGTATTTGAATATTCATTGGGGAATAGAATATTTGAATTCAGCCATATTAACTTAATTAACACACTGTATTACGTCGCCTAAAGAACACTATTTATCTTGCGAGAGTACAACTCACGCTGACGCCTGACGCGATCTTAAGCGGGGTGGTGGCGGGGAATTTATAACTTAGCAGCTGGTTCCGCCGGCTAGCCGTAAGTCGTGATATGGCGGACGCGCGAAGGATTGTTCACCAAATAGATGGGACGCATTCAGCCAGTTGTGATATTTCCTCAATCATATGGTCCGCCTATCGTGGAAGGTGAGAAGATGACATACGAAATTTTATTTTGAAGACTTGCAGGATTCGGAAGGGAGTCGATAGTGGCGTTTATAATTGATGATAACCGGCATTCGCCTGGAGAGTGTTGTGAAACACTAAAAACTCAAGTCAGGTTAGTATGCCTCTGGGATTGAATCCCGGATCTTCCAATTACAAGGCGGAAGTGTTAACCGATATAGAAAGTAACAAAGACTTGAATTATAATAAATGAGATTATGGGGCTTAAGGAGAAAAACGCAACGAAGACATTTGAGAGGAAATGAAAGTATTCAAGTTTAATATACAAAATAAAACAACACAGAAAAGTAACAGACCAAAGAATGCCAAAGGAATGAAAGAGAACTGGTATTATATAAGTCTGCAAGCAGATTAAATATAAGTTTACTGGAAGGTGGATTAAATAATTTAATCTTACATGAGATCGGTTTTCAATCACGTTACTGTTGCAGGTAATGAGGATGATAATAGTCTAACTATAATGATCTTTCTCCTCTATTCTATCTTTTAATTCCACTTACATTTCCTCTCCTTTCCTTTTCTCTTGCCAAGATATTGTTACAAGATGCATTGTGTATATGGAAGGAATTCTGAAATGTAAAATCTAGATATCTCTGGAAGAGCATAATAAGAAGTTTCCACAGTTTATACAATATTACTCTTCTGTTCTTCGTCGGTGCTTGATATAAACAGCTATCATGCAAATATCCTTTAGATTGTTCTGCATAGCTCAAATTCTCTTTGAAGCTAGAGGCATGTCAGTTAATAAATTATCGTAAAATTACATTATGTACTCATGCAAAATATTCTTGACTAGAAGCTAATCAGATACATACTCAAAACAATGAAGAAGGCAATACTATTGTAAGTAATAAAATATAACTTGGGTAAATGGAGTCTTAAAGAGACCTCACTAAAACTGAATCGATCTAAACGATATTTCATACAAATTGAGAGGATGCGAATGCATTTATTTACCTTTCTAATTGACCTGAGTCAACCGAGGACAGAGTGGTAGCTGTTACCTCTTATGCCTGCACGCTCCTAGCTTGTTACACAAGAAAATAAAATATTAAATAAAGTAAATAAATGAATATAAAATACAGCCACACAGATGTTTCACAATTGAGCGTTGGGCCGAATAACGGTCTATGTTACAATCTGCTAAATGTTCAGGAGGAACAAACAATTTTACATCGTAATCCCGCTCATAAATTTACTATCGGACGGGTAACATAGACCGTTATTCCATCAATATGTTTTGTACACTAAGCGAAGAATGCGATTGTATGTTATTGAAAGTCATATTACACATCATAGAAGCTTGTAACATTTTTAACTCCCCATAAATGCTACTCGGGAATACGGACAATAAACAGTTTTATACAACCTGAATATTATGAAATATACAAAATCAATAAAAAGTTAAATTATGAATAAAATGATTATGACATTTATTTTTAAATGCTATACATTAATAGGAACTAACACCATGTAATTATATTAAAGTTACACTCAATGTCATATTAAAGAATAAACAGAAAATATTTATTTGTCTAATGGCCAGTACATGATATTTACTATCATTGACTGGGGAAAAACAAGAAAGTGATGAACAAAACTACGGATTAAGTAATTAAAAACATTCGGGCTCTGGCTTCCCAGTAGCGGTCGACTTCCTTGGAGGATTTCAGAGCAGGGCATTTTGCAAGATGTTGTCTATCCATGTCTTCCTGTTGATGGCACAAAATGCAGGATGCTGATGGCAGGATTGAGGTATTTACCCAGGATGTCATGTTCAGTGTTAAGACGAAAGCTTGCAACTGCTAGTCTTCTGGGTTCAGGAGGTATATCCTTCAGTAATTTCCTACGTTGTTGCGAAATGTTTATGTCCAGTTCTTGTTGGTGATTATTTTTTTGTAGTTGTTTGATATATTGCCTTACTGAGATAAATGACAAAGGTTTCCGTGGGTTTATTTTGAGATTGGCACCCTTCTTAGCTAATGTGTCAGCCTGTTCATTCCCATGTAGATTACAATGTCCTGGGATCCACTGTAACACAACTGTTTTGCCCCGTTCTTTTAAAGTTGGAAGTATTTTTTGACAATTATTGATTTGTTCTGTGTAGGGGTGATCAGTTTTATTTTAATAAAAATAAAACAGAAAATATTGATAAAATTATAACACTATTATTAGAAAACTAGCCGTACCCGTGCGCTCCGCTGCACCCGTTAGAAGTAAATATAAAGTAATTACATAATTAAAATAGGACATTTGATCCATGGAACATTCGTGTTTGATAGAAGGATAAATCGTTTAATATGTTACTTAATTTAAATTGCATCCAAATAATTAAAATGCGATCATTTTGGTCCAGAGACACTCATTTGGTGCAATGACAATTCCTTTAACATGTTTCTAATTTTTATTACATGCAACCATAGTTCAATGAGCATTGACATCATTTAGATTTAATGTGTATACTTTATTTTACTTGTTATAGGTTTCCATTGAATTATGATACTAACTTAATTTTAACCCTTGTTTTCTACGTATTCAGTAAATGGCGTTTGGCCCACTATGGTTCTGAACCCTTCAAATAACTTATATTATATTGTATTACATTACATTACTTTATATTATATTATATTATATTATATTATATTATATTATATTATATTATATTATATTATATTATATTATATTATATTATATTATATTATATTATATTATATTATATTATATTATATTATATTATATTATATTATATTATATTATATTATATTATATTATATTATATATTATATTGTATTGTATTGCATTACATTATATTATATCAGAAGTTACTGTAATAACATTATAACATTATGTCCATCTAGAGAAACTACACTTTCCAATGGTGAAATAATAATTAATTATACAAATCGGTTAATTTAGCTTCCTATAATACTTCATACAAACACAGAAACATTCTCTGTAGGCTATCTTTCATAGCTTTCGATTGTTGCTGTCCAAGGCCCCTTATAGACGAAGTCATTTGTTTTTTATTTCATTATACGGCCTTAGATGGCAGTTATTTTAATTTTAAAACTCATTTATCTCATTAAATATCAGTCCTATCAAATTTTTTCAAGGAATAAAACTTACCGATAATTATTTTTAAAGAAACGTTTGTTATGTAACATTTTTCACAAAAATGAATAATAAGCGAGATATTTCGATTTATTTAATTCAGGCCCCCTTATAACCCACCCTTTTAAATAATATATTTTGAATGCCATATAGCCTAAAATCTAAGTTACAACGAACATAATTTATATTCCAATTTTCATCGAAATCCGTTCATTCATTATCGCGTGAAAAGGTAACAAACTTACAGACAGACAGACAGACATACAAACAAAAATTTCAAAAAAGCGATTTTCGGTTTCAGGGTGGTTAATTATATACATTTGTTAGGACCAATTTTCTTTTTAAATCGAAAATTACCAGAAAAATTTCGGCTACAGATTTATTATTAGTATAGATAACTGCAATAATGCGATGTTGGGACACCATTAAATTAATAAAAGTTGTAACAATAACAAATGAATAAAGAAAATTAAATATTACAGTTGAGAAATTGTTGGGAAATGGAATTTGAATCAGTCCAGAAAATTCAGTGTCCATCCCAACAGATGGCTTTCGTGTTAAGTATAAATTTAATTAACAATGAAGACAATAACAATCACAGTTTTTAAATGCTGACTGTAAGAGAGTAATACATTTTATGCTCGACCATGCCGAAATGTAGTAATTATACACCTGGTAGCAGTCCTTCAATGCATGTCATTAAAGTACACCTATTCATTAAAGTTCAGGTTTTCGATTATTCTCGGATATGCAATCGAAAGACAACTAGCAAAACGTCACGCAGGCTGGAAATCCAATACTGTTAATTGTAAATAATATTCAAATAACTTCAATTTGTCATCTCGTTTTTCAATGTGGAATTCAATTTCAAGGTTATATCAAATTTACTCTCTAGGTTAGCCTATATCAAAATCGTCGACATTCGTTGCCCGGAAAAAATCAACACTTTCGCGTCTGCGCACATCTCACAATTTACGAGATTGCACAAGGTCAGTTCGCTCCCCAGTCACATAAGAACAAAATGAATACTTATGAATAATTTCAAGTTAGAAATATGGCCGAGCATAAAAAGTCGTATGAAACTTGCCTATAATGGTAATTAAGACGCTCGTATGAAAATTATGAAACTCACTTGCGCTCGTTTCATAAAAATCCTCGCGTCTTAATTACTATCATTATAGGCTCGTTGCATAATGTACTATTAAAAGCTCCTTTCTGACATTAAGAGCAAGCTGTGAGCACATCTCCTTACAAGAATTTCCCCAAATATGTTTCTGAAACAAAATAAGCTACCTCGATAAAATTCTAAGATAAACTATAGTGGCAAAACATAACATAGACAAACTAACACTAGGTAAAGTGTAAATTAAAACATAAGCAATAAAATACTGCAAAAATAACAGACAGGAACTTACATTACTTGTAGAATCTTTCGTACTAACTTGCGACTTCGTCTTCCTTGTTGTACGTATATTGAAGACCAATAACTCTTCAGCGACTTTCGTGACACATCTTTCCCTATTTTTTTTATTCATTCATTCATTCATTCATTCATTCATTCATTCATTCATTCATTTATTTATTTATTTATTTATTTATTTATTTTGTAGATTTATTTAGCCGGTCAGTATCTACACTAGAAATCGTCAATGCTTTGCAATCGTCCATTTCACGTAACACATCAACCGAAACCTGATACACAGAGTTCAAGTACCCAGTATTCGTAAAAAGAACAAACTCCCGTGCAATAAGTCCCGATATACTGGATACGCTGTAAGTGACTAGTGACATAGACCATTGTTCCAATCAAGAAATTCACAGTTGTAACTCGTATAAAAGCGCCTCTGATACAGATATTGAAAAATAATTTTGTGACATAGACCGTTATTCGGCCCAACGCTTGAATTACAAGTTTCAGTATATTTTAGTGTCATACTTACAAGTTACCTGGTTGAGGTTTTTCCGGGGTTTTCCCTCAATCACTATGAGCAAATGCTGGGTAACTTTCGGTGCTAGACCCCGGACTCATTTCACCGGCATTATCACCTTCATCTCATTCAGACGCTAAAAAACCTAAGATGTTGATAAAGCGTCGTAAAATCTACTAAAATAAAAAAAAATCCATTCATTCATTTATTTTTATACCAAGTTATTATTAGTTATTAGTTATTATTTATGAGACATGATAATCGAAGGTAACAAAAAGGAAAGTAAAACAAATTTAAAAAAGGTATGGAAGTTATAGCAAAGAAAGATATAAAGGAGAATGGATAATAGAAGTAAAGTAATAAAATGAAAACATAACTAAAGCACGAAAGAAAGGTACACTGAAAGAGAGAAAACACGAGATGTACCATGGAACTGAACAAAGAAGAATAAGACTTGGGCGGTAAAAGATATAAAAGAAGTATCGTAGTCTGACTGGTGGCAACCCCTGTTTCACAAACAGTAGAGCGAGCATATCTCAAACGAAAACGAAGTTACATTTAAACCGGCAGAAAAACAGCGACCGTTTAGCACAATTGTTGCAGTCAGGGCTTCATTTGGGTGATGAATCTTAGCGGAACAAAAGCAAGCGTGACCGACGAATGTGGTTTAATCTGTATTAACAGAGCGCTCTATTCTGCAATATTTATATTGCAGCTCTTAAGGGTATTCCCGTTGGAGAGGAGAGGAGAGGAGAGGAGAGGAGAGGAGAGGAGAGGAGAGGAGAGGAGAGGAGAGGAGAGAGGAGAGGAGAGGAGAGAGAGGAGAGGAGTTGTGGTTTTATTCTGAAGTTAAAGAAGAATATTAAATGGTATAATACAGAGAAGAGAAGAGAAGAGAAGAGAAGAGAAGAGAAGGAGAGAGAGAGAAGAGAAGAGAAGAGAAGAGAAAGAGAAGAGAAGAGAGAATAGAGAGAAGAGAAGAGAAGAGGAAGAGAAGAGAAGAGAAGAGTTGTGGTGTTATTCTCAAGTTAGATAAGAATATTAAATGGTATAATAGAGAAGAGAAGAGAAGAGAAGAGAAGAGAAGAGGAAGGAGGAAGAGAAGAGAAGAGAAGAGAAGAGAAGAGAAGAGAAGAGAAGAGAAGAGAAGAGAAGAGAAGAGAGAGAGAGAGAGAAGAGAAGAGAAGAGTTGTGGTTTTATTCTCAGTTAGATAAGAATATTAAATGGTATAAATAGAGAAGAGAAGAGAAGAGAAGAGAAGAGAAGAGAAGAGAAGAGAAGAGAAGAGAAGAGAAGAGAAGAGAAGAGAAGAGAAGAGAAGAGAAGAGAAGAGAAGAGAAGAGAAGAGAAGAGAAGAGAAGAGAAGAGAAGTTGTAGTTTTATTCTGAAGTCAGAGAAAAATATTAAATGGTATAATGGAGAGTAATATAGGGCATGAGGTAAGAGTGACAGGTTCGCCAGGTTTTACTGTATTGTTGTTAATGATTCACTCCGGTGGCCGTGATCCGAAGCGTTATTCGAGAATATTTATATATTAGAGCACAACGGTTACCCTCGTGCCTCGCTGGAGGGTTGGGTGGGGGATGAAGCAGCCGAACGTGTTTCGACTGAATAACCAAGTAGGCGATAAATTGATGCTGAAATTAGACCAGCGAGTTGCCGCCAGTTCGGAGAGGCGGAATTTAGTGCAAAAAGCGGGACATGATATTTTATAGTTAGCACTTATAATGGAGCAGAGAATATCAATGCACGGCGCACGACATTTTTTATAATTTAGAACCCAAAGCGGAATGAGAAACACAGAATTGTAGATATTCACATGCTATGCAATATTAAAACCAGCCAGGCTGCGCGAACAAGTTTCGGTTTGGCAACGAAGAACTGGGATAAATCAGTTGCAGATACCTCACACTATGTTGTACCGATATTCAAAACTGGGGGATGGGGTGAGTGAATATGTCGGTGGGTCTGTCTGTAGGTATGCGACTGAGTGTTCAATGCGAAGTAGAATAGGTGAGTGAGTGAGTGAGTGAGTGAGTGAGTGAGTGAGTGAGTGAGTGAGTGAGTGAGTGAGTGAGGCAGCATGATTCGTTAGTTATTAGAATTAGTAGTAATTAAATATAGTGTGGATAAGTAGAATGGACGTGTGAGTGAGTGAGTGAGTGATTGAGTGAGTGAGTGAGTGAGTGAGTGAGTGAGTGAGTGAGTGAGTGAGTGAGTGAGTGAGTGAGTGAGTGAGTGAGTGAGTGAGTGAGTGAGTGAGTGAGTGAGTGAGTGAGTGAGTGAGTGAGTGAGTGAAACAGCATGATTCGGTAGTTATCCGAATTAGTGGTAATTAAATATAGTGTGGATAAGGAAGTAGAATGGACCTGTGAGTGAGTGAGTAAGTGAGTGAGTGAAATAGCATGATTCGGTAGTTATTCGAATTAGTGGTAATTAAATATAGTGTGGATAAAGAAGTAGACTGGACGAGTGAGTGAGTGAGTGAGTGAGTGAGTGAGTGAGTGAGTGAGTGAAACAGGGTACGGTAGTGACTGATTGAGTCAGTGAGTCACCGAGTAAGTAATATTTTCTTCCACCGTATTAATAATTTCAGGACAAATGCTTATACCAATTTTGACAACTCGAGCGCAATTACGAGGGCCATCCAGAAAGTAAGATTCCTTGTGGCCGTTTACAGAAATAAAACACAATTTCATGTAAAGATACATTGTAACAGATACAGCAATTTTTTAGCTATTTTTCAACATATTCCCCCACCACAATTGAGACATTTTTTCATACCGTGGGATCAAATTTGTAACCCTGTGTCGTAGAAGTCTGCCCCCTGGGATCGGAATCAGTGCGTGATAGCCGTCTGCATCTCTCTGTTGATCGCACGGTATGGCAAATGTCACATTTACTGTTGGGAATATGTTCTAAAATAGCTCAACAATTGCTGTATCTGTTCCAATACATTTTTCCATGAAATTGTATTTTCTTTCTGTAAACGGCCCTCGTAATTGCGTTCGAGTAACCAAAATTTGTATTAACATTTGTTTTGATATTATTAATATGATGAAAGAAAAAAAAATTATCTGTCCCTACTAGAATGTTTGCTTATGAGTGTTAGAGTGTACAGTATACCTGAATGACTCTTTGTATGAGTATATGAATTTGCGAGTTAATATTGACTTGGTGTACGGATGGGCTACTCCCTGTGTGAATAGATAAGCATTTGTAAATGTGGTTGACCTAAAATATCTGTGGACAAGTTGGTGTGTAAATGGCTGAGTACGGAAATGCATGACTAAGAATGTGAATATGTACTGTAAGTGTGTAAATGGCTAAATAATGTGTGAATGTGTGAGATGTCTATCTAAGTGGGTGGTTTAGTGTGTAAATAAATGAGTTTCTGAATTTATGTATATGAAGTACAACAAATGAAAATAATTGCACATTACATGCAATGTATTTAAGATATTATTGTGCCTCCAACATAACAGTTTCCAATTTCCAGAAGTGTGTTAATAAATGATATTCACAATTTAAAACAACTCACATGTTATTAATTGTTGTAAGTTTGTTTCTTTCTCTCAAAGTATCTCAAAATTTGTTTAGTAATATTCAGAAACAAAATACTGTTAAGTATATGAAATAAAATACTGTCACAGAGAAATAGAAATAATACAGAATAAAGAATATAATTACAAACAAGAGAAATAAAATTAAATAATACAATCAATATAAAAAAGGAGATACAGTAGTATTAACAAAACTTGAGACCGAATGAGCAGCGCTCGTGTTCGGTCGCAGTACAAATATAATATTAGAGAGATCAAAACTCTTGCGCACGTCCTGAGATCCTGCTCATATGGAGAAGTTATGCGTATAGACATAATAAAATTAGATCTGAAATTGCCAGTGCATTTAAAGACGTAGGATTCACAGTACATGAGGAACTACTTAATTTGGCAGAAAATGGAAGCAATAGAAATTGACCTACAAAATCAATTCTAATATAGGTTTAGTGATCGACCCATCTGTTCGCTTTGAATGTTACAGAGGTCAATCTGATGATGTTGACAAAGAAAAGAAACATACTGATGAGCTCAACTTTCCCTATTATTTAAAAAATTTAACTTAGAGAAATGAGCGTAAAAGACCCTGTGATAGGACCAGTGGAACTGTTTCTTATTTTGTAAAATTATTTTTGCAAAAGCACCTAAAAATCCATAAATAATTAAATTTCTGTTGTTGGCTCTTAAAGGCTTCATACCTCTTCTAAGAAACATTGTTCTAAATTACAGCTATAAGTTTCTATATTTCTGTATTTGTATAATTTGTATAAATCTTTGTCACGCTCTTGTTAGTTTTCGATAAGGCTTACATGTGTAATATTAATTTTCTGTTATACAATCACACAAATTGTTAGAGTGTATTTTGTTCTAGTGGCAATCCTCTAATGAGAAAAGTTTATAATAAAAATATTTATAATTTTAAAAATAAATTGACCTGACTGTTCTGCTAAATGATACTTACTGTACCATTTGGTAAACCGTGATTCTTAAGTTTTCAAGGCTTAGAACAGACTACTTAACTAGGTTTTATTTTGGTATACAAAATAGTGTTGTAAATCTGTTGGTATCCGTAAATTTATATTTATAATTAAAAAAAAACTAAGAAAATATTAAATATTTATAAAAAGATAAATTAAATATTGGTATTACTACGTCACTTAATGCCAATTTATATTTTATAAATACAAATTTTTAAAAAGTAAACTAATAATGAGAATGTATACTAAAATCTAGCAGTTACTATTTATATTAAAATTATCTTCCAATTCTATAACTACTGTACATTTAGGCCTATAAATCTTTTCCGATGTTCATTTACATCTGTTCCCGATTGTCTACACTGAAATGTTAAAACTGACAGTACTGTTTTCTCCACTTTATCCGCATAATGGTGTAGCCTATATAAATACTGCAATTCCTCACATTTTTTTAAATTCTTTTGTTTTATCCAATTCTGACCATCATATGTTATACTCAAATCTATTTCTGATTTTTTAGGCGAGTCATATTTTCATCCCATACATAAGCACAGACAACTGCCGTATCCTAGAATCCTCGTTTTATTTCATATTCTGTTTTTCAGAAGACTCAACAATAGTGTAGTCAAAATGCCTATTCACAATCGCTTTATAGACTACAAATCTCCAAGTCTCTGTAAACATTCTCACTCCAAGAGTGGCTAGATAAGTCAATGTTAGTCAAGTGACTTGAAAGGTATACCTCTGCCAAAATTTAACTTCTATTGCGAATAAGCTGAATGCTGAGAACGCACAAACCAGCATCTGCGTGTAGCGCGGCAAAAGACGGATTTAGCTATTTGTTGCAGCAAGCGATATCTGCAGCACACATTTGGTGGCAGCAGTGGGATGCCTGCATTGTTCGAGCTGGGCCTGGCTATCGGCAGAGTGCAGTGCAAACGCTCAACAGCGCCAGATAAGGGACTAAGCCACGTATGGGAGGGGTTTAACTACCAGAAACGCTATGCCGTCCCTCATCCCCATATGTAACGTTACTGCTAACATAACTACCATTATGATACCTCCCCCTTCCATTTGGGATAAGGGATAAAAGAGTTAACTACAGGACACTTCGTTACGTAACATTTCAAAGACTGAAAAAGTACTGCGCTGAGAATGGTAATATAGTTTGTACTAGAAAATAATTATAGTAAGGGGGACTGGAAAAAAGTGTCCATAAACTCCCCTTCTACCTGTATGGCTTATATCGCACATGGACGGAATAATTACCATGGTAACTGGATATATGGCATGTGTCAGTGTTCTACCCATGTAAATTTAAGCCGGGTATTAACGCTCGGATGAGTCTTTTCCATCATAATTTGTCTATCATTAATAATTGTTATAGTTAATGATTGTCCGTAAGAGCAGTTTAATGCCACGGGATACGGGATCATAACTCGTACGGGAGACTACTTCCATTTTACCACTTACACATACCGAATGTTTTCTTGCTTTCGTACATTTTTCGGACTTCCAAAATTTTATGGACAGAATTACATACCACATTTAGTGTTATAAAAGTTATAACATAAAGTTAATGTTGTTATTCAACTTCAACGTTCCGAGTAATCGATCAATTTCATAATATTTACATATTTACGCACATTTGTATATTATATGTTTGCGGCTCTTTCAGTAGAAGTTCAAATTTTCCTTTGTTGTTCTAAACTGTTAGACACTCATTAATTTAATTTCAGTATCATAATTGCGTGCGTAATATATAGCTAATTCATGATATTGTAAATAAGGGAGAATAAATAGTAGAAAGACTACATTCTAGAAATTAATTTGGAAGAAATACTATTTCGTAAATTATTGTTAAACTATTTAACTCTCCTTAAGCCTGGACGGATATAAAAACTGAACTTCTACAAAAGTTTAAGATATCGATTTTCCTAAATATTTTAAAATATAGGAGTTTTATCAATTTTGGAACGTTCCAAAATAGCTATGATTCCATTAACTAAGGATTGAAGTAAAGAGAATTAACAAATCAATATAAGTCACTATAATATTATAACATTACTAGAAAGATAATTTAAACGTAATTCGGAACCTTTTGCGGAAACAACTAGTCGCGGATAATTATATGGAATATACAATAACAATAACATAGAAGTGGTAAGAACTGGTCATATTAATAATCTGTGTTGAATTCTTTTACTAGTAGAAGTAGTAGAAGAGGAAGTTTTTTGCCTTGCTACTAATGGCTCCTCTAGACGTATTGACATCATAGCATATTCCCAAACTACCAAGAAAGGATATATAATTGATCCTACCATAAGGATTGAAACGGGGACTAGCCAGCCAGGATGTCAATAAAGAAAAGATCAACATTTATCTGCCAACAGTTGATTACTTCAAAGCAAAATACCAGCTTGAAGACATTGAGGTGATTGGTCTTCTTATTGGAGCTCATGGTGTGATTCTCAAGTTGTTTGAAAGCTTCAGGAAGACTTTTGAACTACCACAGACACTTACTGCTGACATCATAACTTCACTTTTGAAACGCTCTTGCCAAATTCTGAGTCATCATATTCACTCTGTTTAATTTTTCTTCTCTTTTTCACTTTATAATTCATATGTTTATTTTAATTTTCTTTCTACAAAATTTATGTAAACATTTAATATTGTAAAATTCATGTAGGAGAGTATACTGAGTCCTTCTGGGCTACCTCCAATGGGAGACAGTTATTATAAAAAAATAAGTCTTTATTATTCTACGAAACTTCAGTAATTTAGGAAGAATTATAAAATTAATGGAAATGTTGACAAAGATGATGATTGTTAAGATATTACTTTAATAATAATAATAATAATAATAATAATAATAATAACAATAATAATAATAATAATAATAATAATAATAATAATAATACGTAATTTTAATACTAACAATTCTTTCACAGCGATGTAGGCTATCATAAAAAAGATTTCTATCTTTGCTTTCCTTGTGAAGACTACAGATTTTGAATGTTTGTTAGTAGAATCTCTCTCTGAGCTTTTTCAGAGGCAAATATAATGTCGTTTCTATATCTTAATACAAAATTACATGTTCGTGTGGCATTAGTCAATCAATTTGTTCACATGATCTTACAGTTATTACGCATGCCTATTTTCATAAGTAGTACTATACATTTCAACCTAAATTAAAGGAACAACATCATTCTAGACCAAATATGAGGAGGTACTTTTCAAATCATATTAAGTCCACTTTTTCATGTGATTACGTTTTATATCATTTCCGCATATACTGAACACAATCTAACCAATGGTGAAGTAAATTCGCGTCTAACTGTATTAGGTCCCAAGCAAACAAGGCTTGAAATATAGCGTTCACTTCAAACGTATTTTGACCACCTCTTCGTCAATATCAAACCATATTAAGTCCTCGTCAATAGAAAAAGGGCAATTTCTTTGCGTAAAGTTCTTTACACTGAATGATTTTGCGCTAATTTTTACTGTCTATTGCCGCCCAATATCAGTTGGTTATTGGTTATCAGTTGGTGTGAAGCTTTGTTTCTACTATATTCTGTTAACTAAGATGAGAGGAAAAATGGACAGATTAATGTATTAATGAATATGGAAACCACATACTACACGGATGATTCGTGAAACAAATATAGTACTGCTTTGAAAAAGGAGTAGGAAACTGGATAAAGTACCTGATCCAGGCGTTTAATAGCAATATATAATTTCCATTTTTTATAACCGGTTGAGCATGACCAGGCTTCGAAACTTGGGACCCGATATATAATAAGTTTACGGTCCAAATACTATAGGTTGTTGACTCGCTGCAGGTAGTGAAAGGTAGAGATGTGTTGAGGTAACAACGTTGGTATTTAGAGTAGAGTACGGTAGTATGGGGGAATACACACTTATGTACATTCTGAAAGTAAATATACATTACACAATGACAATGTCAAAAGAATGTGAAAAACATTTATTCTCCTGTATTTTATAAGCATTTGTGTTTAATTATACACAGTGTTAAAGGTGGAAATTAACCTATTTCAATTTTAATTTCTTCATTATCCAATTGGTCGACTTAAGAAGTGCAGTCACAGTACCGAATTGTAATGTACTACAAGATACATTCTCAGTGTCTCAAACGTATATCTTTTTCTTTTATCTGCCAAACACAGTTTGTACTGTAAAAACCGGCGCCCTACGTCGCATGACGTGATAGGAGCAAAACGAAGAAAACTAACATCATTGCAGTCTCTAAGAGACAGTCCATTCTCGGGTGACTCTATGTCCACAAATTTGCTGTTTATATTACACAATGTTTCATATCCGTTATTTTTACATAAAATTGATTTCCACTTCTGTTTTACACGTTCAGTAATCGGTGTACTTGGTGTATCATTTAATTCTCTGTTTCATTTCCTCAGCTAATTTGAGGGCTTCCGGCATCTCTTGCTCTGACTTTTCTAACAGTGTAATAGTTTCAGACGCAGTTTGAAAATAGGTTTGTATGAAAACCAAATTATTCATCAGAAACTTCAAATTCAGAGCGTTGTCCTTTGCGTATTTGTTGGCATTCATTCTACAGTATCCCTACCCACTGTACGCTTTACTACTATACTCAGTACGCCGTTATGCGCATTTCCCACTGAACTGCTCTTTTGGGTCCGAAGTCTCGAAGCCTGTGCATGACTCTACTTCCTAAACTCCGATCGAAATGCAACATTCCGCGTACTACTATTTTGCGTTCCATAATGTCTGACACTCGAAGTAAATATTGCCGGCAAATAAGTCAATCAACCTTGAAGTTGGGCGGAGATAGAACACTTCAGACTATCCAGTTTCAAGACATGCGTGGAATGTGACCTCTGCCATTGGATGATTGACAACTATCTTTCTCCCCTCCTTTGCCGGCAATATTTACTTCGGTTGCCAGACATTATGGAAAGAAGTATAGTACTACTACCACCATCACCACAACCAGCACCATTACTACTTCTAGTAGAGTAGCACTATTATCAATACTTTATGTAACAACTCATTCAATATAGGAAGTTATTCAGCCTAGAAATTCAACGAAGACATCTCGCCTAGAGTCGTCTACCAGAAACATGAAGTTCTTCGCACCGTAAATCTACAACATTAAACGCACAGTTTTATTTTATTACAGCGGAAATCCTTGCCTCGCCAGCACGATGGCCATTAGATTATCGATGAATACGAAATTGAATATTTTTCATTTTATAATCACATACTTCTATATTCACATTTATACATAGATTCCAAAATTGTCTTGATTGCTTATATTCCCTTGTTTACATTGGTTTAGCTTATGTTCATTAATTTCATTTAATTTCATCCATGAATATCTTTACTCATCTTTGTTCATTATTCAAATAATTTTACTGCCATTACCATTATTATTATTATTATTATTATTATTATTATTATTATTATTATTATTATTATCAGTAGTAGGAATAGTAACAGTAATAGTAGTGTGGTGGTAGTAGTAGTAGTAGTAGTAGTAGTAGTAGCAGCAGCAGCAATAGTAGTAGTAGCAGCAGTAGTAATAGTAGCAGCAAGAAGCAGTAGTAATAGTAGCAGCAGAAGTAGTAGTAGCAGCAGTAGTAATAGTAGCAGCAGTAGTAGTAGCAGCAGTAGTAGTAGTAGCAGCAGCAGTAGTAGTAGTAGCAGCAGTAGTGATAGTAGTAGTAGCAGCAGCAGTAGTAGTAATAGTAGCAGCAGCAGTAGTAGTAATAGTAGTAGCAGCAGCAGTAGTAGTAGCAGCAGCAGTAGTAGCAGTAGTAGTAGCAATAGTAGCAGCAGTAGTAGCAATAGTAGTAGTAGTAGTAGTAGTAGTAGTAGCAGCACTAGTAGTAGTAGTAGTAGTAGTAATAATAGTAGCAGTAGTAATAGTAGTAGCAGTAGTAATATTAGCAGCAGCAGTAGTAATAGTAGTAGCAGCAGCAGTAGCAGTAGTAGTAGTAGTAGTAATAGTAGCAGCAGCAGTAGTAGTAGTAGCAGTAATAGTAGTAGCAGTAGTAATAGTAGCAGCAGCAGTAGTAATAGTAGCAGCAGTAGTAGTAGCAGTAGTAGTAGCAGTAGTAATAGTAGCAGCAGCAGTAGTAGTAGCAGCAGCAGCAGTAGTAGCAGCAGCAGCAGCAGTAGTAGTAGCAGCAGCAGCAGCAGTAGTAGTAGCAGCAGCAGTAGTTGTAGCAGCAGCAGTAGTAGTAGCAGCAGTAGTAGTAGCAGCAGTAGTAGTAGCAGCAGTAATAGTAGCAGCAGAAGTAGTAGTAGTAACAGCAGTAGTAATAGTAGCAGCAGAAGTAGTAGTTGTAGTAGCAGTAGTAATAGTAGCAGCATCAGTATCAGTAGTAATAGTAGTAGGCCTAGTAGTAGTAGTAGTAGTAGTAGTAGTAGTAGCAGCAGCAGCAATAGTAGTAGTAGTAATAGTAATAGCAGTAGTAATAATAGCAGTAGTGGTGGTAGTAGTAGTAGTAGGAGTAGTAGTAGCAGTAGTAGTAGTAGTAGTAGTAGTAGTAGTAGTAGTAGTAGTAGTAGTAGTAGTAGTAGTAGTAGTAGTAGTAGTACCTGTTGAATGATTTTATTGGTTAATACAATTATTATAATATTCTGTACTGATGTTTGCCGCAAAGAGCTGTAACTTTTGTTCTTTATAGCGAAGTTTGTCAGTTACAACTTATCAATTATTATCCTTGTCTTTATTATTATTATTATTCGTAGGGAATTAGGCTCCATAAAATAAAATATTCTCATGCATTCAAGAGATCCATATTTTAAATGGTTTATTAATTAACTTCATATTTCTCGCGTAACTTGATACATTTTCATTCACGCATCACTGAACTGGAAATCCATGAAGATGCTTAATTAACTTCTGGAAGTTATTTCTCTCTGTCTGTTTGTGCTATATAACCCACAAATATTAAATAATTTTCTGGTTTTCTATTGAAAACTGTGCCATCATCGAAAATAATACGTTTCATATTCTCTTTTCTCTTACAAATGTCATTCCTCGTGTTAAATATTTCAATATACTTTCAATTAATTAAAAAAAGCAACGAAACATGTTAGTCTTCAGAAGAGAATTAAATGAATCTATATCTTGACACAAACAAACAAAATTAAGATTATCTAAGCCGTCGTAAATGTTACTAGCCAATGAAATTTTTGCAGAAGTTGTAAATTATTCACATCGATTATCAATAATATGTCTAACTTAATCTGCTCGTAAGTTACAAATTGAACTGACATAGTACAATGCATTTGTTATTCAAAAAGTATTAATGATAAAAAAAGAGGCAGCAGTGCAAATATAACATTGACAAATGTTCCTCATCAAGATGATGTGAGCTTGCACCCTATCCATGTAATTACAGAGCCTATTATTAATGCAATAAGGATTCGAACCCACTACCCCTCATGACTTACCGAGTACAGTTACTGATGTCATATAATATTCTGACAACAGAGCATTAAACATCATTTCTGTGTTCTGTGCAAAAACGGAATATACAACTTTGCATTATCTATGTGTTACTACATAGACAAGTCTCATTCTATTTCTGTGCTAGAGTACATGAACTGAAATTCCTCGGAAAAACATAAATGCATATTTTACCACATTCTAACATCAAGTTATATTTGACAAAAAGTGATTAATTTTTTTTGTTATATTACAATAGTTTTGCGGCCGGGTAAACTCAGGTGGTAGATCAGTTGTCTACGAACTGGAAAGTTACAAAAACAATTCGGGGGTTCGATACAGTGTAATCATTGAATTTTCTCGTTGCCAAACTTCCAGAACGGCCACGAGGTTCACTCGGGTTCTTATCAAATTGAGTGCCGCGTCTTTCCCGGGGGTATAAGGCAGTCGGAGCGTGGTGCCGATCACACCATCTCATTCTAGTGTTAAGGTCAACAAATTATGAGGTTCTACTTCCATGTCCCCCAAGTGTCTTCATGGCATGTGAAGGGGCCACATTTAATTACTTTTACAATAGTTTTAAAAAGTACTCCAAGTGTTATTCACAGGCCTAGATCATATACGTAACAGATAGCTCATCCCTACGTTAAAATCGGCAGCACTTTGAAGAGAACTACCGCCAGGATCGCCACCCGTCCGCCGTAAATGAACACGAGATGGCAGTACAGTCGCTAATGGAATTCAAATGGGAATTATGACGTGACTCCTTATGTAACAACTAGATGGATCATAGTAAACCTGACAAAAGTTGTTACCGTTAAAGTCTATAAGCCGAGCTATCTGGGTATATAATGTGATTTAGGTCACAGGTCAATAATGACAGGAGATTTGATTTGTGTTTGTTTATTTATTTTGTATTTCCTTTTCACTCAAATATTTTGTGATTAAATGAAGTTCGAAGGTAATTGGAGTCTCCAGCAATAAGTCATCAAAACACAAATGACAAAAGAATGCTAGGAATATGGCCAGATTGTTGCTGGTCGGTCTCATCTTCACCCCTCCAAAATATGTGACACTTAAATGGTCCAAACTGCGCTGTTGCCAGGTAGTACTGCATAAACACTCAGGGACTCTGTTGATACAGCTGTAAACGAATTATATCACGCAGAGAACAGACGTTGGACGTTTTTGACCTCTCTTTTCCGCCTTTTACTTTTATAAACTGAACAATCCGCTATGGTGAGTATAAAGGTAAGCATTCACTACTTCTATCGCACTCCTCGCACGAATCGTACGCAACAGATATTTTAAAAGTGGAGTGCGTTCACTGTAACGGCTCTACCTCATCGAATCCCCGGATTCTCTATCAGCTGTTTAAAACATATGACATACGATATTGACATTGCTGAAAGCAGAGGAGTTTGAGGTTAGGTATATTAATGAGTGTAAGAATTTGTAATTGTTTCATGCTTCTTAATTGAAGAGGAAGAAATGAAAGAGATATTGGTTACATAATATATATGTAAGAAACGACTTGATTACTGTAATGGGAATGCCTCAAATCATATAATTCTTCGCAATTTTCTACAAGCAAAATAAGTTTTCCGTCTGCCATTTTGGCGCGACACTGAACATGGCAAAACATAATAGTAACAGTTGAGCAATTAAAATTGATTTATTAAAGAAGGCCATGATCGCACACATCGGAAAAGTTGCTCATCCGAGAAACGTGGATGGATTTACCGAGAGTCGATGCGTGCGATACGATGTAGTGAAGACGGTTACATAATAATCACAGCAAATATTGACTTTTTCCTATCCGTGCGATTCTTCCGATGAATGCGATACGATGTAGTGAACGCTTACCTTAAGAAGTTAATATTAAAAAAAAATAACAATTTTGTCAAAAACAATGCTTTATAGAGTGGCGAGAAAAACGTTTTCCAAGTAATTTTTGGACAATATTTAATTTATTTTGTAACATATTTCCAAATTTTCATGTCAAATTTTGGTATTTTTCAGGGCATCAATGCATGCATGTTTCCATAATTTTAGATAAAAGAAGTCTGAGTTCTACTTATAATACAGCTTCATCCACAACATGGTTTGAATACCCAAAAAGATTTCAATTCAACCCCAGTCATGTTGTTAATTGGGTATGCTGAGGGCTTGCTCACATCCTGGTGCGGTTGGCAAACTGTGGGACAAGCAGTTAGAGACTTCTGTTACCTGTGCTCAACATATTTTACACCTCGCAAGTCTTTATACATCGTCACCAAAACTTCTCCCTCTTCCTCCTTTTTATATAGCAACGGATGCTGGAAATGTTCCCTCAATAATTTGCGTTTTCGCAGTATAAGAACAGAATGAGTCTGAGGGGTTGGGGGGTTGGGCGAGGGGTGGTACTAGTTGTTGTACCCGGGCGCCATAAGTTACAACGAAGTGTTATAAGTTATTTTATGTGCCTTGGAGGGGTAGTTTTCTGCGTGCGTTGCAAGAAACAAGAGGAAGGCAGTAGCAAGTAAGCAGGCTTTACCAACTGCAGCTTAAGGGATGCTTGGTATCACAGGCGGACTGGTTAAATTATTAACATAGGTAGAGACAAATTTCAGAAGTGTTTCTTTTGATATTCATAACATATCTTTATTTAATATCCGAATTGATATTACAGTATTGTAATGATATGAAAACTCGATTTCACTGTTTTCATTAATATATCTTTCTATCACATCCAACATACTACAAATAATTTTGCACAGTCTTTCTGTTCCTTGCCTGAAGTACATAATGAACAGAAACATGCACTTGACAACTTTTACACCAGAAATCACAGGTAATATTAAAAAATTCTATAGTCCCGTCGCTCTTATTTCCGGCAGCCAATCACGTTGCAAGTCGGCTACATTTAAATGTGTACGTCTTGTGATTCGCTCCTGATCACGTTATGCATTTCCTCGATAAATACTTAATAAGCTAATCGCCCGCCATTTTGGCTCTTTCGTTGGCGTTCTCAGAAAGCACACGAGGACGTTATTTGCCACTCAATTATTTGCTCAATTACAGTGCGTTTTATTTAATATCATAGAAGCTACGACATGATAATATCTAACGGTATGGCAAATAGATTTGCCGTCTGGTAGCTCGGCAACGAAAGAACAAAAATGGCGAACGATACTACCTACCTAGACTTTAGAGCCTTCACTTCCTAAGGTGTAACCAAAGAGGAGGAGTCACTCGGGAATAACAGTGACACGACTATAGGCTATATATCAAATTTCAACAAAAAGTGAATCACACAAAATCGGCCCAAAAACTTTATAGGTGACCTCTTTTTATATGGAAAGAACACACGGTACAATTCAAACCGTACCTTCTGGAAAACGGTTGGTTCAGAGAAATCATAGATTCATTAGCTTCCAGAATCTTACACCAGAAGGTAGATAATGATTTATTTCAAGTCTCCAGATTACCGGCAATATCAGTAAATTTATCGTCGAAAACTGGGACAAAAGCTAAAAGCTCGTCAGCTGTTGAGGAAGACATTTTCATTAATACCAAGTGCTTGAGATCTTTATGGTAGCCATTAAAGGACGTACGTAACTCAGCAGCAGAAAAAGTATATTTGCTTTCAATTTAATTATTTTACATGTAGAGAAAACAAAATCGAAAATCTATATTAAAGAATGATCAGAATCGTATTATAATTCCAGAAACTAAAAATACTGTGTTTTTTTTTTGTCCACAGAACAAAATAAAATTATTTTATAAAGTCGCCAATTTCAAAAGTTTCAAATTATAAATCACTACCATTTCAATTCGTCACGTATATTTTTTAATAAAAATGAAAATAACCAGTGTCACGAAGTTCGTCTACATAATATGGTTGTTTCAGAATAATTCTTTATCATGTTAATAATGACATTCACGTTAAAAGCTATTAGTGGTTTACAATAACAGTGAATTAATCATCAGTAGCGTGAAAGCAAACCGCTACAAAATTTGTACGATATAATGTGTTATGCAAGAATAAACAGGCCATTCTAACGACATTCACAGGTGAAAGTAGCATATAAAAATCCGTGGCGTTACAGTCCGTGAAGGGCCTAGACCGACCAGCCGGCTGCTGGCCTCACGCCCACATGCCGAAGCAGAGGTGGACGATCATCCAACCAGAATGGAGGTATCGTGTGGTTAGCACGATGATCCCCCTAGCCGTTATAGCTGGCATTCGCAACCGGATTTCGCAACCTATCGTAGCTCCCCAAGTGCATCACGATGCTAGGTGGGCACCGGTCCCATACACTGGCCGAAATTTCATGAGAAAATTTCTTCTCCCACGAGGACTCGAACCAGCATCCTAGGCAGGATGCCTTAGACCGCAACGCCACGGCGCGGGACGAAAGTAGCATATACAAAGTTAAATTAGTTTGCAACCCAAATATTTGTGATGAGAAAGTACATAATATGGACTTTGAGAGCAGAAATTCGACTTTGCTGTTTTAACTTATTCCATTATAGAAATGACCAGGATCAATTTGATTTTAAAAAGAAATTAATGTTAGTATCTTGAAGATGTAACATTTTCTTCTCAAAAGTTTTCAGAGTAAAGATAACGACTAATTATTTTCGTACATAAAAACATGGTTTCCTCCGCTTCGTTTTACAAAATATATTATAGCTAAGGTTAGCTGTAAAATTTACAATTTTTCCTGAAAATATTTATAGCTAAAAATACAAGGAACTAAGCCAAAATTTTCCATTTTTATTTTTACTGATGAAATGATTTAAACCTCCAAAACGCATTGACTGGCAAAGAAAGAAACTTAATCAAACCTTTTCCTGCATCTCTAACATCAAGTTGATGTTTATAGTATGGCACTGGTACACTGGTATTTATTCATGAAAATAAGTTCTTTGCTCTCCTGAAAAGCAGAAAATTTTGACTTAGTTCCTTTATAAGAAGTGCGATTCAATTATACACAATAACGCATATACCTGAAATATTTGTTTTTTAAATATGTTTTATTATAATTACTTACAATTTATTTCACAACAATATTGATATTTAATTAATTATATTATTATGTTAATTTCCGGATCCTCGTGGTCATCCTTAATTAAGGTCGGATGATTTATTTTTCTTATATATATATATATATATATATATATATATATATATATATATCATGCCTTATTACTTTACATCTGCTAAAATGTTTAAACAAACATTATACACTACAGTTTTAATTATGTCAAATGTTATTTATCTTAATATCAACATGGTTTCATTCCAGGTACATCTACCTTAACAAATTTAACTAATTTTGTATAGTATGTATCAAATAGTTTAGATTGCGAAATTGCGAATGTGAAGTTGACACTATTAATACTAATATTACTAAAGCACTCAACAATATTAATCACAAAGTAGATATGGTATATTACGATACAAGGTTACGAAGTGCTTTTTACAAAATAGAGATCTTGTAATGCACTGCACAAACGAGTATTGTACAACATTTTTTGCACGATCACATTCTTTAAATTTCAAATACAATATATTTTGCATTGAAAATTTAGAGCAATAATATTCCAAAGCCTTCGCAAAACTATATTGCAATGATAACTAACTATTAATAAGTGTACTGTAATGGATCTATTACAGTATAGTTTCATCTTATAAAGAATTGTTTTCCTAGCAATAAGTGTCTGTGTAGGAATTCTAACTTTCAAGGCCTAACAACAATAGCTATAAATACAACAAAAAATACGATGATGCAAAAAATTATTACACATTTTCAAAGCAAATATATAAAATTAACGAGTTCATATGTAAGATAAAGGCAGCAATACATTAAAAATCATCTGTGTGTCACACATTGACGTTGTTAATTTCGGAATACTACCAGGCTCAAATCTTGGTCCACTATTATTGTGACCTATATTAGCGATCTGCCTACAGTAATTAAATACATATTCTAAATATTTACTTTCTGCTAATGATACAAATATTTTTAAGCTAATAGAGACTTTTTTAATTTCAAATTCCTACGAATTTATATTAACAATTTATATCAATGTATTTTTAAATGATGAAACGTACAGCAGAGTCCGTGTGGGCCAGTTTCCGTCTGATGCTTTTCCAATTCACTGCGAGCTAAGAGCAAGGAAATGCACTATCACCTTTACTTTTTAACTTCGTTCTAGAATATGCCATTAGGACAATTCAAGATAACAGAGAGAGTTAAGAATTGAAAGGGTTACATCAGCTTCTAGTCTATGCGGATGACGTGAATATGTTAGGAGAAAATCCACAAACGATTAGTGAAAACACGGAAATTTTACTTGACCTAGGTACCACAGAAATTACAACAATAGCAGCTTTTTGTTAATGAATGCTTCTATTGGATGTCAATGGAGTTAGAACTAATCTTTCAATAGTTGAAACAGTTTTTTTAGATTAGTTTTCGACATATTCCAATGAAGAAAAAAAGCGCGAAGATTCGAATTTTCAAACCTCAAATCTTTTTTAAGTTACGTGAGATACGAGAATTCTTATATCGAATTCCTAGTAAATACAATAATAAAAACGATAACAGAATCACTATTTGTTACCTGTGAATAATTGTTACTACGATCATCGTTTTGGTTTTGGGTAAATTGCAGTAAACTATACAGAGGGTAAGGGGGATAAGTGTTTTAAATGATGATTATTCATCCATAAGGAAGAAAATATGTTCTTACAATTTTTTGTAATTGCAATATTTAACTAATTATTAAAGTTTACAATATTAGACGTTTTGTAACGTTGCTGGATGGGGAGGAGTGGGTTTATAAGTATACAGTACAGCTCAATCGGGTACATACAGGTACAGTGGGTACATACCGGTACAGATGCTTTGTTCTAATGCAGGAGCGGACCATGATAATACTGTTGTTTACATAAAACGAGCAGCACATACAAATTTTCAATCTCATTAATAGAACATTACGGTAAATTTACATTTTATGTAACAATATTGCTCCATTTTTATTGTATGTCTTAAAAATAAACAATAATAGTTTTCTGCACAAAATCACAAGAACTTTTTTTTCTAACGCAAAACTTTTATCTCTCCCGCTTTCGTAAAGCAGTACGTAATCTAAAAATCGTTGAGAAACTGCTACAAAAGTTCGCCGATTAGGTAACCTTCTTTGAGAAAAACGTTGAGGTACATCTTTCTTGTCTCACTTGAATTACGACGACTTTCTCCATAAATTAATAACATATGGTATTCCTAAACTGTAAATGGCATTGTAAGTTGTTTATTGTATACCCTGTTCTGAACTGTCATCCGCTCTGCAGTAGACCTGTGGACAGAGAGCTTGAACTCAGCTGACTCGTACTTACGTCTGTGCAGAGTACTGCCTGCTGAACACGTTGCCACATCTCTCACGCCAGAATATTAACAAATTTAAGCATGAAATTTTATTTAATTTCACGACAACGTAATATAACGCACAAATATTTATTTGAACTAATATTAACTCTTTGCTAGACATACCTATAGATGTAATTGTTTTCGTAATTTTACTTACGACATAAGCAGTACAACGCAATTAAAATAAGAAAATATATTATTTTTTCTGGGAAAACTATCAAGTTTTTGCCCTATGTTGTATGGACATTTTTTGATCCTGTAGACCGTTCCCGACGACTGTGAAAAGAACGCCACTTATATCCCTTATGCCTTGTATATTGTCATGAACTGTAGTCGGAGAGCCGTGTTGCTTTAGTTGTTAGGGCGAGTGATTACGAAATGGAAGAGAGTCGGTTTGTTTCCGGACGGAAGAAATTGGTTTTCTTATTCACAACGTCCAGAACAGCTTTGAAATTAAACTCTATTTCCTCTAAATTATGTGACGCGTAAATTGTGGCGAATTAACTGTATGCTTCATGTAGGTAATTCAGAGTAATAACTTATGCCTGAAGAGACTCTTATCAGGAACGTCAGGCACATAACGACTAGGCCTAAGTCACCTTTCCAAATCAGCAACTAGAGAGAAAATGAAAATTGGCCGTAAAGCTTACATAATTACTCACAAAGTGGATTCATATTTCAATAATCAAATTAAATTAATATTCTATACGGACGTTCTGTCTGAATAACTACAGTATTCGCCTGTAATATAAGGAAGAATGATTAGAACAGTTCATGCATTAAGTTCTAAATGGTAGTAGCTCTGTTCGTAATCATACCATACACAGCTCTTTGAGGCCCAATTGTATAAAACTCCCTGACTAAAAGTCTACTTTGATCGAAGATCGGAAAGTGAACCGAGTTCAGACACTTTTTCTATTGTATAAAACTTTTCTGCGATCAAATTACCTTGGTTCAAATGCAATCTAAGTTCACATGAAAAGGATTTGGCAATATCGCATGAACAGGTGAAGTATGTGATGCGCGGACCATGTTGTACAGGTTTGTTCAGTGTTGCCAAGCTAGCGACTTGAACTCTTTTTCAACGACAATTTCTTTTAATTTTTATATTGCTTAAATAGGGATTTAGCGACCTTTTTAGCACCCCATAATGACAAAATATAATCTTTCTTTGTTGATAATGAGAAATCTAGCGACTTTCGAACTAATTTTTGGCGACTTTCCGTATACTCTGTTGGAGACACTGGTTTGTTTTAAGCATTGTAAATAATGACGGACAATAAGAAGAAGGTTGACTGTTCTCCAAATTGTTATCATGTTATGTTGTTTGATACTGCTAAACATAATAAACCTTTATAAAACGACCATTTTCGTTTAGTAATGCACTTAATTAAAAATTTATGAATGTACCTATCATATCCATTAACAATTAATGGTTGTTATAAACATAATATAATTATAGATTATGTTATTTGATACTGCTGAACACGATAGAGCCTTATAAAATATGAGAATGTTTGTGTATTAAGGCAAGAAATTAAAATATATATATATATATATATATATATATATATATATATATATATATATACAGTATATATATATATACCTACCATATTTATTAATATTAATAATAATAAAAATAATGGATATTTTATTTGCACAATCTATCACTCGTATATTTCAAACGGAAAATAAATAACTGAACTTGGATCATCTAACTTAATAGGAGAAATTTCTTCAGTCAAAGTTGACTTTAGTTTGAGACAAATTAATCTCAGATTAGACTTTATACAACACAAAATTCCAAGTTCAGCTAGAACGAGGATCAATTTAACCTCTAATCTAAGATTAAATGGTTTATACAATCGGCCCTCAGACTTTCAGTGTAGTCTAACACTCTTATTTTTGTTTCGCTGTTTCATAAATTAATTAATAAATGACGACTTAACCAATTTTGCCTCTCTTTATTGTTCTCGAAAAAAACCTAATGAATTTAATAAATATTTTATTATTTTTGGTCCTACAGAATAATATATGTTATGGTAACAATTAAGCGAATTTTTCTCCTCAAATATTAATTGTTACCATAACAGATATTATTCTGTAGGGCCAAAAGAAATAAAATCTTTAGTAAATTCTTCTAGCTGCAGTGCATGTTTCTGTACAGATTACTGTGCACTTTACTGTGGAATCCCGGCCATTAGTCACTCAGCTGAGTGCGCTCCTAGTAGGCTATAATGGCAGTTGACTTCAATGTAAACGTCAACATATATGCCCAGGCCACTTAGGGAAACAACACTGGAGGAGGGGAGTTCGATCCGGAGCTGTGGGTTGGACTTCGACGTAGCTCAATGGTGAGAGCGCTTGGTACGTAGAACCAAGGACCAGGGTTAGATCCCCGGCGCCGGAGAGAATTTTTCTCCTCAAATATTATACCTAATGAAATTGAAGTGAAAATCTTGCGTATGTTATTTAATTATTTTTAAATGGCTAGACTTAAGTAAAAAGGCTTTAGTGATTAAAGGATATAATTCAATTAATAAAATTCTCAGCATGTCACGAATTTTAAGAAATAATACCTGGATGAATAAACATTAAAAATTAAAAGAGGAACTAAAATGTACAAGACAGTTGCACGTTTCATTCTGACAAAAGCGGGCAGAAACGATAATATACAGTAGATTCTCGCTAATCCGACCCTCAGTAATCCGGCCTCTCAATTATCCTGCCTCCTTCTAGTGTACTTTCTATCACTTCTACTGTAAAGGCTGATTCACAATAAATCGGGAACGTAAACGACAACGAGAACAGAAATATTGTTAAAATAAGTGTATTTAAATGTGAACATCCACATTTAACTTTCACGTTCCCGCTTCCGGGCTACGGCATATTTATCCTTAATTTTTAATGATCACATTTAAATACATTTATTTTAACAATTTTTCCGTTCTCGTTTCCGTTCCCGGTTTATTGTGGATCACCCTTTATAGTTTTCTGGGAAATTTATACCGGGACCGTGTGTTATACTGTAATGTTTATACACGTCCACGTGTGGGTCGTTCTAGTTTCGATTTGGAAGTGTAAGTGGAGTGGTTGGCACAGATAACATTACTTTTAATTAAATTTTTAAGCACTGTCAGTAATCCGGCATTCTCGCTAATCCGGCAACCTTCTATGCAAGGGATGGCTGGATTAGCAAGATTCCACTGTATATCAAATTATTAAGCAAAACAAAATAAATGCCGTAACAGAAACGACTGGAATGAAAATGCTAATACATATTATTTTGTTATATTGAGGAATTACTTGTCGATAAGTTTATTACGCACAATATATTTAACTTTATTTCAATCGGTAATTATGTATGAAATTATAGGATGGGATAGCTCATTTGAATCCAATTTTAATCCACTTTATTTATTACAGAAGAAAATAATTAAAATATGTCATCATAACCCTACTGATTTTCCATCTCAAAAATTGTTTTTAGACTTTAATGTACTTAACATAAGACAAATTTATTATATTGTATTAATTAAATTCATACATAAAATTCGAAATAATTTTGAATTGTATTCTCATAGTTATGAAACAAAAGGTATGAATTTTTTAAGATTGTTTGAACCAAAATGCAACACTGTTACAGTATGTAATCATAGTAGTAATTTGGGCCAAAATATATAACAAATTTATGTTTAAATATCCTAATATTGTCAATTTTAATAGTTCTAGCATTAAATTTAAAAAGTTATTTATGGATTTTATAAAAATTGAAAAATTGTAAATTTAAATTTATATATTCTAATTGCATAGTAGACATAAGACAAATTGAATTGTATACTTATTAATTTCAATTCAGGAATCCGCCCCTGAGCACGAGTTCTACTCTTTCAGAGGCGAGCTAATGTTTTTCTGTATATATTATATTTTATGTTACAATTATTAGCAAAATAAATAAAATAAAAAAATAAAATAAAAATTTTACAGGTAAAACTAGAATATGCCACATTAGTAATCAATATAACAGAGAATGGTGTAAAACAAATTAATGTCATGCAAGGGGTAGTGGAAGGGTTGCTTAATGCTCGTAACTTACATTTGCATTATAACTCACTAAATGGACACGTATGACCTAACACATGACCAGAAAACTTCGTATTTGCAAGATGCCTAAAGTACGATCAAATGAATCTCCTTCCAACCCGCAGTAGAGTGGAAGACGGATAAAAGGAACGGTTTATCACGAAAAGATAGAAAAAAGTTATGTTTAATCAATAATTGAAGACAGTATTACAAAAACAGCCCTAGTCATTTTTTATGAAATTGAGTTAAGGACACATTTGCTACTATTTCAAGGTTTATAGACTCCAAAAACGACTCATGTCAGGTGCAATAGTGACAAGGATAAACACCAGTTGTACGGAAACAGCTGACATGTGTAGTTTTATTTATTTTTATTGTTCTCCCTAAAAACACTAATTTCGACAAGGGTTGTTTTTGTAATAATGTCTTCAATTGTACGCTTTAATTATACATGCCGGTACAGGGGGAATAGTAAATACTTTAGAAGGTGGACTATTTTTGAGTAGAAAACTTCAAACACGTTACAAAGAACACATCACAACCATAACAAAATTACAAAACACCTCCACATATGCAGAACACATCACAAATGCTAACCACACCTACAGAGACAACAACACAGACATGGAAATACTACACATCCAACCAAAAAGCCAGAAACTAAACACACTAGAACAATATGAAATATACAGACACACAAAAACACACCCCAATGAAATTCTCAACACACAACTCAATTTCAGACACACACACACTCTTTGACTCCACTTTACACCACACGAATACACCCTCATACAGGCGTCAAGACCAGTAACGACCAGTTCTGAAGATGACTTATAAATAGTCGAAATATGTAAACAAGGTACGTTAGAATTTACCACAAGAAAGTCTTATCATACATATTCCGAAGAAAACTTCAGTTTTCAGTGAGTTGAGAGTGCTTCGTATTATCGTAGGACAAGGAAGGTTTGAGAAGAGAGTGGAGGGATTAAAACTATGATGTGACTTCTTGATGTGTTAGGAGGGACAATGAAATTAAAAAAAAAAATCCCAAAACCACTTTTACCTGGACAGGAAACTTCAGTATTTCTGCGAAAATTAATCAATTATTGTGACATCACAACAAATATTCGCTATCGAACTATAGTCTTTTCTTAGCCATTCCATGACCGTTTCTGTATTCAGTGATTCCCTTGTTTAAGCTCTCTTTCTGTTGTCCTTTTTCAGTTTATTTTTGGTCTTCCTACTCTTTCTTCTTGCGGGGTCCATTCCAGTCCTCGTCTAGCTATATTTTCTGGTTCTTTTCTTAACGTATGTTCTATCCAGTTCAGTTTCCTTCTCTTCATTTCTCGGCCTATTCAAGGAAGTTTTGTTATTTCCTAAAGCTTTTCATTGCTAATAGTTTTGGCCCCCATATTTCTAGCATTTATGCAGGAGAGATAATAGTGCAAATACCCATAAATCCCGCATCAGCGAAATGGCTATATTATGAGTAGACTTATTATATTAAATTTTATGCAAATTCTTCACGGTACTATAAAACATGTTTTGCGATCATCATTTGTTTGCCGCATAGATAATCAACTGAAAATGCCGGCTCTGTTCAAACGTATGGTGAAGCTAACATTAGGGAAATATAATTTTAGTAGAAATTATTATGTGATTGCCGTCTAATAGTTTATCAAATGATAAGTTATATTAGACGGCAAACACATACAAATTTAATTTCTGTATCTTAGCTTGTCGGAATCCGCGTAATATGCCTGGAGAGTTTTAGTAAGTCAATTAATATTTTATTGTATTAGAGTACTTTATTTCTTCTAATCTTAATATACTTTCTTCTAATAGTGAATTAAATCGCACTCGAGTTTTGATTTTCTCTAGATAAATCAAAACCTCAAGTGAGATTACTGTTGATGATTCGATAAATAAACAGCCATTGGTAACAGCTAACTCAAGTAATTCACCACTGCCACACTTTGGATTAGTATCAGCTAAATCTCTTATTCCACTCCTCAAACATAGACTTAGTGTCGCGGGCAGCATTCAGCAGTGATTCGGCACTAGCTATTGCTTTGGATACGCCTGGATTAGGCAAAAAAAGTTCTCATTATTATTTTGATGCATTCCGGCGGAGTCAGATATTTTCTTGTAAAATTTGTACCTCGCGACTAGGAGAGACAGCGGTGCACAACTTCTAATCACTAAATTGTGCACCAATATGCCTGGATTAAACCCCAAATCTCTCCGCAGTGCATATGAAGGGAAGGAATATGTCACTGTTGATAGTGATTCGTCCGTCGGATGGGGACGTTAAGACTGGCGGCCCCCTTGGTGCTATTCAACGGAAGTAGACTACGTGCCGACACCAGGTTTCTCCTTCTCCCTTCCTCACTATCTTCATTCTCGCTCATTCCCTACACTACACTTACACGAACATTTAAACTAAAGCTGGGGACGGAGCGAGTAGAACTGTTGAGTTACTCGGTTCTATCGGTTTATGTGCTTGGCAGCGGAGCACCGAAGATACTCGTTTAACCGTAGCCATTAGCGGTCAGTTCAAACGTTCAAACAGAGTTCACGTATTTTACTTAATTCTAGCAAACAACAACGTAGGTACCGTTGCATTTAAATATTTTCTGCTGCAGGACAAATTATTTCCTTATCCCCAATGCGGGCTGAAAGGCCTCTAGTATTGAAGAATAGTTCATCCTATTATATGACCTGTCAAGTGGGCCTAATGAACACTGACAGTCTGAACATATTACTGTAAATAATAATAATAATAATAATAATAATAATAATAATAATAATAATAATAATAATAATAGGCTATTATTATTATTATTATTATTACTAATATTAAAGTCTAGGATAACAGAGAAAGTACGGAATTGAATGGGTTACATCAGCTGCTTGTTTATGCGGATGACGTGACTATATTAGGAGAATATCCACAAAAAATATGGAAAAACACGGAAATTTTACTTGAGGCAAGTAAAGAGATAGGTGTGAAAGTAAATTCCGAAAAGATAAAGTATATGATTATGTCTCGTGACCAGAATATTGTATGAAATGGAAATATAAAAGTTGGAAATTTATTTCTACGGATTATGTTACCTAATTACTTCAATTTATCAATGATATTACTCTTCGCCAAAGAGAACATGGTTGTACTGAAGGCTAGTAATGATATAAAATAAACATTACGTTCTTCAGTTTAAGATTCCACGTTTTATTGATTATTTTATCCACTTTCCATAATAGTAAATCTGTGTGTTATTTTTAAGTGTTTTAGGCAGCGCTTCATGGAACCCGTTTCTTTCTATCTTCTTTTTTTTACTTAGCTGCGATGTTTAACGTTTACCTCATACGTTAATTTATTAGCTGTTAGTATTATAAATTATTTTATCAATTTTATATCGTCTGTCATATGAAACAACACTGAAAGTTAAATAGGCCTTTCATACAAAATAACTCAGCATGTAATCACGCAAATGAAATTTGCAACCGCCATTTTGCAATGAAGAGAAGCACTTTTTTCTCGTCAATTGGCAAAGCGAAAGCGCTTTACTACAACGCTTTTGAAACACGCTTGGTTCCACTTTCAAAGTACGTTCTAAAATCGACTCAAATCTGCCTCGACAAATTTATTTTTATTGTTATTTTTAAGTATTTTAGGCAGCGCTTCATGGAACCCGTTTATTTCTATCTTCTTTTTTACTTAGCTGCGATGTTTAACGTTTACCTCACACGTTAATTTATTAGCTGTTAGTATTATAAATTATTTTATCAATTTTATATCGTCTGTCATATGAAACAACACTGAAAGATAAATAGGTCTTTCATACAAAATAACTCCGCATGTAATCACGCAAATGAAATTTGCAACCGCCATTTTGCAATCAAGTGAAGCACTTTTTTCTCGTCAATTGGCAAAGCGAAAGCGCTTTACTACAACGCTTTTGAAACACGCTTGGTTCCACTTTCAAAGTACGTTCTAAAATCGACTCATTCTATCTCAATTTTAAATCTGCCGCGACAAATTTGTACTCGGTACTGTACTCGGTTCAACCGAGTAATGACGTCACAGTAACTGCTCCGAACCGAACAGCTCCGTCCCCAGCCCTAATTTAAACTCATCCTAGTACACAACATAACTCTTCACACATTCACATCATGCATAACGTGGCCCGCCAAGTGGTGTGCAATTTGAAAATGTGTCCCAGTCCTGCCATCTATCCGCAGTATGTGGAACCCGAATCACGTAATATGAAGTGGGTAGGAATTAGACACACACATGTTTATTTTAGGTATGTGTTTTAAATAACAGTCCAAGAAAATTAACTATAAATTCTAATATCTTGACAACATGATAAGGAACTGGTTAGTTGAGAAATCCCGAGAGTGTGTTTCCTCTTTCCATGCCTGTTTTTATAATTTAGATAAAATGCATAGTCTAACGAGAGAGATGTTAGTGTTTTCGTCTGTTCCGTCTCTTGGTGCCAAACAATTGTGACTGGCGTTCTCTTGAATGAATGAATGAATGTTAGCCATGATGTCCCATGTTGGGCACAGGCCTCCTGTGATGAGGTTAGAACCCCCTCGACAGGGATGGCTCAAGTGTACTCGCTTGGTGAGCCAATCCAAGTGAGCTTGTCGTGTATACTACTTTTGTAACATGGTTAATAACCCTGTTCAACTTTAACTAGTCTCAGCACTCTCTTCTTTGTTCATTTTTTTTCTTGCACTACACACATTATACTGACACTGGCACTTTGACAAACACTGTTTGCTATTTACACTATTTACCTGACACTTTCTCAACACTGACTTTACTATTTACAAAACTTGTCTTGCATTTTCACTAATACTGACTTTACTATTTACAATATATTAACACTGATTACGTTATGTATTTACAATGACCTTCCCTAGTTCTTTCCACAAAACTCTGTTCTTTGCTGTCCTCGACCATTGTTTCCCCGCCACTCTGGTAAACATGTCAGACCATCTGAGCCGTGGTCTTCCCTGTCCTCTCTTTCCGACGTAGGGGTCCCACATCGTGACTGCATGGGTCCATCTTGCCTGATGTAGTCTCGCCAGAGGTCCACCCCAGGTCCACTTCGTAGCCGTGGCTCGTTCTGCTGCGTCAATAGTGTTCGTCAGTCTTTGTAGTGTTTCGTTAGTCATTCTGTCTCGTAGCGTGGTGCCCAGTATTTTACTTAGCATCTTACTATACCTTATTAAGCGTCTGTGATCTCCAGGAAAATAAAGATATTTCCGGAACTTAAAAATGTCACAATCTGAAATGACATTTACAAGGCCTGCATTAAAATGGCGAACTTCTTATATTTGAGTTCCACCATTCTGTTCCGCGACGTTCGATGCAGTGAACGTATAAAGTGTAGGCGGAAAATCAGCAATGTATAGGCCTATATTAATTGTTAAAGTTTTAAACAGATTGAGTGTATAGGGAGAAAAGTTTAATTTAGAGAAAATTGTGTTAAATAAATAAAGTGACAGTTGGGGAACTTAGGGGTAGCACTTGCGCACCCTATAGCAGAATCACATTGATGTTGCACCCCAACAAATCTTAAATTACTCGCTCTATTCCCAGCCTGCAACAGTGGAATACTACAAACTGCAGAACTGGAAACGTTTGGTAGGTTTACATAGCTACTTTCATTCGTCTGCCTGCATACTGAATACCCTCTCCATTTAGACGAACAGTTTCTCAATATCTTTCTTAGTTTTATTCGAAGGCGTATACTTGGAATCCTACCAATTGATTTCAAAGGCCTTGCTGTGGAAGCGACTAGCCGAGAGGTATAGACCAATTAGTTGTCTCATCATTGTCCATCTTAGTCAACGAATTTGGGCAATTTAAAATTAAGATTATAAGATTCATGTCTTCCTACATTGAACCACTTGGCAATACATAGTTATTAGTTTCTTTTCTTGTCTCATTATTTATAGTTCATCACACCGTGAATTTTCCTTATAAATTTCATTTAAATTACCAGAAGATTTTGGTGTCAGTTGTTTTTTTTTTACAAATTATTGATCTATTCTATCTTTAATGTCAGAAGGCATTTACCTATTTATTACAACACTTCGAAGAACATTAATTTATTTCAAACACGTTGCAAACAACATATCACAGCTGTAACAAAATTACAAAACAATTCCACATATGCAGAACACATCACAAATGATAACCACACCTACAGAGACATCAACACAGACATGGAAATTCTACACATCCAACCGAAAAGCCAGAAACTAAACACACTAGAACAATACGAAATATAGACACACACAAAAACACATCCAAATGAAATTCTCAACACACAACTCAAGTTCAGAACACACACACTTTTTGACTCCACAGTACACTATACAAACACACTCCCCAAGGAAACAAAAACAAAAGGAGCCAAGACCAGCAACAACCAGTTCTGAAGATGGCCGATAGCAGGTTGAAATATGTGAACGAGGTAATATAAAATTTAACCCAAGAAAGACAAATAATACGTTTTTCGGACTTCGAAGAATTCAATAATCTAAATAAAAGAGCCCTCTTTATAGCCTACCTCATTTTTTCGCCTGCACAAAATGTTGTTTATAAAATGCTTCGGTACCAATGTAGTTAAAAATTTATCACCTGCTAAACAACTATTTTCTTTTTCATCGCGGTTTAGGCCGTTTCAACCTGTTGCGGCTCCAAATTGTTGTTGTACCCATCTTTTCTTCGGTCTTCCTAGGTTCCGTCTTCCTTTATAATTTAAGATTGCCATGGGCATTCTATTTTCTGTCATCCTATTTAAATGTTGTTTCCAATTTGTCCTATATTCTATTGTAGTATTGTTCAGTTCTTCAATATGTCTAATTTTTTTACTCTGTTTTCTATCTATTCTTTGGTATCCTGCAATAGGTCTAAGGAAATTTATTTCAGCTGTTTGTATTCTTGCTGTATGTTAGGCCTTCATCGTCCATGTTTCTGAACCATAGGTAATAATGGGTACTGCTATTGTCTTATAGGTACAGTTTTATTATGGAGTTCTTTCTGGCCTTGTTTTTTGTGTTCGTTTTAATGTACCTCTTATATACCTAAACTTATTTAGTTTATTGTTAATGTCTATTTCGTTTGTAATTAATGTTATTTCACAACTAAGAAAGTTAAATGTTGACACATGTCCAATAATTTTATTTCCTAAGATTATTTTAGACCGAAATGGATGGGGCCATTAAAAGCCATTACTTTTGTTTTTCCGGCGAAATTTCCATGCTACATGTTTTTGCAATTATATTTAATGTATACGCCATTATTTGCAGTTCATTCTCATTTTTTGCCAACAGTACCTAGTCATCTGCGAAGGCCAATGTTTTCACTATTAAATTTCCCAAGTTATTCCTCCGATTATCTGTTGTTTTCATATTCGTATCATGTCGTACACATATAAATTTAATAGAGTGGTTGATAAATGGGCAACCTTGTCTAACCCCTCCAGAAATCAATACAGGTACTCATTCATTTATTTTATTTTATTTTTTTTTCTTCGATATAATATTTTAATTACTTCTATTAGTTGCAATCGTATACCTCTTTTTTCTATTTTAATTTTCTAATTTACATCTGACGTTAAGTGGTATCTTCGAGCTGGTCAGAAACTGAGAGGGGATATCAGGAAATCCCAGTGTTTATGTGAGACGCCTATAGTGGAATTAAAGTAATAAAATGCAATATATATTTCCTTTAAAAATGTAGTATATTTTATTTGATATTAATGTATTCATAATGAACCGTAAGTAATGTCATTAATTTCAGAGGATTATTCTTTAGAAATTTCAAACAAAAAAATTAATAAAATTTTTCTCGTTTTTGCTTCTTTTCCGAGATAAAAATTGTTTTATGTTAACCATTTCGTAACGTGTTTTGGGAAAGCCACCGAATTAATTCCCAGTATGGTAAGTCAATTTAAGAGAGCAGTGTAGTATGATAAAAAATTATTGAAAGAATTTTAGTTTTTTTTTCGTTAAATATGCACAAATTTGACCCGAACAAATGTAACTTTTCATTCTGGAAAGGAATTTTACGATGTTATATTTGTTCGGATCAAGTTTCTTTACATTTAAAGGACAAAACTAAAATTATTTCAATCATTGATTATCCAGCGACGATTCCTCCATGAAGGATATGAGGATGATCCTACAGTGTAATTTCGTGCCTCTGAGGATAGAAAACATTTTAATTACAGATTTTGATTTTCAATGCGTCCCGACGTAATAATTTTCTTCAAACTTTCCACTTTCTGTTAAGAGTTGTCGCCACTGCACATCTCAGACCTTAGAAATACTTTCCGAGGAACTATCCAAATATCTTACAGCAAACGGTTTTTTCTAGCAGTGAAGTTATGGACAGGTGAGGGTGTGGAGAACAGGGTATGGCTTAACTTTAACAGTGTTTGAGGATATGACCGTATATCCTAATACTACGACCCGTCTTTCTGGGTGGTGGAGACCTTGTCAGAGACTACAATACGAATTTTCAAGTACCCTTGCAACCTCCTTAAATGCAGTTCATTGGTCATTTTAAAAGAACAGAATAATCGAAATAATAAATAATTTAAAATTATATAATATAAAAAATAAAATGAATAAAAACCAAAATTACATGAAAATAAATAAAATAAACTATAATAAAACACAAGAATTAACAGGACTTTCAAATGACTTGACTGTCGAAAGAATATCTGAAGTTCTATTTACTCATTTAGAAGAATTTAACTGTAGCAAGAAATTAATTGCGTATGCTCTATTATTATTATTATTATTATTATTATTATTATTATTATTATTATTATTATTATTATTATTAGTTTCTGTCTTGGTCGTCAGTCAACAATCTCATATCCTAAATACAAAAAATATCACGTGTCACCACTGTAATTATCACAATACACTGCTCTCTAAAACTGACTGAGCATATTGGGAATTAAATCAATGACTTTCACAAAATTCACAATGAAATGTTTAATTTAAAACAATTTTTATATCGGAAAGGAAGCAAAAACGAGAAAAATATTATTTAGCTTTCGTTTTGTTTAAAATATCTCAGAGAATAACACCCTCAAATTAATGACATTACTTAGGCCTACGGTTCATTCCGCATACTAAACCATATACCTAAAATTTCTACAAGACAATGGTAACGAGGGAAATGTAAAGAAATATAATGAAAAGGTACGCGATCGGCGTCCTTGAAAGGGAATTTGGGGCTGTGAGGAAGAAAATATGAGAGTTCCAAGCCTATTGACTACTAGTCTATGTTTTTCACAGTTTAGTTGAAGAAATTTATGAGAATCTTGAATCGGACCTTCGTCCCGAGACATTCCTCCGATGCGGTATGCTGCAGCCTCATAAGAATGCATGTTATCACCGTCATAATTATTATAGAACGGTCTGAGACAAAACCGTCCTGTCTGAGACAGAATATCCGATGCAGTATGTTTCCAGCATTATTGCTCATCCTTACAATGATTGTGAAAAAATCTCGAAGCACAATAAATACAGAACAGATTGAGACGGACCGCATGGGAAGCCATGAAGCACAACACTAATCTTACACTTCTGTTTCCATGGCATCACAAGTGACATCAGTGTATATCTTTAACAAAGCACTAACACTTTTTTTTTTGTTGTACCTGCAACACTGACATTTCACTTGGCATTTTTTTCTTTATCTCTTGATACCATTACTAGGTTCCTGGTAATGCAGTAGAAGGAAGTTTTGTTTACTATTTGACAAACTAGCCGCTAATATGCAGATCAACAGAAACAAATCTCAAGTTATCCAGATCTTTTCCAGGATATTGTGATTCTTAAGTCATACCTACTAGAGAGTATGTTTGACGGAGCGGTACAGTATAGATAGGTGGAAAGCCTATCACTAAAGATATTCCGATATACATGAAAAGAAATAGGTAAAAGTATCCCCAATATAGGCCATGAAGGCTCTTGGGTGACATGGCGGTAGAGTCCCATGCTTTTTTAACCTCGTCACTAGAATGAGGTGGTGTGGTCGGTACCACGCTCCGACCGTTTACTCTCCGGAATGACCCAGTTTTCAATTTGATAGAGGCTGACTGAACTTCGGGTTCTTTCTAGAAGTTATGGCAAAGACAAAACCCTGTATTTACCCAATAGAACTCATGACCTTCCAGACTGAGTTATTGCTATAAATTGATAAATTAACAAATTTAATGGAAATAAATTAAAATAAACTATAAATGCTCCCGAGAATAACCTAGAGAATAAGATCAAAGCCCAGAATAATTATATTCTTTGTTGTATGTAATATAAATCTATGAGAAGGCATTATTTAAGAGTTTGAAGAGGGTAGTCCGTAGTCCTTTGTAATTGGCACTTTTTACATGGTTATTTAACGACGCTGTAACAAAAGCTGGGTTATTTAGCATCGATGAATTTAGTGATAGCGAGGTGGTATTTGGCGAGTTGAGACCGAGAATTCGCCATAGATTACCTGGCATTGGTCTTACGTTGAAGAAACCAGATAATCAGTCCGTGCGGGAATCGAACCCGCGCCCGAACGCAACTCTCGATCAGCAGACAAACGCGCTACCACCTGTGCTTTTCCAGTGGCTACCTTATTTGCTACTATCCAAACCTCGAGGGACTGGGAAACCCTCTTAAAGCCCAAATCAGAATTGCCGACCCCTGATATCGAACGTTGGCCCTCCAGAATATACGCAGGAAGCGATGGCCACTACGTCGCCGTGCTCTGTACGAAATCTGACACTCTTTATTAAGACCACGAGGACCTGAGAGTTATGACTAAGGGAGAAAGTCCCCTACTCGTGCTAGTGATAGCTCTTATATTCTGTAGCCAGCTAACCCTGCTGTGAAAGAATCTTCGTCACCCTCCTACGATAGAAATGCTCATCCTTGCTTGTACTTCCTTTCCATTTTAAGACCCTCTTCAACTATAAATATTTTCAGAGCCGAGGGATGATGGCAAGATGATAAAGGCGCAAAGGTAGGGTGATAATGGCAGGGGAAACGGAAGAACTCGAAAAGATGCCAAAACGCAGTCCATCAACAAAAAATATATTCGCTGTAAAAACTCACTAGAAATTCGGATAATACACACATGGAGTGCTAAGTGATAGACAAAACGGATGAAACTGTTAAATTAAAGATATAAAATTGTTTTCAAGAAACATTTTCAGCTGTGGGGAAAATCAGACACTTATTTCATGCTGACAGACTACTCCTGGGTCCGGGAACATATTGAGAAGATAGTGTAAAGGTTGGCTCACAATAAACTGGGAATGGTAACGACAACGAGAACGAGAAGGGAAATAATGTTAAAATAAATGTATCTAAGTGTGGGCATTCACAACAGTTAATTGTGAATGCTCACATTTAAATACATTTATTTTAACAATATTTCCGTTCTCGTTATTCCCGTTCCCGGTTTATTGTGAACCAGCCTTAAGCCGGCACATGATGAGGCGAAATCAAGTACGCTTTGCGAGATCAAACCAATGCGCAATGGTTTGCAGTTAAAGGAGTTGGACGCCAGTACAATTTTCTTATGCTATTTTTACTACTACCACCGTTTTAAATCTAAAAACCACACAGGCTTACAGCTAACTTAGGTACATAGATTTAACTAATATAACAGGAATTATATATAAAGTATAATTGATGAATAGGGTGTGATTTTATGATGATTATTTTACCCTGACATCTATGATTGAAATATTTAATAAAATAAAAATGGCAGGCAATTTCGTGCATAATAAACTAATACTTTTTAAAATTATTAATGAAACAATTCCTTTGAAACAGACAGAATATTTCCATTATTAATAATTTCATAATTCTATTTCACTTGGGGTGTACTATAAGCAGTAACATGAGCTACAGCCAGGAAGTCAAAAGGAGAATAGCAATGGTAAAGGAAGCTTTTAATAGAAAAAGGAGCTATTTCTGTGGACCTCTGGAAAAATAACTAAGGAAGAAACTAGTGAAGGCTCTGTATGGAGTGTGGCATTGTTTGGGACAGAAACATGGACATTACGACGAAGTGAAGAGAAGCGAATAGAAGCATTTGAAATGTGGATCTGGAGAAGAATGAAGCGTGTGAAGTGGACAGAATAAGAAATAAAGCTGTGTTGGAAAGAGTGGGTAAAGAAAGAGTGATGCTGGAACTGATTAGGAAGAGGAAAAGGAATTGCTTGGGTCACTGGCTGAGAAGAACTGTCTACTGAAGGAAGTACTGGGAGAAAGGGTGAACGGGAGAAGAGTTCAGGACAGAAAAAGATATCAAATGATAGACGACATTAAGATATATGGATCATATGAGGGAACAAAGAGCAAGGCAGAAAATATTAAAGGTTGGAGAAGGCTGGGTTTGCAGTGAAAGATCTGTCCTTAGGCAGAACACTAAATGAATGAATGAATTCAATTTCATTACTGTGAGATGGTGACGGTACTGCGTTCTTGATCACACAAAGGCAGTTTTTGCGGGAAAGAAAAATGAACGTTGTCTGCTTGCACTACTCCCTGGAAGCAGTCCCTGAAACTATGCATACACGTTGCCAGATACAAGTACGTAATGCTGAACGATCAAATATGCACAAATGTTCATGTATATATTAAAACGAAGAAAATTTTTACTTTTTATTTGGAAAAAAAAATCGTGCGAATCCTCCCTGAAATATGTTTTTATTCAAAATTAATTTACGTGATTTTGAAGTAATTTCGTGAATAACTATAAAATTCACGAAAACTCAAGTATGTATTTCACTTAATTTTCGATTTTCATTAAGGTATTTGCATTTTCAATAGATAAAATTAAGTTTTAACACATTTCGCTTATATCGTTAATACCAAAAAAGCACATCCATAACGTGAACCGCCAAAGTTGTATGCAACTTGATAATGGGTAACAATCCTGCCACCTATCCACAGTATGCGGAACTCGAATTCATCTGGCAGTTCAGTAGGTTTCACTCTGCTTACATAGTATATACAGTTGTTTCTATAATAATCGACCAATTTTTCGTTTAACTCTAATCTACGTATCCAAGGCAATTCATTTAATTTGCTCTGAGTCTAGCCCTATTTGCCTCATAGTCCATGTTCACTTCTATAGAGTAAACTTGGTATAGTCAGTTCCATTAATGCCGTCAAGTTTTGAAGTCGTGATTACAGTCATTCCCCTCTCACTGCTATGCTAGTAAATATGTATACAACAGACACACAGATAGCCATTCCTGTGAGCATGACATGCCACTGCACCTCTGAAATGTAGCACACATCGCAAACTAGTTCTAATTGTGTAGCTACTACTCTAGCATGAACACTACTGAAAACCGGAATATTCGAGACAGTTGAGTCAAGTCGCACGTGCACGGTAGGGTAGAGTAGAAGACGTAGTTTCGCTATCAGTACGACTAAAGCTAGAAAATAAATAATTGTCGCAAAAATGCACAAATGAAAAATTATATTTGTGCAAATTGCGAAATGCTTGTGTAATATTATAAATAATTGTGCAGAAAGGTAAAATTAATAAAGTATGCAGAAACAAACAGTTATGTAATTTGTTTCTTTGTGTTTTATTATTTTCAATCCATCTTATCACACTCTAGATATACTTATGTAAGTAAATCATTAGGCGTAGGTTTGTTTAGAATCAATTTCTGCTGCCTTTACATCACATTAAAATACATTATTTTATGGGCACTCTAAACATTGAAATTCTTTACTAGTAGACCCTTTAAGATTTAAAGGCGGTTTGTAATTTCATCTTTCACAAGATACATTCAACTAAATCCTCGCTCACAATTTACAGTATGCCATGGAAATATATAAAGCTTATTAGAATATATTTTTCACTTAATTTTCATGAATTGTACCAATTCTTTTAAATCAATTCCTGAACATCTATTGCTCAATACCTTTCTGAACATTGCCCATGCCATTATCACTTCATTTAAATTCAGATTAGTTCAAACACATCCTTGATTTCATTTTCTTCATTACCATCTTCGTTTCTGAAGTCCAATGTGGTTGTCGCATGTTTGCACATTTACATTGAAAGTTTGTTGCATTTTTAGAAGTCGAGTATCAAAATGCGACAAATGCGACTATGGTTTAAACCTTGGACTAAAGAACGAGACGGCATTAATGGAATCCAGTAGTGTCCTGCAATAGTCGAACATGAGAGAGGCAACCGAGGCATTATAAACTTCGTCTTATTTCATATGACGGGCTAATCGCAAGATGTGTGTTCAAATTTTAAAGCGGTTAAAATATGAAATTATGCGAGCGCAGGACAGCGAATATTTTTATAACAAGTTGGAACAAACACGACAGGCCTCCTCCTATAGAGCGAACATCGGTGAATATCGAACTTCGCCATACACGACAAACTTGGACCGAATATAGAACCTGTAATGCGCGACGCTAGAAACTAGTCTACAGATATTATTGTACTTTGAAATTGAACTTAATTTCCAATGTAAGGTAGGTATTCCTCAGTTCGTCAGGTGTCAAAAGTTCGCCACTCGTCATTTTCGTTAAGATACGATATTTGGAAAAATATTGACAGCAGGAACTTGAAGCATGATAAGTTAGAACTTCGTTGAATATGCAAGGTACATTACCAGTATCACTTGTTATGACTATCAGGTAGTCGCCATATTGTGTTAACTGTGGTTGCCGGTAAACTCGGAACCACTGTGAATGCTGTAGCCTACATTCAAACGTTGGTAAAGTTACGTCCTGCCCTTCGAGACAAACGCCGAAACATTAATGCTGACGATGTCAAACTTCTTCATGACAATGCTCGACCTCATATTGCGGCTTCTGTTCGTGAGAAAATCAACACATTTTGTTGGGAGGTGCTCCAGAACCACCGTACAGTCCAGACCTTACACTGTCAGCCTTTCATCTGTTCGGTCCCATGAAGAAATTCCTGGCCGGCCACCGCTTTGCAACCGATGCAGAAGTGCAATCAACTGTCCACAGATGGCTATAATGCAACCGAACGGACTTCTATGAACAGGGAATAGTGAAACTGGTACCACGATAGGAGAAATGTGTTAAGAAACGTAGCGCCTATGTAGAAAAGTAGCTAAAAGATGCGAGTTCATTTGCTATTTTTATTCTTCTTCTTCTTCTTCTTCTTCCCTTCAAGTATTAGGCCGAATGGCCTGTTACGATCTCACAGTTGAATTTTCAATCCAGCGCTTCTTTGGACGACCGAGAGATCTCTTCCCGTTTGGACGATAGTGGAGCATGACTTTTGGGATTCTATATCTATGCATGCGATGCAGATGATTTATCCAGTTCTGATAATGTTTTACGTGATTAATTATTACAGGTTCTAGTTGTAATTCTTCCATTACATCTTCATTGCGTTTGTGATCCCATTTCGTATATTCCGCTATATATCTCATAAATTTCATTTCATTAGCCGCATTTTTTTTTTGTTTAACTTTTAAAAGTTTACTGTAAAAAATAGTGTGCGTACTCTCCAATCCACCCTCGTATACACCCCAAACAGTAACTATTTAATATGCTGTACATTGTGTTAACTAAATCTGAGAACAATTGAAGGGCTCAGACTCAAAGGCGACTAACCCACAATTACAAAATGAGTAAATAAGAGTTGATATTAAGAGGATCCTGATAAAAATTATTGGTTTCACAATTTATTTTATTTGAACTACATTGAATAAATACAAAAAAATATCATGAATCTATAACGACAATGTATAGTTTTGAAAAAAGGCTTAATAATGAACAATACAAAATTGTGGGTTGGTCGCCTTTGGCTCTGAGTCCTTCAATTACACTTGTATCAAGTAAAGAGAACAGTTATTTCTTCATGTTACTTTCAATAGTATTACAGATTTGTAACTCAGCAATTGAATATAGGTAATATAGACTGTACTAACAAGAAGTAAAAACTGTCACTGTGAAACTTAATTGTATTAATAAGGCACTTGTGTCGGTCTTAGCTTCAGAGTGGCCAGGTACTCCTGTCCTGTGTGCCATCCCGACACAAACTTTGTCCTGGCGGTCGAGTCGCTCTCTGCCTGTAACCGCATATTGTTTGTCTAGGCCCGATTTATAGTTGCAATTGTTTATTCACTTTGCGGTGTGCTGCAACTTCCCCGGGACCGCAGACCGTTGCTCCAGGAGACAAGAGGCCCCTCATTGTCTAACAAGTCTATTTGTCTGCCCACTCTCCCACTTTCCCTACCTCCTCCCTGCTTCCTCCTTAATTAATCGAACTCTTGTCAAGCTATCGACAGATGAAGATGGATCATATAGTTACATAGCGCAATTCAATACTTCTGTCCACAATGTTATTAATTTTCCATGGCGGAGATTTGAGCCCGAGTTGTGTATAGTAAAAGAATCACTTGTTTGAGAAACTACACAACTGAAAGGAAGTACAGTAGTCCTACACTTTTCATGAATAGAGAGAATAGCATCGAAATGATAGCCGTCCAAATCTTGGATTTAAAATATCGGCAACCTAATCAATTCAAATGAACAAAAAAGAAAATCTAAATTAATGATAAAAAATACATAATGAAATTTAAAAAAAAGACTATTCTCAGATAAGATTTGGTAGCTATCAAAACGATAAAAAATTATTGAAAATAAATAATATACATTGAATATTATAAAGATGAATAGAGATGATGATTGATGATGTTCAATGAAGATTTTAAAATGGTTGATACAATTGTCTGAAGATATCCAATGTAAATTTGGGAATTGTTCCTTGAGCACCAAACATAAGTCCAATGGCATTCCAATCTTGAATATTATATTTATGACTGAGATCATCACAGCATGGAAGGTAAATAGCGCGTTTCTCTTCATGTACCTGCTATTGGTTGATCTTCATTAATTTCGAACCTTACAGTGGAGTCAAGAATGAGACCAGTTTTTTTTATCTCGGTCAATTATTATGATGTCAGCACGCCGTGTAGATCCTTCCGTAGAAAGACATTGAACTTCCTCAAACACTTCGTGTTCATATAATAGTACATTATGCAACGAGCCTATAATGATAGTAATTAAGACGCGAGCATGTTTGTTTATGAAACTCGCTTGCGCTCGTTTCATAATTTTCATACGAGCGTCTTAATTACCATTATAGACAAGTTTCATACGACTTTTTGTGCTCGACCATATTTCTAACTTGAAATTATTCAGAAGTATTCATTTTATTCCTATCTGACTGAAGAGAGGAAGTGACCTTGTGCATAGCTCGGAAATTATGAGATGTGCGCAGACGCGAAAGTATTGATTTTTTCCGAGGAACAATAATGTTATTGACCTTGATATAAACTAGAGAATAACATGAACTAATTTTGATATAGCGTGGAAATTGATTTAGAATTGAAAAACGAGATGACAAATTGAATTTATTTGAATATTATTTACAATTAACGCTAATTATTATAATAACAGAACATAACCTTCTGCGACAGTATTGGATTTCCAGCCTCCGTGACTTTTCCCTCATTGTTTTTCGATTGCATATCCGAGAATAATCGAAAACCTGAACTTTAATGAATAGGTGTACTTTAATGACATGCATTAAAGTACTGCTACCAGGTGTATAATTACTACATTTCGGCATGGTCGAGCATAAAATATGTTTCAACCAAAAGTCGAATACAACTCACATATCTATTTAAATTAACTTATACCTACAGGAAACTTACACCGCAATTTTTAACAATTCAGTTCTTGTTGGTTTTAAAAATATAAGCCCATGTTTTACTTGGACTTGTCTTATTTTTCAAACAAACATGAAATCAATACTTTTTTTTTTCAAGACTTTTAATGACTATAATCGTTGCAAAATTACTTTTATGGCACATGTATAACCTCCATAAATATAATAGTATATAATCACTAGAGCCCCGACAAGTATCCCGCTGCTTGCAATATGTGCGCGTGGCGAATATAACTGTTTGGGAGGAGTGGTGGAGGACGCAATTCAGGTAAACTGTAACCCTAGATCATAATTTACCCAGATTGCTTTGACGGTAACAACTTTTGTCAGGTTTACTATGCTGCCATATAGTTATTACACGTCACGTCACAACTCCCATTTGAATTGCATTAGCGACTGTACTACCATCTCGTGTTCATTTACGGCGGACGGGTGGCGATCCTGGCGGTTGTTCTCTTCAAAGTGCAACCGATTTTAACATAGGAATGAGCCATCTATATGTGATCAGGGCTGTAACTGTAAAAAATAGGGACAGGGGTATGTACTAGCTAAATACAGAGTAAATATCATCCTTTAATTCATCATCCCGTTACTTCTTCTGGTTTTCAGATCATTCTACAGGCGGCCCTCCGAAGCTGCTGGCTCTCTCGACCGGCCTCCGTGGATTGCATTCATGCGATGATGGATGGCTCCTGCAACGGAACCCGGGGCAGACCTTCTCGGGAAGGACTTCCGCCTCGGACCGTTAAGGGAGCCTTGGGGGGGGGGGTTCTTGAAGCAGGAGTGGTATATGGACTCTGTTGGCTGTAGGGACCGGTCGTTAAGGGGGTCAAGTGGTTACATCGGTGCGCGTAGAGGTTCAGTGGTCACGTAACTCATCCCATATAGGGGGATGTACAATAGACGTCAAGGTCGTAGTGCGTGGGATGTTCCCTCCCTTCCTCCTAACAAGAATATAGAGTACAAGTATTAACTAGTGATATGAAACATATTTGCAATATAGACTACAGTAAATAAATGTAGTTTATATTGTAATAATAATTAGTTCTGTATATTTGAAAACGTAATAAATTACAATATATGAATATACCAATAAATAAAAATACTTTGTGGAATGCAAAATATACAGAAATTCATTTGTATCGTCATCTTTGTTCGCCAAAGATATTGCAAATATGTTTTTTTAACATGTTTTATTTAACGATGATCGCAACTCCCGAGGTTATATCAGCATCGCCGGTGCGCAAGAATTTTGTCCCGCAGGAGCTCTTTTACATGTCATTAAATCTACTGACACGAGCCTGCCGCATTTAAGCACTCTTAAATCCTATCGACCTGGGCCGGGATCGAACCCGCAATCTTGGGGATAGAAGACATGCAATCTACCGACTGCGCCACCTAGGCAGACCATTACAATGATTAATAATGAATTATATATATATATATATAATATTTCATAACATTTAAAAATGAAGCTAATCCTCCAGTTGTTTAAACAATGTTTATAACGTGAAAAACTCCGTCCCATAACACATGTCATGGAACGAACAGAAAATATTGTAGATCATGTTCAAAAGTAGATGGTGTTTTGTGAGACTCTAGCAAACAATTATTACTTATAACCGTTATAGCATAATCAGAATTTGTCTCAAGAACGGGTTTTGTGTGTTAGTCCCAAGAGCTGCTCTGTAAGTTTTTATGATGAAGTTCTTCTACAAGTCGCAGATCACCAGGCATTTGAATATTTGTCGTTTCTTAACTCTTGATGGTTTTTGGTACACTTGCAAATTTTGTTTTTATGAGTAACATATTTTGACATGGTTTTATTGAAACAAGGGTTTGTGCATTTCTTATGGAGGAGCTATCTTCAGTATTACAGTATTTCTTTAACAATTACAATCCCCAAATTTACAATGGAATTTCGTCTATTAAATTTCTCCAATAATGTATTTAATGTGGCAGCGAGTGATGTTTATAACATGCTTGAAGTTCACGTAGCCTAGAATAGAGTATAAACACTGAACGACTACAAAACAACGTTAACCTGTCCGTACTGCTGTCGTACCAGAGACTTTACAGCCCCGAGTCAGTTTGTGACGTATGACTTCACAGGTAACTTAATTTCTTCTTCACTGGATACATGTCCTAGCTCTAATAATTACTAAATTTTAAAATAACTTGAGTATAAGTATCGCTTGTTATACATATACATATTATTTTTTAAAAAATTGCATTTATTTTCGTGTGTTCGGCAACAATAAAAAAATTAATAAGACACTGTAGTGATTTTAGCTTGAATATAGGCCTAACTTACAGAAATAATTATCACCTTATCACTAATTTTCTTCATTTGTTTTCTTGACCACTTTGGGTAATGAAAATATCTATTGTAAAACACCTGAATCTCATTACCTGCAGGTAAGTACTTAATAATTTTCTGTCATTTCATTTAGTGTTCTGCCCAAGGACAGATCTTTCACTACAAATCCAGCTTTCCAATCTTTCCTATTTTCTGCCTTCCTCTTTGTTTCCTCACATATGATCCATATATCCTAATGTCGTCTAACATCCGATATCTTCTTCTGCCTCGAACTCTTCTCCCGTTCCCCATTCTTTCCAGTGCATCCTTCAATAGGCACTTTCTTCTCAGCCAGTGACCCAACCAATTCCTTTTCCTCTTCCTGATAAGTTCCAGTATCATTCTTTCTTCACTCGCTCTTTCCAGCACAGCTTCATTTCTTATTCTCTCTGTCCACTTCACATATTCCATTCTCCTCCATATCCACATTTCAAATGTTTCCATTCGCTTCTCTTCACTTCGTCGTAATGTCACGTTTCTGCCCCATACAATGCCACACTCTATACAAGCACTTCACTAGTCTCTTCCTCAGTTCTTTTTCCAGAGGTCCGAAGATGATGCTCCTTTTTCTATTAAAAGCTTCCTTGGCCATTGCTATCCTTCTTTTGACTTCCTGGAAGCAGCTCATGTTACTGCTTATAGTACACCCCAAGTATTTGAAGCTGTCCACTTGCTCTACTGTCTCATTTATAATTCTCAAGTTTATCTTCTGTATTTTTCTTCCTATGACCATGCTCTTAGTCTTACGTACATTTATCTTCATCCCACATTTCTCACAGCTGTCATTTAACTCCAGTAGGCCTAGCATAGCCTTTAGTATCATGTCCTTTTCTGCTAACAACGCCATATCATCAGCAAATCTTATGCACTTTAGTCTTCTTCCTCAAGTCCTTAATTTTCTTCTACGTGATAGCAATGCACTTATTTACATAAGTTTTATATGTAGGAAATGATGTTACTGAATTCTCTGTCTTTAACCTCTTCCCTTACTATTTATTTTACCAGTTTTGTGAAAAAAAAGTGTCATATTTTTTATTTTCGTAAAGAGGTCATTTAATATTACAGAATCACTGTACATCACTAATTTTCTTACATACTTAAAAAATCACTATGAAGTAGACAATGGGACTCAAACGAGTTAACTCGGGTTAATAAATTTTGACACATGTTAGCAACCCAAGTTAACTCGGGATAATAAGGGAAGTGGCTAATATGAATGTGTGAACATCTCACTCACCTATGTATGTTTCTTTTGGAGGTCAAGACTATTATATATTTTCTAAACTTAAGATGATTGAACTGTAAATCTACAGAGTTTTTTTTTGTACGTGTCTTCCTTGTTATTCAATTGACAATGTCTTATAACAACTAGTTCACCACTTCTTAAAAATCGCTGGACATAGACAATCATTCTGTATATATAGTATATAATAATAATAATAATAATAATAATAATAATAATAACAACAATGATGAAATTATTGGGGATCATCAGTGTGGTTTTAGGCGTAATAGATCGACTATTGATCAGATTTTTTGTATTCGACAGATATTGGAGAAAAAATGGGAGTATAAGGGTACATTACATCAGTTATTCATAGATTTCAAAAAGGCGTACGACTCGGTTAAGAGAGAAGTTTTATATGATATTCTTATTGAATTTGGTATTCCGAAGAAACTAGTTCGATTAATTAAAATGTGTCTTAGTGAAACTTACAGCAGGGTCCGTATGGGCCAGATTCTATCTGATGCTTTTCCAATTCACTGCGGGCTGAAGCAGGGAGATGCATTGTCACCTCTACTTTTTCACTTTGCTCTAGAATATGCCATTAGGAAAGTTCAGGATAACACAGAGGGTTTGGAATTGAACGGGTTACATCAGCTTCTTGTCTATGCGTACTTATGACGTGAATATATTACGAGAAAATCCACAAACGATTAGGGAAAACACGGAAATTCTACTTGAAGCAAGTAAAGCGTTAGGGTTGGAAGTAAATCCCAAAAAGACTAAGTATATGATTATGTCTCGTGACCAGAATATTGTACGAAATGGAAATATAAAAATTGGAGATTTATCCTTCGAAGAGGTGGAAAAATTCAAATATCTTGGAACAACAGTAACAAATATAAATGACACTCAAGAGGAAATTAAAAGCAGAATAAATATGGGAAATGCCAGTTATTATTCGGTTGAGAAGCATTTGTCATCTAGTCTGCTGTCAAAAAATATGAAAGTTAGAATTTATAAAACAATTATATTACCGGTTGTTCTATATGGTTGTGAAGCTTGGACTCTCACTTTGAGAGAGGAACAGAGATTAGGGGTGTTTGAGAATAAGGTTCTTAGGTAAGTATTTGGGGCTAAGAGGGATGAAGTTACAGGAGAATGGAGAAAGTTACACAACGCAGAGCTGCACGCATTGTATTCTTCATCTGACATAATTAGGAACATTAAATCCAAACGCTTGAGATGGGCATGGCATGTAGCACGTATGGGCGAATCCAGAAATGCATATAGAGTGTTAGTTGGGAGGCCGGCGGGAAAAAGACCTTTGGGGTGGCCGAGCCATAGATGGGAAGATAATATTAAAATGGATTTGAGGGAGGTGGGATATGATGGTAGAGACTGGATTAATCTTGCTCAGGATAGGGATCAATGGCGGGCTTATGTGAGGGCGGCAATGAACCTCCGGGTTCCTTAAATGCCAATAAGTAAGTAATAATAATAACAATAATAATAATAATAATAATAATAATAATAATAATAATAATAATAATAATAATAATAATAATTCGAAGTGTTTATACAAGTTGTATTCTGACATATAAAGCATTGCGAATTACGATATTTAATTTATATAAGCGATAGTCACGAAATAATGTAACTTTGCCAGTCCATCAGCCAGAGTTTTGTTTAACGTGATAAACAAGAAGGTGACGCGATCTCTTGTGCTACTTGTGAGTGTGAATCTCTCCCACCCCTTCCGGCTCTTACATAGGCAACGAAGTATCTGCACATGGGAACCAGACACGTGTCTCGTGCATTGTTGCGACTATAGTAGAACAAAAATATTTTGAAACAAACTGCTAGTCGAGAGACAGGGCAAAGGGACCGTGGATTTATAGGGCCCGAGCTCGAATCTTCGAGGAAGAGTTAGGAATTTACTTCACAACCAAAAATGAAGGTTAATTATGGTATAGTGCGGAAGTATGTCACCCCACTGTGACACAGTGCATGAGGGTTGGCCAATAAAGGGAAACTAAGAGGTGGAACTTAAACAAGCAAACATTCTGATGGGGGCAGATAAAAAAGTTAAATTTTTACCTTCATCCACGTTAATAATGTCAAATGAAGTGCTTATACAAGTTCTGACCACTCGACCGCAATGACGAGGACGTCCAGAAAGTGATTTTTTCCTGGGGCCGTTTACAGAAAAAAAGCACAATTGCATGGAACGAATTATTGAAATAAATACAGCAATTGTTGCGCTATTTTTCAACATATCCCTCACTGGATTTGAGACATTTGTCATACCGTGGGATCAATTTTTGTATCCTTGTGTCGTAGAAGTCAGCCGCCTGGGATCGGAACCAGCGTTTGACAACCGTCTGCACCTCTCTGTCGATCCCATGATGTGATAAATATCTCAATTCCGGTGGGGAATATGTTGGAAAAATAGCCCAAGAATTGCTGTGTCTGTTCAATAAATTTTTCCAATGAAATTGTGTTTTATTTCTGTTAACGGCTCCTGGAAAACTTATTTTTTACGGCCCACGTAATTGCGGTCGAGTAGCCAAAATTTGTATAAGCACTTCTTTTGACATTATTAACGTGGTGAAAGAAAAAAAATTAACTTCTTTTATCCGCCCCCATCAGAATATTTGTTTGTGAGAGGATTCAATCCGGCATCGGAATTGGAATCCGGTGTGGTCTAGTGGCTAGAGCCTCACAACGTAGAGCTGAAAACCCGGGTTCAAATCCCGGTGCCTGAGATATTTTTTTTCCGCTCCACCGATCCTTCGGAATATTTCATATTTGTATTATATAATTGTAAGTAAGCTGCATTTATGCATTAATGAAGTTTATGCTCGAACATGCGGAATGTAGTTATTATATACCTGGTAGCAGCCCTTTAATGGACCTCATTAAAGAACACATATTCATTAAAGTTCAGGTGTTCCACCAATCAGAAAACACCATTGTAGCAATATGAAAGCGAAAGTATCGATTATTCTCAGATATTCAATAGAAAGACAACTAGCGAAACGTCAAGGAGGCTGGAAATCCAATACTGTCGCAGAAGGTTATGTTCTGTTACTGTAATAATTAGCGTTAATTGTAAATAATATTCAAATAAATTCAATTTGTCATCTCGTTTTTCAATGTCTAAATCAATTTCAAGGTTATATCAAGATTAATGTTTATTTTACTCTCTAGATTATATCAAAGTAAATGACATTTTTTTTCTCGGAAAAAATCAATACTTTCGCGTCTACGCACATCTCACAATTTACGAGATATTGCACAAGGTCAGTTCCGCTCCCCAGTCAGATAAGAATAACATGAATACTTATGAATAATTTCAAGTTAGAAATATGGTCGAGCATAAAAAGTCGTATGAAACTTGCCTATAGTGGTAATTAATACGCTCGTATGGAAATTATGAAACTCGCTTGCGCTCGTTTCATAAACATACTCGCGTCTTAATTACTACCATTATAGGCTCGTTGCATAATGTACTATTTTATACTTTAATCATGTAAATTACGTGATTTATACAAAATGAGACTTTTTGTCGCATCCGGCCTTCTAGAAAGTTACAAAGTACAGGCTTTCTAGTGTTAAATGGTTATAATTCGTACGTTAACTCAATTATTTGCATTCAGTGTAGAAAGCAGAGAACCTAAATGATTTTAAATAGGCTTCAGAAATCAGAAAAACTTTAATTGTTTAATATGACTCAAAATGCAAAATATTACAAATCTTTGAAATGACAGTAGATTGTAGATTGTCTGTCAGACTAAGAGCCCACCACTTCAACTCCCGACCTGCCTCTCCAGATGTCTCTGTCGGACTTTAGTCTCGTGTAAACAAGTTTACTTCGCTACATGATGGCAGCCCTGTTTGATCGAGTTTCCCCTTCACCCCTATCTCTTTTTTAGCACCTTGCCGGCTTCACGCGGAATCTCTTGCCTTCTTTCCATCTGGGGCAAGTCTTCTGGGACACACACGCGCCCGGGGGTCGCCTCCAAATCCTGCTACTTGCTAAGCCGCGGTACATTAGCTTGCCAAATCAGACGGGTTGCCTACACTGAAGGAATGCATTTCACAACATGTGATATTTCGTTGTGGAGTTCTAACAGCTGATACTTTCTCACCAAACGAACCCTGGTTCTATTCTTAACTGACCCTGTAAAGTTTCTGGCAGAGAGAAAGGCTGCATGCGATTATTTTTGTGCGAGATCGTGCGTATTTGCTTGTTTTCCGCACAGAACCAATACGCGGTAAGTGTGAAATACCACATTCAGTATTCCCAACGTAACACACATAACAATTCCCCTCTTCTTACCGATTAAGCGCGACATTCATATTACTGCTTTAGGCTTTTACATATTATTTTTAGAGACGTTTCACATAGTAATAATTATAAATTGGAAACTTACCACTGCAATTTCACTTAAATTGCAATGTTAATTATTGTTTTTAAATATTTGCAAAAATTAAGTAAACTCTACAACTCCACTAAAGTTACTGCATTCGTGATGCAAGTAACATTAAGCCGTGAAAAAATCAACAAGATTCCAGATGCCGATGTTATTACTGCAATATGTTATATAAATAATATTGTTAAAATATTAAAATGAAAAATAAATTATTACATAACCTTACCGTTTGTTTTAAGTTCGCATTTATAGACTGGAGGAAAAAAGACAGACGTATATCACGGCCTGCTGGAGTATAGTAAACACAGAAAACATTTTATAGCAACAATGTTGAAGAAAGGTATTTTGGTTTTCCGAAGTTGCCGTCATTAAACAAAAACCAACATGGAGATTTCATTGCAACTAATTAGAAATTCGTCTTTCAGGTATGAAATAAACGATCTTCGCACAAAATAATGTACGATACACGAGCGGTATGTTTGTTTTCATATTCTCGAAAATTAAAAAAGCTCAACTATGTTTCGCTTTTTCAATCTTTTCCTCGAACATCAACATACCGCTCTTGTAACGTATATTACTATTACATCCCCGCCATGTTCATTCCGACATTGAATCATCGCTATGCCACCACCTCGATAACCACCATAATATCTAAAGGCTTTTTTTTTGCCGTGGAACCTATTAGATAAATACAGCGTAAGACACGAAATTTCAAAGGCGGTGGGTGATGTAACGGGGTTTAGGAGGCTGTAGTAATGGGATGGAACCTAAAATTCAATTAACACTGATTTTAAACTTCTTCCTCAATATTTAAATTGAGGGTTTTTTTGTGTAAATTAAATTTACTTGAAGGAAATAGTTATTTGTCCACCGTTGTAGCTGAGGGATTAGCGAGTCTAACTCTGAACCCAGCGGGACCGGGTTCGATTCCCGGTCGGGACGAGTTGCCTTCGGGATTTTTCCCTCACTCCTAAGGATTTATTTAAATAGGTTATTTTACGACGCTGTAACAACATCTTAGATTATTTAGCATCTGAATGATATGAAGATGATAATGCCGGTGAAATGAGTCCGGGGTCCTGCACCGAAAGTTACCCAGCATTTGCTCACATTAGGTTGAGGAAAACCCCGGAAAAAACCTCAACCAGGTAACTTTCCCCGACCGGGATTCGAACCCGGGCCACTTGGTTTCGCGGCCAGCCGTGCTAACCGTTACTCCACAAGTGTGGATGAATACCAGGTAATTTTATCAGGCGATTGGAACCCCACTCATCTTCCCCACTTTCTTTCCCCCCTACCATCCTTTCATTCACCATCCCGTTACTTTTTCTGGTTTTCAGATCGCTCTACAGGCGGCCCTCCGAAGCTGTTGGCTCTCTCGACCGGCCTCCGTGGATTGTATTCAAGTGATGATGGATAGCTTCTGCAACGGAACCCGGGGCAGACATTCTCGAGGCAGGACTTCCGCCTCGGACCGTTAAGGGAGCCTTGGGGGGGGGTTTCCGAAGCAGGAGTGGTACATGGACTCTGTTGGCTGTAGGAACCGGTCGTTAAGGAGGTCAAGTGGTTAGGTCGGTGAGCGTAGAGGATCGGTGGGCATGCAACTCATCCCATATAGGGGTGTACAATAGATCTCAGGTCGTAGTGCGTGGGATGTTTCCTTCCTCCCTCCTAACAAGATAAAAAAAATAGATATTTAGGCTGGGAAGTTTTGAAATAACCCTGTGATGATATCAGTATACAGACTGTTAGTGAAAAGCGTGCAGATATTTTGGCCGGTTATTATATAATCAAACTAATAATTGAAAATCCCTCTGCTACTTTCTCCCTATTTGAACATTATGATCAATATTTTTCAGTTCTATCGAGTTCTGCATAATTTACTAAGTCTACAGCATTAAAGAGTAGCCTATGCGACGTCAGGCTACCTCAGAAAAGTGTAGTGAACTTTCACTTCTGAAGATCATCAAAATATCGGGTTTTCTCAGTTCGTTTGCCTGAAAGCTGCTCTTCAAGTATTATAACTAAATATATAGCCCTACTACCATTTCATTTTATAATTTTTCAACTTTTATTTCCTTGTTATACTGCCTGTAAGAATTTATATTAATAACATTATTATTAATTGTGGCGCTGGATGCAATACCAGCTTGAGTTGAATACTATGTTTTGAGAAAAACAATGTCAAAGTTTTAGAACAACGTAGAGATTTTAATAGTACATATACTCGCATAAATTTTTCAAACCAAATATCAGTTATAATTTAAATACAATCCATTTTCAAATATTTGTAAACAAAGTATGGAAAACTTAAGTCGTTATTGCATAGAAAGTCTGAGATCTCTTAAATTAGAGTATTAAAACCAGTAGAAATGTGTTATTTCACTAACATACACGAAATTTATTGTATGAATAACCACAAATAATAGTACATTAAAATTTCACATTATCAAAATAATATAGAATAAGAATTTTAGCCGATAAGCCCTTATATTTTTAATGAAAATATATTGTACAAACAAAATGACGTTTGTTTTAAATTTCTAATAAGAAAAACAAAAGATGTATTAATAAAATCAATTCTCAACTATGCTGCAGTTGAAAACTCCTCTAAGATAGTGTCAAATATTCTTATTCATGATCACTGATTTCATTTTAAGGATGATTTTCATCCAGCACTGCTTCTGAATCCAAAATATTTTGAAGACAACTTGCATTTTCTTCTTTTAAAAATTTCAATATCAAATAATATAATTTTTCTTTTACTATTACACTTTTACTACGTCATACTCTTTTCGACCAATAAAACGGTACGAAAGGACGTCTTTCAACCAATCATGGCTGCTTAGCGCATAATTTTATCGCTTCCCTACCATTTGCTTATTTTTATCATTTCCCTAGTATTTGTTTCTTTGTTTGCCAACATTTCATACTGCACATTCTTTATGGTACTATAAAACATGCTTTGCGATCGTCATTTGCTTCCCGCATAGACAGTCGACTGAAAATAGGGGCTCTGTTCAAACATTTTGGTGAAGGTACAGTAACATTAGTGAAATAAAATTTTAGTAAGTCAAAGTTGAATTTATTCAGGTAGTGACGACACTATATCCTAAACATAATTATCCCTTCTCAAAGTTCAATTGATTTAGGTACATTACCTGAATAAATAGAACTTTGAGAAGAGATAATTATGTTTAGGAAATAGTGTTCCACTTCAGATCAATATACTGTAGATTTGTTAATTCGGCCACAGAAGACGGTAATTTTATGTTAGACAGAGAATTAAATTCTTGACCGTAAGATGTGCTGCTTTAAAGCAACATTATATATATATATATATATATATATATATATATATATATATATATATAGGGGAGAGTCGAGTAGTATCGGACATCGGGTACTATCGGACAGTGCGTTTCTTTCATCTACCACCATATGGTAGTACCACAGTCTACTATATACAGTCGCGAAGCTTGAGGTGATTTTTTGCAAATCTCGTGATAAAGCGCTCCAAGCGGTTAGCAACTAGAAACAATAGACTGTCCACGGTCGACTTTGGACTGTGTCGTATTTCCATCGAGTGCTAGCTCGTTGCGTATTTCACATTGATGCTTGTGAAATGTTCGTTATTGGTTGTAATGAAAATGTTAATGGCTAAAATGCAATAATTGGAATAATAATATTTTACTAGAGACATAGAAAAATTAAGTTTGTTTCAATGAAATTTATTGATCACATTTTATTGCAATTCTGGTGGGATTATTGTTGCTTAGGCCTACATTTTTTTCAAAGGATATGTTTTCAATTATAGCTGTTACTTTACTAGAGACGTAGAAAAAGTCTGTTACAATAAAATTTACTGATCACGTTTTATTTCCAATTCTGGCGTGATTATTATTGCTTAACCTCATCCCACTTTGTTAACTACGTAAGCCTACACTACAAGTACCGGTACACGTAAGTTACTCCATTAATTCATATTTCCATTATTATTGTAAAGGGAAATGCAAATTAATATTTATTGGTTTCATAGTTAATTATAGCTATAATCTTGAATGAGTGAAGCGATTATAGTAAATTTCAGTTCGTTTTGCACAAACAAAAATAATATTAACATATTTCTTGCAGGTATATTCGAGTTTATGGTGGAATTTAATGTACTTCATTAAAATAATAAATTAACTTTATGCATTTAATATTTCAATAATGGAAGGAAAGTGTTAATTTTTCCAAAGGAACACGACAACGAAAGTTTAACATATTTTCTCGTCTGCTAGGAGAGAGATCTGCGATGATGAGGCGATAGTAGCGATCCTAGTGGTGAGCAACTACCCATTTTGCATTTTTACTACATATTGAGCTTCGCGACTGTATATAGTAGACTGTGGTAGTACCTGAATGACAAGGTTACGTTTCTCTATGCGACATCACAGAAACATAACCATGTCAATCAGGTACTATCATCGTGTGGTAGATGAAAGAAACACATGTCCGATATTACCCGATGTCCGATACTACCAGACTCTCCCCTAAGTAGCAAAATTTGATTTGTTATATTCAATTATTTCAACGTTACAATTGCTTGTTTGTTAAAATGTGTATATGATAACGTTATACAATTTGTGTTCTTTTGTTTTGTGTGTTTTTGTAAAATATAATTTCACTTAATACTCCGCCATAAATGTTGTAAATAAAACCTTGTGCATCCCTTGTGTTTATCGTACGGCTCGTCCTCCCCCACACGTTACCTGCACTTTGCTTACGTTTTCACTGTGCCTAAACGAGATGCTCTACTGTATGATAGTTATCAAAATGTTATGGTTCTATTATCAGCTATTATCTATGGCAGTGATGTCAATGCAAGTGCATTTTTCTGACCTTGACGTCGTGCGCGGGCATTAAGCGCTGGGTATGAAAAGAGAAATAAGCAGCCTGTTGGATTAAGAAAACAGTGGTACACAAACTTCAAACGGAACGTGAAATTTTATGTCGTTATTTTTATATGGCTCCTTTCTGTTTGTTATTTTCTATATTGTCTGTAAAACAAAAGTACTAACACTTATTTCTTAGCCTAATATTGCGGTTGTGTTTCAAACGTTAATAACATAATAAAGAGTAAAGAAGGAATATTCACACAAATTCCGTAATACCTACAACTATACTGTACTAAGTGAATTAAACACATCATTCATAAAGAAAGAGTTATCCCAAAGAAAAACACTGAATATGACATGATAAGTTGAAATTGATATTGATGGTATCTTTAGCCTTATAAAAGTAATCAAAACAATATTATAGTACAAAGCAAAGTTCCCTAGGTATGCGTTTTAACGATAACTAATATTACTTAATAAAAGTCTTATCGCATTATGCTTTAAGTGATATTGGTACGCAACTTTCTGTTATCAGAATATTAAATTATCTCGAAATCTGCTGAAGCTATAGTACTGACGTTTTACCAACACATAGGCACATATCTTTTGTTTGTGATATAACAGTATTTGCTTTGTTAATTCATTTTCTTACAAACATTTTCCATGCGAATATTTTCATACATTAACTTCAGTAATACGTATTTACGATATAATAGACTTACAAACATTATTTCAGTACCTGTAAGGCTACTAAACAAACATATCTGAAAATTTCACTTTTCTGTAAAAAAAAGTTGAGAAAATATTGCTTTTGAATAAAAAAGCAAACTTGTGAAAAATGAACATTAAAATTAAAACTTACAATCTTATAATGCACTTATACTTCTCAGACAAATCTAAAAATTAACATGGATACAGTTTTAATAAGTTCTCTTCCCTTTACCCATTGAATCAGTGCTGGCCATCCCTGTATATAGCTCGACCAAGCGGCATATACTATCTCTTTCGTCTATCTCTTTCCTTTCCGCTCTAAAGCGCTCAGGCTCTTCTCAGCTATAAAGCGCGCGCTTGCTTCTATGGGCATCAGTTGACATCACTGATCTATGGTGTTATAAATAGAGATAAACTAAACCTCAAATAAATTTGAATTTCTAAGAAACATAAAACATAACGTTAAATAAAGCGTTACTATATACAATATATGTATATGGCCTGACTAACAGCTTAGCTAGTACACTAGCTGCGTTTGCATCTCCTGTTGCTGAACGAGGCCACCCTGAACGTTTTTTGTCATGGATACTGCCTGCTGTCTTGAACTGTTCTATTAAACGACCAATGCTTCCGTGATCTGGATGCCGTCTGTGATATTCTTCTGCTGCTTCCCGTAGACTCAGGCCTCCCGCATGGATGAGAACCATTTCCACCCTCTCAGGAATTGTGTACATCGTCTGTTACTACCCGGTTCACTGGTGAAACTAGCACTTACTCACCTGTCTACACAAAAAACACAATTTATTAATTACGGCGCGCGATCCAAACCACATTTCTAATTTAAGTTTCATACGCTCCAGAGATGTGACACCTCAGTTTTGGATGCGTTTTCCCTAACCAAACTGGTACTTTACTTGAAACGCGAACATGTTTGTTGCAATTTTCTCAAAAATGGCTCTTACGATTTTCTTTAAATTTTGTACAAGAACTACACGTATCAATATCTAAAACATTTATTTGAAACTATTTTTTGTACTTACACTAATAACGGAGATGTCCTATGTCGCGCGAATTTTGAATCACCCTGTATATATATTTTTTTTTTACTCGAAACTGTACACTTGATCTCAAACATACGAAAAAAAAGAATCCTAGCCTTTTAATAAGGGTCTAGTAATTAAGTAAAGATAGGGGAACTGATTATTATACACTGAAAGGTAGAGATCATGTTTCAAATAGGCTACTTGATTGTTTATACATATATAACAGATGTCAAAATAGATAAAAGTTCAGTCCGGTATAAACAACTGTGGCGATTCTAGGCTGCTTGACGTTCGAGAGTTGACCACTCCCGATGTCTGTAGTTCGCTTAAACAGTCAACAACGTAGGCAGTACTGTCGTGCGGATTTTAGGATTTGCGGACGCTCTTACTCTTGCTTTGTCATGCAATAGTTCTTACGCATGTACTCGTATACGCTATTGCCAAGTGAAAATGTATTACCTCTGTTTTTAAACAAACACGGTCTGCATTCGAGGGATTCTGCACTGGATATACATATCATCTCCTATTCAATTGTAAAGTGGCTTATCGGGGACTTTTTTCTCGCCCCTTCCCCCTCTTGTCGAGTTCTTTCATCAGATTCTCACATACATTCCAGGTTCTTTGCATCGCTCAACCCTCTACAGCAACTCTATTTCACTATTTTCTAGTTTTGAGTTCTTTTTCTGTAAAGCTATTACACTTAACCACGGTGCAGACATAATTATTTTAAAATATAGTTGAGTTCGCTGCCGTGCACAATTCGAGCGCAACACAGAGTCACAAACTCGCCTGCACTTCAGTACGAGCAGGAATCCTTGTAAAATATTCGCAGTCTGTGGGATTGAGAACAAGTTTTATAGAGATTTTTTCATGCAATGCATAACAGCATCCTTAAATATCTCTCTGAAAATCATATGCATAAATTTATACCTTGAGTAATCGGAAAAGAGATGCGTTTGATGCTGATGAAAGAGTTCCTAGATATATATAATCAAGACAATACAAGTCATTTAATACACAAATATAGGTCGGGTTCTAAAGATCACCCAAAATAGGTCGAAACATGTTAACAAGGTACGTTAAAATTTAACACAAGAAAGTTCTTATCATACATATTCCGAAGCGATACAGTGTTAAAAGTTGTTAATCAAGATTATAATCAAGACAATACAAGTCATTTGATACACAAATATAGGTCGGGTTCTGAAGATGACCCAAAATAGATCGAAACATGTTAACAAGGTACGTTAAAATTTAACACATGAAAGTTCTTATACATATTCCGAAGTGATACAGTGTTAAAAGTTGTTAATCAAGATTATAATCAAGACAATACAAATCATTTAATACACAAATATAGGTCGGGTTCTGAAGATGACCCAAAATAGATCGAAACATGTTAACAAGGTACGTTAAAATTTAACACAAGAAAGTTCTTATCATACATGTTCCGAAGTGATACAGTGTTAAAAGTTGTGTAATCAAGATGTATAATCAAGACATTACAAGTCATTTAATACACAAATATAGGTCGGGTTCTGAAGATGACCCAAAATAGGTCAAAACTTGTTAACAAGGTGTCCACACCTGTGGAGTAACGGTTAGCACCGTCTGGCCGCGAAACCAGGTGTCCCGGGTTCGATTCCCTGTCGGGACAAGTTACCTGGTTGAGGTTTTTTCCGGGGTTTTCCCTCAACCCAATATGAGCAAAAGCTGGGTAACTTTCGGTGCTGGACCCCGGACTCATTTCACCGGCATTATCACCTTCATCTCATTCAGACGCTAAATAACCTAAGCTGTTGATAAAGCGTCGTAAAATAAACTACTAAAATAAAATAAAATCTTAACAAAGTACGTTAAAATTTAACACAAGAAAGTTCTTATCATACATATTCCGAAGTGATACAGTGTTAAAAGTTGTGTAATCAAGATGTATAATCAAGACAATACAAGTCATTTAATACACAAATAGCCTATAGGTCGGGTTCTGAAGATGACCCAAAATAGATCGAAACATGTTAACAAGGTACATTAAAATTTAACACAAGAAAGTTCTTATCATACATATTCCGAAGTGATACAGTGTTAAAAGTTGTATAATCAAGACAATACAAGTAATTTAATACACAAATAGCCTATAGGTCGGGTTCTGAAGATGACCCAAAATAGATCGAAACATGTTAACAAGGTACATTAAAATTTAACACAAGAAAGTTCTTATCATACATATTCCGAAGTGATACAGTGTTAAAAGTTGTGTAATCAAGATGTATAATCAAGACAATAGAAGTCATTAATACACAAATATAGGCTGGGTTCTGAAGATGACCCAAAATAGATCGAAACATGTTAACAAGGTACGTTAAAATTTAACACAAGAAAGTTCTTATCATACATATTCCGAAGATATATAATGATAATTACAAAATAATTGAGACATAGAAGTAACTATGTAATTATGCGTAGATTGAATGAATACAATATATATTTTGAGATAAGTAAAAATGAAATCCGCCGATATAGCTCTGTGGTAGCCCGTCTGCCTCCAGACTAGCCGACCCGGATTTTAGTGCGGATAGATGGCAGGATTGTAACCCATTTTTCAAGTTGCACACCACTTCGGCGGGTCACGCTATGCATGATGTGTATCTCTGTTGAGAGTTATATTATGTACTAGGTGAATGTATGTGTAATTGTTCTTGTAAGTGTAGTGTAGGAAATGGGTGATGATGAAGATGAAGGGAGAAGGGGAAACCAGGTGCCAGCACGTACCCTACTCCTGTCGAATAGCACCAAGAGGGCGCCAGGCTTAAGGGGTTAGGTACAGCTTACAGCAGTAAAATTTTTGGAGATATTCAACTATTTTTTCTTCCATTACTGTATCTTGTACAGTACCATGGAAATTGGTATATGTAAAACATTCCCCTTCTGCTATATTAAAAAAGAAATATTTTTAAGATTAAAAAAAAAATTATTTATATATATTTTTTCTTTCAAAATTCAAAACGGTAGCAGTTCACTGTGCAGTGATGAAGCGTTTCTCTCATAAATCATAATCTTGTTAACTTTTTCATTTCTCTCTCTCTCTCTCTCTCTCTCTCTCTCTCTCTCTCTTATTTTATTGCTGAAACTGATGTTTACAATATCATGCTCTTTCAACTACATTCCCTAATAAATAATTGTTTTTATTTCGTGTTAGAAGAAAATACTGACAGTTGACCATTTTTTAAATGAATTTATTTTTTATCAGACAATCTAGGAAATGTAGAGAAGTGATTTTGCATTGTAAAAACGATATGCATAAATACACACAAAAAATTTAATCCCAGAATGTTCGATAGTTTTTTTGAGTTGTGTAGGAAACGCTCCATCACTGCACAGTTAACTGTCACCATTTTGAATTAAAAAAATATATATGTATATATATATATAATTTTTATTGTAAACATTTTATCATACAACAGAAAGACAGTGTTTTACACATACTAATTTTTATAATTGTATACAGTAATGGGGGGGGGGGAAATGTTGAATATTTTCAAAATTTTACTGCTGTAATCTGTACCTAACCCCTTAACGTCCCCGTCCGACGGACGAATCACCATCAACAGTGACATACTATGCCGACGGGGAAATTTTCGTTTAAAATTTATACCTCGGTACTACGAGAGATGGCGGTGCACAATTTCTAATCACTAGACTGTGCACCAATATGCCGGGTTAAGTCCAAACATTTACTTTGCCTTCTTGGACGAATTCTACCCCCAACTAACAGAAGAGGAGCGTAGTTTACTGCTTCTTTCAGCAGGATGAGGCAACATGTTACACATCTGAGAGGTCACTTATCCGTGTTCATTAGAAGTTTACTGATGAGAGGACTGTGAGAAGAGGCTTGTGGCCACCACGGTCACCAGATTTATCGATATGAGATCCTAACAGATGTGACTTAACATATGGAAATAACGTTCACGGAAGATATGATAGTATTATGGTGGTGAAAATTGCGATGAGGAACACAGTAATGATGTTAAATGATTATGATTACTGATAATGAAGTGAAAGTTGGTAGTGATGGTTGTGATGGTCATTGTGATTATGGTTGTAATGATGGTAATGGTAGAGATTATAATGGAGTGGTGACGTTAGTGGTGACAATTATGATTATGATGGTTATGATTATTGTTACTTAGCAGAATCAGTCAAAGACAGTCCTTGTGCATGTAAATTTTAGCGTCTTCGTTTCCACGCTGCACTCTAAATCTCAAGAAAATTCCCGGCTACTTCAACTTACACATATTCCGATATTCACGTCATGTCAAGTATACTGTAAAAGCACCCTAACGTATCATTTGCCCCGAGGTAACAAAGCCATCTCGGGTTGAAGATCATAAAAAAGTCAGCATCCATCTGGTCTTTGTGATTCTAACTAGAAGACGAGTCCTCAGAAATGACTGAGATCTTATCTTTAAACAGCATTCAATTTTTTTAGATGAGTTTCTTTATGGTGCATTCTTAGTTTATGTACCTGAGCACTTCGGGTCTTAGCGGTCCAACCTTTCACATCCCGACCCACAAGTACTGTATAAGCATCTCCTCGTCTGCATAATCCCGCGAAACAAAGAAGCAGACTCCGCCCAAGGCGATGGTCCTCTATGTTAATCCATATTCTACACAAGGTCTAAACATTACCACTACCTAGGGAGTGAATCGTTAAGAATTATGAGCACATACACTGGATGAATTATAATAATCGAGTGGTCTTAATGTAGATGAGCTAATGGAGTAATATCACAATCTAGTATATAGTCACGAAGCTCAATACGTAGTAAATATGCATCCATAGATAGTTGCTAACCACTAGGATCGCTAATATCGACTCATTACAGACAATGCGAAATAGTACCGGCACAGTCTATTGTTCCTAGCACCCTCACAACTCAAGCTTCGTGACTGTATATACTAGACCAGTGATATCAAAACAAGCGTATTTTTCTGACTACGTCTTGCGCGGGCATCAAGCGCTAGGTATGGAAGGAGCAAAGATTATGTATGTGAATAAGAAGCCCGTTGGATTAAGAAAACAATGGTGTACAAACTTCAAACAGAACGTGAAATTTTATGTCGTTATTTTGCATGGCTATTTGCTGTTTGATATTATCTATGTTGTCTGTAAAACAAAAGTACTAACACCAATTTATTAATATTGCAGTTAATAACATAATAAAGGGTTAAGAAGAAATATTCACATAAATTTCATATTAGTAAAATTATACTATATTAAGTAAATGAAATATCATTCATAAAGAAAGTGATATCCCAAAGAAAGAGATTAAGTATGACATGGTGAGTTGGAATTGTATGTATGTATGTATGTATGTATGTATGTATGTATGTATGTATGTATGTATGTATGTATGTATGTGTATGTATTTATTCACACTGCAATGGGTATATACCCGGTGGCAGTGGTAACTAATTACACTCAATAATGACAATAATAAACTTGATAATTAAAAATACACTTAATAACAGTACCAATAATTAATACTAACAATAATTTATAATAATAATAATAATAATAATAATAATAATAATAATAATAATAATAATAATAATAATAGGGAATATCCTAAATTAAATGAAGCACGATCACTTAAAATAACATTTAAAATAAATCTAATTTGTATCTTAAATCTAAGTTCGAACTAAAACCCACAAGTATGATATGTTCATATCTGCACAAGTACCTTTCCACATTACACTCATTTCGCTGTCAACTCACTCACTGCACTGGAACTACGACACATTTCACTGATTCTATCCTGATTTCACTAACACTTCAAAAACATTTCATTGTTCAAATACTTTGCACTGCCACTATAAACTATAAAGCTTCACTGACAGGAACACGTTTCACTTACTCAACACACTTCACTGACACAACATAATTCTTCACTGATACAACACTTCAATAACAAAATATCATTTATATCCTTTACATACTGTGTATAATTATCGTCTATTAGTAAAGTCCTTATATTGATTTATTCTATAAATAGTATTTATGTTTAAGGAGGTTTTTGGTTTATTTATTATTTTTATTTTGTTAGTTATTGTCTAATAATCAAAAATATTATAGGTATCACAAATATAAAAACCAATAAAATAAATCGATTAATATTTATGTCACCATCTATATAATCATCACTATATAAAATAACTAGAGAAGAAATAAAAAAAACCTATAAACATTAAAGACATTCAATCAAACAAAAATGTGTATCTTTAGCGTTATAAAAGTAGTCAATAAACTAATAAAAACAATATTACAGTACAAAGCAAAGTTACCTAGGTATATGTTTCAACTGTAACTAATATGACATAACAAAACACTTATCGCATTATGCTTTTAAGGTGATATTGGTGCTGAACTTACTATCATCAGAATATTAATTGTTTCCCCGAAATCTGCTGAGGCTATAGAGTGGACGCTTTTACAACATATGGGCACATATCTTTGTTTATGATGTAACAGTAGTTCCTTTGTTAATTTTCAAAATTTTCAATACGTATCTTCACTAATACATATTTACGATTTATTAGATTTACGAAAACGTTGTTTCAGTACCCGTAAGGCTACTAAATAAACATATCTGAAAATTTCACCTTTCTGTAAAAAGTTGAGAAAATACTGTTTTTGAATAAAAAGGAAACTCGTGAAAAATGAGCATTAAAATTGAAACTTTAATTCTTATAATGCACTTTTACTTCTCAGATAAATCTAAAAATTAACATCGATATAGTTTTAATAAGTTCTCTTCCCTTTATCCATTGAATCAGTACTGGCCATCCCTTTATATAGCTCGACCTGGATATAGCATCAGTTGACATGACTGTACTAGACTGTGGTAATATTTCGTCGTTGTTCCTGCAATAATGCCTATGTACAAAATATGAAAATTTTCAGTAGGAAGAAAAACACGTTTATTCTTATATGGCAGCTAGTGCATACGAGATTGTGAATTCTTACATTTCCGAAAGAAAGAAATATAATTACATATAGGACATTTTAATATTTGCTATATCACTATTTAAGTTATTTAATAGAGCAAAAATTTCAAAATCGATAAATATGTCACATAGAAGTTATTGCCGGAACAACGACGCTTTATTTCCAAATCGCAGAAACAATAAAGTCTAACGAAGTAGAAGGACTCTAACTTACCTGTCATGATATAATTTTCCCATTCAACATTAGCAGACATCGGATTCTAGGGCAAATGCCTATTTTGTTTCTTTAGGAGAAAAGTAAAAATAATTATTAATATTTGTGTTTCATGGAAATCGAAAGGTATTCAAAGAGTTTTATAGTGCCCTAAAATGCCCTAAAACGGTTATTAGAGCCTAATTTGTTAATATTCGCCTAAAAATTCCTAACTCACTGTAAAGTTTCGCATTTTACTCTTACTTTTTATAATTTATACATGCATTCACTGCGAAATTTAAGGCATTTAAAAAGTGGAAAGTTTGCTTCACACCGGCCATGAAACCATTGATAAAGGAAACAAAATGTTTTGAATCTCACGACACTCGCAATAGATTTCACCGAATTTAACATGTTTGGAGGCATAAATGCCGACAAAGAACCAACCTTAGTTTTGAAGCAGGCAACAATCACAACATGTGCTGCTACCGATTCAGAGATATACTATACTATAAAAATGACTGTTTTCGGTCTGAAACCGATTAGCTGTACTGTCCTTCAGAGTGTCATAAAATCACAATTTTTGGAGAAAGAGTGTTTTTGAAATATTTATGAAAAGTCGTAAAACTGCGAATTAGTAGGGTAAACCGTCACAAAATATTTAAAAGAATGGCCCTCCTAGTGTTAACACTATCAGGAAATGCAACAATAAGTGGAACTTTGTATTTTTGTCTAATTGAATCTCAATAACAACGGTTCATTTGAATGCTCGTTAACAGTTGCTCTTTCCCCTCACCTTATTTGTGTTGAGAAGTTTTGAGCGGTAGGACGTTTTCCTGTGAAGTTTAACGCGATAATGCCGAAAAATATAAGTGCAAAATCTACATTGATCCGGCAATGGCTAACAGAATATTCATAATTCACTTATGATGGAAAAATAATATTCTGCAAGATTTGTAGCAAACAGGTATGTAACAATAGTTGAAATATATAAATTCTATTAATTTTAATGAGTAGGCCTATAATATTTATACATTGACTGAGCTATCCTGAGGTATAATTCTTTTCAAGACCACTACACTTTAACCTTTTAAATTCCGATAGTTAAAGTATTTGCAGGTCATTAAAATTTTGATTGTTCGAACCCACTAACTTTGTGATAGAAATACGGCAATACAACAATTAGGATTTTATTTTAATTCAGTTTACTTTACATTTTTAGATTTCGCAAGAAAAGAAGTGCCACCTAAAGCAGCATGTGCAAGGAGCGGCTCATAAGGCTAAAGCTCAGCAGAAAAATCAACTGCAACAAACTTTACTAACACAGCCTACTTCATCCAATCTCAGCAGCAATTTCTATGCTGATTTAACCAGAGCGTTTGTTGCTGCTAACATTCCCTGGAATGCAATTGAAAATCCGGTTTTAAGACAGTTTTTACAAAAATACTGCAAACAAAATATCCCATCTGAGTCGACCCTAAGAAAAAATTACTTAGACAGAATATACAATGAAACTTTAGCTTCCATTCGGGAGGATATAGGTGATTCTTACATATGGGTCTCTGTGGATGAAACCTCAGATCCTATGAATAGGTATATAGCAAATATGGTAGTAAGAAAACTTAGTCCTGATGGACCTTCGATTCAACACCTCATATGTGTTAAGGAACTTTCGAAAGTGAATAGCCAAGCCATTGCTTATTTTGTAAATAAAGGCCTACAGTCTTCATACTCAGGTAATATAGACGATTCTAAAGTTCTGTTGTTTTGTACTGATGCTGCCTCATACATGGTTGCTGCAGCTCCACTTCTTAAAACATTTTATCTTAACCTTACTCATGTAACCTGTCTAGCACATGGCCTTCACAGGGTTTCTGAAACAATCCGGAATGAATTTCCTCTTGTCAATTCGTTTATTTCTAACACAAAAAATGTTTTTGTAAAGCCCCATCCAGGATTTCAATATTCAGAGAGAACTTTCCAGATATCCCACTCCCACCTCAGCCGGTTGTTACACGATGGGGAACCTGGATTCAGTCAGTGGTGTATTATTCTAAGTATTTTAAAGAAGTGGTCAAATTACCTGAAACTGACAGTGCAGCGTGTGTGAAAGCAGTGAAAGATTGTCTGAATGACTCACGAGTGAAAAACGATATTGCCTACATAACATCAAACTTTTCTTTCATACCTGCAAGCATTGAACAATTAGAACGTGAAAAACAATCTCTTTGTAGCCAAATAGCAATAGTAAAGGAAGCTCAAGTGAACATACATTCTGCTTTGGGCGAAACTGGGAAAAAAGTTAAAAATAAGTGGGACAACGTATTAAATAAGAATGTAGGATTTTCATTGTTGGAAAAAGTATCAAGAGTGATATCGGGGGAAAGTGTAAATGTTCCAGTAAGTATTGATGTTTCTATTGTACCTAATTTAAAATTTGCGCCTCTCACATCAGTTTCGGTTGAAAGAAGTTTTTCTGCTTTCAAAATGATTCTCAGTGACAAAAGGCAAAGGTTAACTGTGGAGAATTTAGAAAAAATTCTGGTGGTGTACTGTGCAGATAATTATAATAAAGTCTGAGCATGGAACTGAATTTCAATAACTTAAAATGAGTAATCTTGATATCAATAATCATTATTTCATTAGTTTCAATATATTAAATTTGTGCAGCTCTGTTTATAAATATAATATAGTATTATTTTTTAATGTTTAAACATACTTTTTTGTGCCTATTTTAGTGTATAACTAAAAATTTCAGTGAAAGAAATAAGTATGATACCTTGATGTGCCTAAAATGCCTATTTTAATTAAAATAGAGCCTAATTTTACAAATTTTGAGCTTATTTTAGGCGCCTAAAACTGCAATTTTTAGTGCCTAAAAATCCGATGTCTAAACATTAGATTTGGGAATTTACATCAAAGTAGGCATATCGTTAATTATTTGCAGGGGCAGGTATTTATGGAGATTTTTTTAGTGTCTATCATTTGTGTTTTTAATATTGGTGTCGGTGGAGATTGTTGGAGATTGATTTGTACTCTTGGCGAAGATTAATGGAATTATTTTGAAATTTGAGTACTAACTAAGTATGAATATTACTTTCCAAACAATTAACATTAATGGTTCGTTGGATTCTGGTAAAGATGCGGTATGGCCAATAGACAATATTTGTTGGATTGAGACTGTATTTAACACACATTCATTAATTTTAACTATTTAATTTATTTATTTAACTAACTAGTTAGCGAGTACAAATTAAAATTATAAAACAAAATGTTTCTAGCCACTACAGTAAGAGCCACGCTCGTGTACGGTATGGTCTTAGTCAATAAAAATTAAAAATGAAAGAACTTGCAGCCCTCAAATTAACACTTTCAAATTATTAGTGAAATGTTGAATTCTCCGACTTTCGAGTTCACTAATGTAATCAGAACACCTGGGATACCGTGTAATGTAGCCTAATTGGATATATAACAAATTCAAGCGAAAAAAAAAATCCGAAAAATAACTCAAGAATATGGAATTCGCTATAAAACGAGGCAATAGAAATAATGCGCGAATGTGTTCACATTTCGCTATTAGAAGTCTATTTCGCGATTTGTCGCGATTGTTTTATCCACATATTATTAATCAGAATCACTTGATTCGTAAAGATTAGTAAAAATCTATTGTATATCTATTATGTCGTGATTTTCACGATCTCTAGAAATAGTAGCTAAAATCAGAATCCCTTATAAGCCACAAAATATTTTTAATTCTATGGCTGGATAAAAAAAAATAACGGCAAAAGAGCTATAATTTTGAAATGACTTTATTATTGTTGACTTTATTATTGTTGTGTCGCGTTGCTTCGACACCAAATTGTTGTGATATCCCACTTGTGAACACCGGTTTTGTTATGCGCGACGGTTAGCGCGTCTGGCCGGGAAACCAGGTGGCCCGGGTTCGATTCTCGTTCGGGGCAAGATACCTGGTTGAGGTTTTTTCCAAGAAAAATTTGAAGATAGCCTTACAATTCATAACGAACAAACGTATGTAATTAGGCTAATTCTCAACATCATAGGCCTATCTCATTAAGAGTTTGAGAATAACAAAAAATAAACGATAAAATTTTTTAACATATCCATACTTTTTAGCCGAATTACACTGCAATATATAAAAACAAATTGCATTTGAACTTGGCTAGTTATCAATTCATTGCAGAAAAATTAGAAAACAAAATAAACTTTATAACACATAAAGGTAGGCTAGTAACTGTAGGCCTCGATTTCTAAAGGCTGAAATTACACATCCAGTCTCTAACACTCGTAACACAGCAAACAAACTCTTTGGATATGGCATTCTTCTGTTAGGAAATCTCATCTGATACAGCCTTACTGATTCATCCCGATAAATTAAAAGCATATCTAGGTACTCACGACTATTGCATTTTGGCGTTGATCTTAATTGACTTTAGAATTCTACGAAAATATTTGCATAAGATTTGCTACTGCTGAGGTAAAACATAAGAATGCAGATAAACAGTGTAGGCCTACATGTGCCGGAGCAACCCTAAATTGCAGCGATGTTAGATTTTCCTGAAGGTTTCATCACACTGTAAACACGTTTTTAATCAGTTAATTTTGTACATTATTACACACACTAATGAAGCGTTTTTCGAAGAAATGACAAAGGAATACTTATTTCGTCTTGTTATTCGTGTTGTTAACTTATCACTCATAGATCGCAATACCCACTAGTTTAACTATAAATGAGATTCAAACTTCAGATACCAATGATTTTTTTCAGCTAAACCAGGGCTGGGCATTGGGAGCGGATCCAGACTCTAAACGGGGACGCTTAATATTCATATATCACTGACTCGACACTGCGCGGTGTTCGGCGGGGAAGAAAGGGGATGAAGAGAAATCATATGGCTCCCCGTGAGAGTAGAATCCGCTCTTGGTGCCCTGCCCTGAGCTAAACCCTGGGCTGGATTTAGGTATAGTGCCGCCCCTACGCAGTGCTAAAATTTGCCGCCCCCCCAACTTAATCAAACAGTTTATGAGCAGCTATTATACAGGTCATGTTTAGTTTAAATTAGCCTTCTTCTTACTTGTGAATATCCTTCGCATTTTCTTCACAGAGAAATCATTGATAATGTCATAAAATCAATCTGACGATGTACATCAGACTAGATAAAAAGAAACATAAATTCAAAATTTTCATTGTTGAAACAAAATTGATTTGTGAAAGGCAGGCTGTGGTTTTTTAAGCATTTTTTTGTGTTGGTGATATAATAATTATTACAAAAATTTCTTACTTCAACAGGAAGTATAAAGTAAACTGAAAATTAAACTCCAACTCCTTGCGGAATAAATCTTTCATATCAAATTATATAGTGCACATGCTGGACAGTGATTAAATAGTATTGTTGACGATATATTATATTCATAATATAACTAAGAGTTTGTTTCTATTGTATGGAGGAGGAACCCGAAGACTTGCACTTCAGCCTGAGGCTTATTGTGCTTACCAGTCCTATTATATGAATGATTGGGAGAGTAGCAGTTACTATTCATAGCGATAAATAACAAACACATCCTATTTGATTTTTAGCAATGCATTCTTTTTTATATAAGCAGTTATAGTCGCGACGCTGTTATTCCCGGCGTGACTCCTCTTCTTTGCTTACGTCTTAGGAAGCGAAGGCTCTATAAAGTCTAGGTAGGTAGTATCGTTCGCCATTTTTGTTCTTTCGTTGCCGAGCTACCATACGAGGAATCTATTTGCCACACCGTTAAACATTATCATGTCGTAGCTCCTATGATAATAAATCAAACCCACTGTAATTCAGTAAATAATTGAGCGGCAAATAACGTCTTCGTGTGCTTTCTGCGAACGCCAACGAAAGAGCGAAAATGGCGGGCGATTATATTAAGTAAGGTAAAGTACCGAAATAAGAGACACTTTTGTTTAACTGCTTATAAATGAGGATGGGAATAGACATTTTTAATCTCAATGAGTGGAATACATACAGCAATTCGTCTATTTTTAGAATTGACAATACAAATTTTAGTCAGTTTTTATTATTATTTTAAATTATAAAAAGAAGTAAAACTGGGAAATAATGATGTTTTGGAAAGATGATACAAATAAGAGATACGTGTGTTATTTAACTTTATTTTTTAACATGGACAAAAATTATCATCATTGGGTGAAAATTGAAGCAATATATCGTCGCTTAAGAACCAATACCGCGTAACTGACAAAATGTAAATTTTACAGGAGAAGGAAAAAACCGAATAAAAACCATAAAAATAACGCAATAGTCTTGAAAAGTGGTGTATGGCTATGAAATAGCATAACTAATTTGTAACTAAGTGAAAATGGATAATCATGGCCGTAGAAATTTGGCCATGTCACTTACGCGGTATTGGAACTCTGCCGTTGACTACATTTTGTTAGTTACGCGGTATTGTGAGGCAACTTTAGCAGCTTCAGGACACATGCTGACAAGCGTTTTCTTTGCGTGAAAACTGCCTTCTGGAAATATTATTCGTGCTCTTGTATATGTCAATGTGTTATCTGAATTGTTGTCCTACCGTCTGACTTAGGTCAAGGTCGGTAGGCTGTAGCTTGAATCACACTAGATTACGTTCCAGACAATGATTGCTGCATTCTTAGTCAATCAAATGCTGAAACTATGGGAAAGGAAAAAGAAGACACAGTTCAATGTTTATTGTTATAATAATAATAATAATAATAATAATAATAATAATAATAATAATAATAATGACAATCTGATACCAGGTACTTTATTTTCACACTACGTATATGAATAGATAAGTAGAATTGTTGCTAAAACGTTGCTGACAAATATAATTTTATAACAAAATAATTAATAATAATAATAATAATAATAATAATAATATTATTATTATTATTATTATTATTATTATTATTATTATTATTATTATTATTATTATTATTATTATTATTGACAATGGACTTGACTGACTTGCGAATAATGAAAAGAAAATCATATAGAAATATAATAATGATGATAATTTTTCAGGCACAATAGTCGTTAAACACAATAAAGAAATAATTATAGGCCTATGCTGAAATCACAAAAACTAATCCTTGAGTAACCCTAGTGTGGAATACTATCATAAAAACTATGGCACAATCGGTTCTATATACAATAATGTGACGGTAATTTAGGCAGGCTACTAATGCTCTTTTTTTTCTGTGCTTTTGCACGAGAACATGACTTTGTTTTTACTGAAGGGACGCCATCTGTACTATTAGCTAACCAATATTGCACAGTTCATTCTTTAATTCCCAATGTACACAGAAACATCTTTTTGCAAACCTGAATTTTTTTCTCATCAACTTTTAGGTTGTACACAAATGTTCTCTTTCTTCTCGATTCAGAATTTGTACTGTCAGGTCTTTTCGTAGATTTGATACGTAAACGGTCCTCTGTTCCCAAGTCATAGATTTCCAGAATGCCTGAAAGATGTCTTCTCTCATTAGAAATTAAATTACAGCCCTTTACTTTCGAATTTTGGCACATTTTATAACTACACTCTGGCCCCAAATTCCTTGCATCTCTCTCCGTATCATGAGTTACTTTGCCATCTTTCGATCTCTTGTAGCTAAGATAAGCTTCCTCTTCCATTCTAAGTTTTCTATTTTTCATTTTCTTCCACTTACCCTTTTGTGGCTTTGAACTTCTTTTTCTTTTCTGTCAAATTTCCATGAAACGCTTGTAGATTCTTCTCTTTACCTTTTTCTGACGAATGTAAAGATGTAGAATAAGTAGCACTCACAAATTCTTCGGGGTCGTCTACATCTGAAGACGCTTCCGAAATTTGGTGTAGATCCTTCATTGACATGGTATTGTCTTCAGTTTCTGTCCTATCCTATTTCTAGCTGTATTATTTTAATAGCGTTGCTTTAAATCATACCAGACTGCATAATACGATCATAACATTACCGGTAACACTGGACGGAAAATCCCTGATCTGCAGCAGCCCATTTCCAGAAGGACGGTTTTATTTTGCATTTGAATTATCAGGCAGTACACCTACGAATAAGAAGAGATTACTAGTGTTTATAAATGTGATATAAATGGCTTAAAAACATGTGTAGTAAATATTATCATCAATTTAGATCTTCCTCCTACCGGAGGAAATGGAAGGAACCAAGCTCAGCACCACTAAATGTAGCGCAAATTATTTTAGCGGCCCCATTCATTATTATTTATATTAAGTACTTAAATTAAGTTTGCTGTTATGATTCCGTAACTGAAGAAAAATAAACGTTTAATAACTGTGATACTTCTTATGCCATACCTTTGTTAATGTTCACAGAAGTTTCTCCCGTCTTGAATGCAGAACATAGCACAGATAGGATTTCGTTCTCGCTAAACTGACTGTCGTCTGATTCATTGTCCATTTCTTTTCTTGTATCTGTAGGCCTATATAATAATAAAATATTAAATGTACTATATTTCAGTGAATGAACTTGGAGATTCTGCGGCAATTCAGCTCAACTAACATTCAATTGACATTAGTGAAATAATTCTATTATATTTACCTTTTAAATAATTGAAACTGAACACTTCTTTCATCTTCTCAGAATATTACACACTGTTGATACAATTTTACAAGGCAGTAACGAGAACCAGCTTCCGTACTGAGGGCGCGCAGGGAGTAGACATAACAGCCTATCTGTTGTCAGATACGCGGTATTTCCTACAGACTTCTCGTGACTTCAGATACGCGGTATTGTACCCCCCTCCTTCGCACGCAGGCCATTCACGCAATCAAATTCCCGCGCTTGTCAGTGCATGCAGATGACAGTGGAGATACCTTCTGTGCAAAAAAACAGTTTTGACCAAAAATGTCAGTTACGCGGTATTGGTTCTTAAGCGACGATATAACATTGTTAAATCATGTAGATACTTTAATAAATTCAGGAACATTTTAAAATTGAAGTGATCAGTGCAACAGTGATCTAACTCCTCTCAACAGAAATTCTGTTGTTTATTTGATATCTTTCCAAGTGAAATTAAGATGGTTTACGAAAAGTCGGTCAAATCGGACGTGAATGTACTAATCTTACTTAGGCTACTATTGCTAACGTCAATATTTTGCTAGAGAAAGAAAAAATGATAGAATATTAAATTTCGATCTCCATATTTTAAATTTAAGTTGATTGCACTTATTTTGCGACCCCTTTAATTGACACAATTCTTATTTCGCTGTATTGAGCAAGTTGGACAAATAAAAAGTTCTTCATCAGAGCCGCAGTCTTCGTGTGCCCTAAGACGACATTTTGAACACTGAGTCTATTTCTCCCCTCTGGGCTCTGGTGTCCTCTGAAAAAAATCCAGTGCAAAACAAGCATCCTCCATCATAATTTTCTCCATATTCCGAGTCACTAGAGTCAATTAATTGCATTTCCTGATCGCATTCTTCATCACTGGACGAACTCAAGCAGTCCTTCTTGGACTGAGTTTTTCTGTAGGTGTTGTTGTTTTTCGAACAACTTCTTGCGAGCTCCATCTTTTCTTTGTTTTTCCTCATCTAAACTCTTTCTCATTTGTTTCTGATAAATAGTTGATATTATGATAGTTCCCTTTTCTACCCTGAATACTTTACATGCGACTCCTCACTGGTTCAAACTTGCGGGTCTTGAGGTGGTTGTTGCTGCTTCTGTAACTGTGATACAACTAAAGTCACCGTTTCTGGCACGTGAAATAAGTAATGGGAACGTTGAGAGCGAATAACTTATCTTTGCCACAGTCTGTGGGCATGAAAGCTGACAACTGTGATTGGCAGATTGACGTCACATCTGTTTAGGAGGTGGTACCACTCTCAGCCGAAGTGGTAACAGATGCCACTGACTAGACAGTGTACTCAAGGACACATTCGAGAAACGCAAAGTGCGAGTGTCTTGCTTTTGAAGCAATCAGTGGCCAATAAGACTGACAACTGTGATTGGCAGATTGCTTGCATGACGTGTTGGGTATTACCGCTCTCAGTTATACTGGCAACAAGTGCTCATTGACTAGCTTTTTACTCAAGGACAAGCGCCACAAACGCTGGAACTGGCTGTAGTGGCGATATTTACACAGGTCCAACGAAATTTTCGAAACCTGGAATCACAATTAAATTTAATAGTTTTAATAATTACACAAGATTTTTATTTGAAATATGTAGAGAATATTTCACGAATTACGCACTTACGTTTTGATCTTTAAGTAAGGTAAATATTGTCGGACTAGCCAATTTTAATTGATTTTAGCTATTGATATTATTGTCATCTCAATGAATAATTAATTTTAGTCATTAATAATGATAACAATAATTTTAATTAGTAATTTTTGTAATGAATAATTGAGGACAATGAATAATTAATGATTGATCTAATTTGTAATTAATTTTAATTAATAGTTCAATTAATCTTTCATTGGTTCTTATGTAGTTTATGGCAGACAAACTGGACACGACTAGAAGCATTAACGCCTTTCGTAAATTCTCAAAGGTGGGCATCATAATAAAACCAAATAAGGGTTCTAAATAAGAGATACTATCTCTTAATAGGACCCCTAGGTATCTCTTATTAGGGAACGGAATAAATAAAAATGAAATAGCTACCCAAGGACATAAATTATTATCTTCCTTATTAGCAATCTACCTTATTATATGCAACATTTTGCCAGAAATTTTATAAAATTAATAATAAATTTGTTGTAGGTTACATTAACTGCTGTTCACTTCCTCAACAGAAACCATCAAAAAGTTCAAAATGTGAAAAATTACTTTGCTTGCTCTCAGCTTCGTTGCTTACTTTCAACTGAGGTTAGACAAAGAACACGATGTCTTAGAAGCATACACATTGATTTTCTTTAGTTGTCGAGAGATGGTAAATTATACCGGAGAAGTTAACAATGTATCTCTTATTAGGAACCTGTCTCTTATTTGGGTACTTTACCTTATTTATCGCGCCTTAAGAAATGAATAACGTCTTCATAAGCAAATCACAAGATGTACACGTTTAAATGTAGCCGGCCTGCAACGCGATTGGCTGCCGGAAATTAGAGCGACGGGACTTTAAATTCAAGCAGTTCCATAGTATAATGTGATACGGTATTACAGTAAAATAAATGCAGCCCACACTTTCCTTTTACTCTCGCCGCGACCGGAACAATGTGATAACAAAACAATATTCGACTTCCATAAGGTGTTCAAAAAGAAACTTCAGTAAAGATTTACCAACAAGTGTTTTAAGAAGAAATTTCACTGTAAAATAAAAGAAAAGAAAAAAAAAGGAAGAGAGAGAGAGAGAGAGAAAATGCGGCTCTGTCTGGAAATTGCCGCCTTAGGCAACTGCCTAGGTTCCTAAGCCTAAATCCGGTAATGGCTAAACCGCTATTGAAATAAAATGATATCCGATTTTTTGGGTACCTAAGGATTCTGTTCTTAAAATTAATGTAATTATACCCCTTTCACCCTGTATTTATCTCTTTAGTACTCATCCTGTAGGCCAATTCCTTATTAACATTTGTATTTTATTCATTAGATTAGAAAAAGCTGTGGAATCAATGAGTGTCCTTCTCGTATATATCATATGTTAAAGAAACAAATATGACAATTATTCACTCCCTCATCGCAGTAATCCGTTGATGCTGATTGGTTCTGAAAGTACGTCACCACGTTAATTGACTAACCCCTGCACTATACACAAATTGCAGCTTCTCTAGGAGTCTTGATATGAAATGAATTTGAGTCTACCTCACGTTTCAATTTGCGAGTTCCAAAGCCTTCAGGATTGTGTGCAGAGTCCTTATTAGGTGAACAGAAAGAGGATTTGCGTCAGTCTGTCTGGGGGGTCAAACCGCCAGGATAAGCCGCGGGTAATAAGCACGAGGCCAGTCTGCGGGCGCAAGACAGAGTCCCTGCTGTATTCACTTAGGCCTCTCTCTCCGCACTCAGAGACAAGCATTTAAGACGTGAGTAAAAGTGGGCAATGCGACGTTCTCCGTGGCCTAGTGGTTGCCATTTTTTTAGTTGGTTATTTAACGACGCTGTATCAACTACGAGATTATTTAGCGTCGATGAGATTGGTGATAGCGAGATGGTATTTGGGGAAATGTGGCCGAAGATTCGCCATAGATTACCTGGCATTCACCTTACGGTTGGAGAAAACCTCGGAAAAAACCCAACCAGGTAATCAGTCCAAGCGGGAATCGAACCCGCGCCCGAACGCAAATTCAGACCGGCAGACAAGCGCCTTAACCTACTGAGCTACGCCGGTGGCAGTGGTTTCCATACTGTTCTCCAACCAGGAGATCAAACGTGAAAGGAATGTGCTTACTACTGCGTCATCTATTGGAACGAAGTAGATAGACGATATTACCGTTACAACGTCAGTTTAAAAACCATGCGCTCTTCTCTAAATGTTATTTCCTGCATGGAGAGATCAAAAGACCAAGAGATTAACAGTGATCTAATTTTGTAACTAGGGTAGTATCATTATGTGTGATCAATGTTACGGTTTGTGCTGTGAAAGCAAGCCAATAGAGATAAGAGTACCCACGTGCGTGACCTCATGACATCTTATGACATCAACATTCATTCACAGCATTATCCCGCTTCGTCTCAGTCCCCGAAGACTTTCTCGTGGTTGGAGTACAGTACTTAGGATAAGATAAGGATTCTCGAGTGTCATCCTCACCAAAAACAATATTATATATATTGATTTAGAACTAGTACGTCTTTCTCCTAACTGGTTGTGGGGGGCGGGTAACTTGGAAATTGGCAGGGACATAAAAATGAGTCATTCCTTATTCTCCTTTTCTTCCCCTTCTTCTCCTATCTTCCCCTTATACCTCTCGTATTCTCTCTGTTATCACTTAAGTTAGTACTAGGTTATTTTACGACGATTTATCAACATCTTAGGTTATTTAGCGTCTGAATGAGATGAAGGTGATAATGCCGGTGAAATGAATCCGGGGTCCAGCACCGAAAGTTTCCCAGCATTTACTCATATTGGGTTGAGGGAAAACCCCGGAAGAAACCTCAACCAGATAACTTTCCCCGACCGGGAATCGAACTCGGGCCACCTGGCTTCTGGCCAGACGGGCTAACCGTCACTCCACAGGTGTGGACGTAATCACTTAAGCCTGGTTCAGACGGTGCGTGTTTCTGTGTTGGATTCCAAGGTGGCTGCGCTGATGGGTAGCCTGCGTGCTCACTTGCCAGAAGTAATGCGCTCTGGTGGCTCCTTGGATGGCTAGCTTGCTGGATTTCGAGGGTAGGTTCCTTGCTATTTTTCGTGATGGTTTGCAGGCTGGATTCAAAGATGATCATATAATATCACCACTGAAACCATGTCGCCATGTTCGTTGTTTTCCAACTAAACCTGCTTTTCTTTATATTCTTTAGTTTCTAAGAAACAACAATCAAATATCGGACTTTAGCTGTTTTGCACTTATGGCTTAATTACTTTATTACGACATTTACTACTGTTAATGTAGAACTTCAGTTGTTTTCCACTCACGGTTTAGTTTCTTTTTGACCATGAGTGTTGGCAACAGATAAAACAGCAGATGATGCTCCAATTTGAACTGTGAAAAGGGCGAGCTCCATGTGAACAACTACCATCACCGTAGCCAACACGGGAGCCAGCAAGTGAGCACGCAGGGGAGCCATAAGTGCAGCCACCTTGGAATCCATCACAGAAACTAGCACCGACTGAACTAGGCTTTAATTTCCAATTTTTTTTCTTGTATTCCTCTCGTTCTTCTTATATCCCTCTCCTTCTCTTTCTATTTTCTCGTTGTCCTTGTCTTTCCCTTGTTGTCCATGTCTTCCCCTTACCCTCCACATCTTTTCCTTGTCCTTTTATTTCCCTCGTTTTCATTTCATTTCCGATTAACATGTATACTATAATACAGAGGTGTGAAAATTATTAGAATAATCTTAATTTTTAAAGGTTTTTTAATAGTTCCTTCACAAATATTCATTGAATTGATGAATATTCGTATATAATATTACTATACTTATGTAGGATATATTTACTACTAACAATGCCGGAAAGCATTGTTGTACATTGGTATTTTTCTTATTTTACAATTGTTATAGTAGAGTCAGTAGAAGAAAAAATCAGCAGATACAAATTCAATTGGCTAGATCATTTAAGAAGAATGGAAAATTCAAGAATCCCAAAAATTATGATGCAATATAAACCTAGAGGACATCGTCGACCAGGAAGACCTTTAAGAAGACTGCTAGATAGGGCCGAAACAGGTCTACAGAGGCCTAATTCGTGAAGGATGATGATGATGATGATGATGATGATGATGATGATGATGATGATACAATTGTTATGGGAATTCAGAAATTATTATACTATGTTGGCGGAATTGGAAACATAAAAAATTAAAAGAAATGCTTTAAACAAATTGTTCTTTGCGTTTACATTGTTGTGAAGGTTCAAATGAACGTATACATCTGTTTTGTGCATATAATTTTTTATGTTTCCAATTCCGCCAACATAATATAATAATTTCTGAATTCCCGTAACAATTGTAAAATAAGAAAAATACCAATGTACAACAATGCTTTCCGGCATTGTTAGTAGTAAATATATCCTACATCAGTATAGTAATATATATCAATATTCATCAATTCAATTAATATTTGTGAAGGAACTATTAAAAAAACCTTTAAAATTAAGATTATTCTAATAATTTTCACACCTCTGTAGAATACAAATTAATTGATTAATTAAAGGAAGAAAATTTCATCTAAGTAAAGAGGACTCGGGGAAGGATGCAAGAATACTTGTGGCATTACAGCGCTGAATGGCGATACCAATGCGCTGACGTATGACTGCTTCGAGGGTCCCCAGAAAGCTACACTAAACTTCTGCCTATGGTGGAGATGAGTGCTTTGGCTTCACTACACCATGATCCAAACGTTTTAACCGCAAAAGGGACAAAATTATAATTATCTGCGAGATGTTTATATTTATGGTGTTTACTGACAGCGGCACTTTCTGCTGCAGATCCTGGTGTCTTAGAGGTTGAAGACAGATGAGAAGGAGCCAGTGTATCCACACATGTGGAATCTCAAATTAAGGATTAGCCTACTCGCCACGGGACTAGAGTCAGACCATCGGGTCTCTTGCCGTCTGAACGGCTGATCCCGGTAGGTTATAAGATGGATGGAACCCCTGAGGATGTTAATGCTCTTTTAATGATGTCATTGAGCGATGAATGACGAGAGAGATTCCCCTTACTCATAACACTACTTAAGGCATGGTGGCCATAAGAATCTACAATATTGCCACAGACACATTTATGAATGTGACAGATTTTGCAACCGAGGTATAAAGCCACGGAAACTTTAAAGGATCTGGGATCCATAAGGGTACCAATGTTAGGGGAAGGAATTGCGTGAAGCCAAGATCCTGAAAGATTTTGTTGGAGAGCCAAAAAACGAGCACGATCTGTATCTGAAGAAAAAGATGACTGAAGGGACTCCTTAACAAGAGAGATTAATATTTCATACCAATTCTTTTGAACCCTGATCTTTTTATTCACCTTGTTATCTTTGTCTTCCCCTCGTTCTCCTTCTCTTACTGTAGTTCTCTTGCAACCTCGTTATTCTTGTATTACCCTCATTCCCATTGCAGTCTCCCCATTTTACTTGCATTCTTGTTCCCCTTGTTCTGCTTAAACTCTCTTGTTTCCCTTATTCTTCTTATATTCTCCTGTTCCCTTTATTATCCACCTATTCCATTCGTTTTCCTTGTATTCCTATTACTGTCCTTGTATTCTTCTTGCTCTTGTCAGCCCCCTTCCTATCTTCCCCTTGTTCCCCATGTATTCACCTGATTCTTCTTATATTCCCCTTACAATGCATCTGCTAACAGGTGATCGCATCTGCACGTAGTTCTACGTAAAGAATTGCACCTGTCGACAAGTAATTGCACCCACATGTAGTTTTACGTCAATATAGTGTAAATAGTAAAAATAGCGTGTTATAGTGTACATAGTGTCAATAATTTAAATCAGCGGCGACCAAAACTCGAGCTGCAGTGATTACATTCGACAGACAGCCTATGAAGTAAGGAGACGGAGGAACGGTACTTGGCATGAAAACTACAACCAGTGGTGGTTCCTGTACTAACATCTTGATCAATCCCGCTGATAGAAATCTCAAGCTTTGCTGTATCAGTAATGTCACTGCTGTCATCAAGAGCCAGTGAATAATATAAGATTTTTCTTGCTTCTTATTTTAACCTTCCTCTTGAATATAATCAGGAATTTTCTAAATTCTTCTCTCGATACTTGGTCGAGAAATTCGTAATTTTTAAAAATTAAAAACTTCTTATGGACAAGTTATTTAAGCTATTTTAATTATTACTCTTTTGAGAAGTTCTATTCTATTAAAAGGCTTTAGAGCAAGAGATATTTCAAATCCCATTAAGTAGCTGACTTCCTTACATCTTCCTCTTCCTGGCCCTGATTTACGACATGTCAATTCCTGGCGTTTAACAGTTCGTTGGCACATAATATTAATCAGTTTTCAACAATATTATTTTTAAATGAATAATTAATAAATATTTACCCTTATCTACAGATGAAGAAGATTAAAATTGAGATAAAATCTAATAATTTTATCCTTCTAGGGAGAAGATCTAAAAATATTAGTATTCTTGCACGTACAGAAAAATTATAGAAACACATACTTAGTGATCAATAATAATAATAATAATAATAATAATAATAATAATAATAATAATAGTCATAATAATAGTCTAATAATACATTATTCAGCGTGGCAATTAATGTTTCTATATAGCCCTAATTGAACCGTTGAGCAAAGTAAACATATTACATTTTGTCCGACAGAACAACATAAAAGTTCTTCTCATTTTTACGAAACCAACTCTTAATGCTTGTAGAGACAGAGTTTGTAGCACAACATACACATACATCACGTGTCGTCTTATGACAAGAAAATTTCATATAATCAGTTACTTTTTGAATTTAGGCTAATTATAAAACTTTAAAATCTCGACGATTAATAAATAGTCAAATTTTACTCTATAAGACTGTTAACGGTATATTGAATAACTGTGATTTTCTTAAATTCCTTCAGTTCAATGTAAAAAGAACAGAATTATGTCATAGGCAACCTTTTATTGTTCCTATTCCTAGAACTGTTTTCTACAAAGAACTCTTCATTGTTTGTTATGTGCAATACTTACAACTCTCTGTCTTTAAACTGTGATTCTCTATTGGATTTCAGTTTAACAATTGAAAAATTTCATACACTATTAAAAAGCATTGTATTTCCTTAGATATTTAAATTATGAAGAAATGTTTTTACTCTAGTTTTTAAATAATTTTGCATCATTATATTGACATTTGGCACTATATTAACTGTAATATTATATTCTAGTATCTATTACCATTAAGTATTTTCTTTCTTTCGTTTGTGTTGTTTGCTTTGTTGTTTTTTTTTTCTCTTATTATGTATTTTGTGTACATATCTGTGTAAGCCACCTGTAATTGGAAGCCTGCTTCTGTTGGTGGTGGATTTAAAATAAGATAAAATAAAAATCTTATCGTACCCGTTCGAATGTCTGCAATTACAAGATGTAATCACGACACCCGCTTTGGGCACCGCTGATTTAAATTGTGTATAGCTACTAATGGTCCGTGTTTGTTCTGCCCCACTTGACGAAACAAGAGTATCGTGAACAGTCAGTCAAGTACTTTGCTTGCTAGAGCACGTACGTCGTATACTTAAAAACTCCAAGCAATACGTCTCCTGGGACAGAGTACGGTTCCTAACAATTATGATGTTAAAGTTTGAAAAAAATAATGATTTTGTGCATACATAATTCTTGCGCAGATAATGAATAAATTGAATATTTAAAGGGTTTGTAAGTAATTCATTTGTCACACAGAGACTAAAAATAGCGCTTTTCAAAGGAAATACATGTCACTTGATGTATCACTCTTGATTATTAAATTATAGCGATCCCTTGTATCCAGCTTCATAATTTCTACAAGTCGACCATTCAATTGGGATAGCCAGTTGTAACATACTATACACTGTGGGGTCCGAACTGCTGACCGGCGCGTGTTACTATTGTTGTAGAGTTGACAAATGATGGAGCGGCGCTATCATGTTGCGACCGCGAGCCTCCAGCAAAGCGTTGCGGTCACACCGCTGCCGACCGCGCCCCGTAGTGGTGACATAGGGGCACAAATCAACCATAAATCACCCCCCAGCACTCTAACATAGTCTCCCTCGTCACCACCAATTTTACCACCAGAATTGTTATTGGAATCGGTGACATTCGAACTATGTCTACTGGGCCGTGCGCATATTCCATATCTGCCCTCTTTTATTGTCGCTTCCCAATATGGCGACTTCAAAAGCTGACGTCATGCATACAGCGTGTTCCATAAATAAGCGTCATATAGTATGATAGCCTGGAAAAAGAAAGTGAACTGTAGTTTGGTGGAATTTCTTCCCAATCTGATGTTTCGAAGGTGAAATTTCCTGCTTCTATAATGAAAAATTAGCATAGAATTTTAATTTTATCATTAGGCTATACAAATAATAGAGAGAAAGTCGGCTATTCCTACGTTGACAGAAGTCAGAAATACATGTTTTCAGTGTTTAAATTAATAAAAGTTGTTTCTTGCATGCCGTCTATAGGTTTACCTATAATTATATCAGTGGCTAAGAAGTTATACCTCGTAACTAGAGTCTTCTCGACTTCACTTGCACTGCGAAATGGCAAAGCCCCTTTCAGTGTGCAAAATAACATCTGCCATCCTAACGGCAAACAAACGAGTCTTCTCAACTCCTCCTACACTGCGAAATGACACAGTTAATTTCAATATACAGATTTACACCAGCGAATAGGGATTATAAAGAATGGACACTTCCAGAGCCTTCTTTAGTTACAAGCCGGGGCATGGGTAGGTTTGGCAACGCAGAGTGGAGGCGGGAGATTTTAGAGTGATATTGTGTTTGCTCATTGCTTTCGTTATACGTAACGCGTATTTTTTCAATATTATTTCATGCACAAAGGTAAGATCAAGATTCAGAGTAGTGATGTAAATTATTACGGGTTCGAAAATAGTGTTTTATTGCAATCAATTAGCTATACTTCAGAATACGGCGTAAGTAGGCTACTTACATACAAAGGCTGCCACTTAAAATAATTACAAAAAAACATGCTTTTATTGATAGTACGAAGGTAAATAAATAAATAAAAAAGATATTCCTTGCACCGAAAATAATAAAATCAATAATGCAATAAAGACGTAAGTTCCTACGCAGTATTCTTAACTTCCATTCAGTTAACAAATTTGTGGCTAGCAAATTGACAATGTTTTGCGACTTAATGGTGTTTCATCTGTGAAAGGTTTAGGATATATTTTAATATTATCTTCTGCGATTATCTATCGTGTTTTTCTACAAATATTTCAGATGCCTAGTAAGTGCTGTGTGCCTATGTGTCGTAGCAACTACACTTATAATTAAAAAAAAATAAAAACATACTTGTTTTTTTATTGATGGTACAAGAGAAAATAAATAAATACTTGAAGAAATGTTACTTGTACCAAAAATAAATAAAATAATGACGTACTTTCGCAATACCATATTCCAATCAATTAACCATTATGTGGCCAGTAAATTGACAATGTTTTGCCGCTTAATGTTGTTTCACCTCTGACATGAAAGGTGTAGGATATCATATGCATTTTAATTTCATGTGATTATGTCGTGCTTTTCTATAAATATTTTAGATGTCCAGGAAGCCAGTTTTAGTTTGAACCTGGCCAGTCACCATAACAATACTGTTATCCTAAATTATTTGTTATAAACTTTTTAAAATGTAATTTTAAATAAATATAACTACAGAAAACAAGCTAAGAATGTGAATTATGCAAATAGGCCTAAAATAAAATGTAAACAGAAGAAACTATTGACATTCCTATTACAATAAAAGTATGAGGATGTAAATACAGTTAAGCCAAGTGAAACAATCTATGAAAAAATGGAAACACATCCCATCAACATAATACGTAACAAAACGCAAAATTATCTATTAAGTACATGTATGTATCAATTAGTGTAAACTCAGTGGACTTTAAATCCTGTAAATACCAAGTGAAGTGGGTGAATGTAGAGTATCCAACGCCCACTGAACGAATATTTCACTTTTATCACTACCAATGTTGCGCTATAATCGTATATGCAAGTTAGGCTATAACAAAAACCTAAACCAACCAAACCTAACCTGTCAAAGAAGCAACAAGTTATACTAAATATGTGTAAAATTGGCCTATGTCTCTATAGTGGGCGGGACATAAGTAACATTGACCAAACCAACAAAGTGATTATATGCATGTACAAATTATAGATAGTTCTGACGTATAGCAGGCATTCCGAATCTTCAACAAAACTGCAACATTTATGGGATCACAAAACAGCTGTTTACAATGAATTTGAAAACCAACGGCGTAACTTTATTGATATAGCAGACGAGACCCAACAATTTGACTAGAATTCTGATACACACAAATCACAAATAAGAATATAAAAATGTGGTTATAAATATTTAATAGAATAGTCAATTACTTTGTCATCCATAACCGTAAAAAATTCCCAAAGACTGCAACCACTTTATTTTCATTTATTGTCTTGTTTTTTTTATCACCAACACGCATTTAGTTTATAATACATCAACAATTAACGTTTGGTACGACCGCAAACATAATTCCATCGACACACACTTATATTGTAACATTAATTTACATTGGAAATCGGCATTAGCACAAACACGTGTACTGTACGGTCAGCCTCCGGGTGACAGATAATTACAGTGTTGCCGACGTATGGCCCCGGCTTGTAAGTAAAGAAGGCTCTGACACTTCGCGTCGGTACCTTTGATGTAGCCGGACCGATTTCAATGACTTTCAAGCCAGCTAGAGCGTCAGATTCTGCTTTCTCCCTAGAGTTGGCGCTGACATCACACCAGCTAGCAGTCGACACAGCGGAAATATAACACATATAATTAATACATCTAGGTACATTATGTACTCAAATAAAATAAATTGGATCCATAAAATAATAAATCCTTCATTAACTCTAATGTCTAGACTCTAGAGCTCCTTTATAATTAGAGTTCAGACGTTGACCCCAACAACAATTAAAATATGTAATGATTTGATAGCGCTGAAAATGGAAAAACAAAACTCTTACGAGAAGTAAAACCATATACCTATATTATATTATATACAAATATTAAACGAATTCGATAATTAATTTTATAATGTATTATATTATTTTATAATATAATTTATGATATCTGAAATATAAAATATTATTATTACAACTAGTCTGTCACTGAGAAATAAGGAAAAGCTGTTAACTTTAATTTATTTGAAGCAAAGCGTTACTGGATTATGCAATAAGGTAGGCGATGTTTGGATCCTGTGCCTTAACTCTATTCTCAATTAATTATCTTAGCGTATGCTCGATTACACTACCTCTAGCGCTTGAAAGTGGAACTAGCCGCTGGCGCACAGAGAAACAAAACACAGGAAAATTCGCTCAGTGTCCATTCTTTATAATCCCTATTCGCTGTTTACACCAGCCATTTCTTCCTCGTCCCGTCCCGTGATCACTTTTATCACATTTCCGTCCCCTTGCGAATGTGGTACTTAAGAGGTTACGTCCATTTTCGGTTTTCCCCTTCAAAATTTTCTAGAGCTCCTTCAGTGGAGCAGCGTAACCCGGAATGAAACAAGTGTCCAACAGGCTTGGAGCTCACATATTTAGTTTCTTACAGCCCCGAAACCCTTCCAAGGACGCGTTTAAATTTCTTCTCCCAATTCTCCTCTTTCAATTCAATTCAATTCACTCACTGGCTGTTTGAGTGAGCGGGTGAGTGGGACTCGAAACTATCCAGTCAATTTGAAAGCCAATGTATAAGCTGTGTTTTCATTTTTTCGAGCGCAGTTCATTTAAAAGCTAGGCCCATTCGTGTCCAAAGCGGAGAATGAGCTCAATTATTGCCCCGTACTCGCTCATTGCACAGCTCTAGTGAGTATACCGAGTCTTAGGTCTACCTCCAATGGAAGTCAGTTTGGGAATGGATGGACTGAATGATTTAATGACTGATTGATGGACGGACGGACGGACGAACGGGCGCTCACTGTTGTATGGTAAACCGATAAATATCCATTCTGATAATTAATGTTTGAAACATAATATATCCCCGTCCATACTAAATGCGAGAAACAGCAAAAAATAAAACTCTTACATAAGAACTGGATAAATTATTTTACGTTTGTTACGTATTATGTTGCTTTTTATTTTAGCCTTGATTTTAGCCAGTGTTCATCGTTCATTTCTGCTGTTGTAGGTGGACTAGGGCCAGCAGTAGGGTGATAGGCTTTGGCACTCCATGGGTTATCACGGAACGATTGTTTTTAAAACGTATTGCACATATTACATTACGATTAATACACTACATTACGTTGCATAAATTGCATAACGTAACGTTACAGTACATAGAAATCATAACAACATATTAAATATTGCATTGCTTAGGTTAACCATTCCATAAAGCTTTCCCTTCCTCTCGGTCTAAATTTGTAATGTTGGACTTGACTGTCCAGTGCAGAATTGATTTTCAGTCTGCTATATTGGCAATAAGCAAGCTTCCACTTGCCCGATATGAAGCGATAACAAGCAGAAACGCGGAGAGTCAACATGCGTTTAATGCAGACTGACAGATGCAAAGAATAAAAAGAAATAATTATTGTCAATTCAATTTTACAAAACGAACAATTCATCAATATAATTAACGGGAGTTTCAATACAACCCTTAACACAATTTGTTTGCCCTCAACCCCCGTTTGATAACAATTTGACAACAGTCCGCAGCCTGGCCGGGGATTTCCAACGTGCAGAGAATACTTCACGTGACAGTTGTATGTTCCCACTAGTTACGCTCGTAAATGTATTACTAACCAATATTTCAATACAGTTTCTGTAAGAACCCTATTTTCTTTCTCCTTTTCATTGAAATTGTATTTTTTTTTTTTTGCAATTCATTTTTCTACCTTCGTATTCACTATTTCTTTCCGTTTTCGTCAACTTCCCTTCCTTTATAATAATAATAATAATAATAATAATAATAATAATAATAATAATAATAATAATAATAATAATGTTTTATTTTCGCTGGCAGAGTTAAGGCCATAAGGCCTTCTCTTCCACTCAACTAGCCTTAATCAATACAATACATATTTAAATTACGAATATTTACACTACACTTAAAAGGTTCTCCAGCAATATTCTTCAGTTAAGTTTTAACGACTAGTAGACTACATATTTATTTAAATTTAGATACACCTATAAGGTAAAGTAGTAACTTAATTTATGAGCTAATTTAATTCAATGAATTACAATTAATTTGAGATTTGAGATACCTAGTAAAATGATGAAAATTAATTTAATGTAAGCATACTAGAACTATGTTACAGGGAGAAAAAATATATATCTATGTAAATCTAAAATATATTTCTTTAATGAGAATATTAATGTAATTTCCATTAGAAGTTTTGCAAATCTATTTAGAGAAATTAATGATAATAATAAGAATGGACAGATGTTAGTTTCATTATAAGTAATAAATATTAATCAGCAATTAATTTGTTAAGTATGAATTTATGTAATTTTGACCTAAATGAAGTTATTGTCCAACAACCTCTTACATCACTCGGCAGCGAGTTCCAATTTCTAGCAACTGAAACTGTGTAAGATGAAGAATACAAAGATGTCTTGTTGTAGGGTATAATGAGTAAATTGTTATGATGAGATCATGTACTTAGCTGATGATATGGGGATAAATTTTGAAAACGAGAAGCCAAATAGATTGGAGTAGCGGTGCGCAGAATTTGAAATAAGAGATCAAGAGAATGCAGGACTCGTCGATCGCTTAGCCTTAGCCAAGACAGATCACATGGCTTTTCCATATATCTCTATTTCTTACTTTCTACTACGTTTGTATTCTTTATTTTATTGATTAATTTAATTTGCCTACTCATCAATTCATTCGCTTATTTATTATTTCATTTGTGAATTAATTTCCTCATTCATTATTCTCCTTCCTTCATTCAGTTCTGTTTCTACATTTACCTATCTCCAAGCTTCATTTTTATTTGAATTATTTTTCCTATCTCGCTCGCTTAATTTCCTCATTTTCCCTCTATTTTCCTCTTCCTCTTCTTCCTCTCTTTCGCTCATTATTAGTTTATTCCCAGTTTTCTTCTTTTATTTCTTTCTTCCAGTTTTATTTGCCATTTTCATTAATAAAAGTAATTAATTTATCATCCGTAATGCAGCCGCTCATGCTTTCGTTCACTTAGGCATAATTTCGTTTTAGATCACTTTTCTCCACATACAGGGTGATTCACGAAGATTTACCGCCACACGGAGCTTATTTCCAAGGACATTCTGAGCAAAAAATGTCATATAAAGATGTGTCCTGATCTCAATATTTTCAAAGTTAAACTAATTTGAAATTGTTAGTAAAATACATTTTTTTCTTTAGTTTTAAGGATAAAAGAATATTACAACAAAAAATTAACTATTCAGAAGTATCATTTCTTTAATTGGCTTGAGTTCTGAAGCTAAAAATGTGTTGTTAATTACTTTGTACAGATTCTGTTTTCCAATTTTTAACAAAAAAAAACATTATTCTTAGGCACTTATCACAAAAAATGTTACAAATCATACGACATTTGTCATACCATGGAATCAATATTTGTAACATTGTGTCGTGTTGAGTACCTCTCTGTTGATCCCACGGTATGACAAATGTCTTAATTCTGGTGGGGAATATGTCGAAAAATAGCGCAACAATTGCTGTATCTGTTCCAATAAATCTTTCCATGCAATTGTGCTTTATTTTGTAAACGGCCCCAAGGAAAATAACTTTCTGGACGGCCTCGTAATTGTGGTCGAGTATCCAAAATTTGTACAAGCACTTCTTTTGACAATATTAGCATGGTGGAAGGAAAAATGTTAACATTTTCATCTGCCGCAATTGGAATGTTTACTTGTTAGTCATCAGTATGAGAACTTATACTGGCCTAGGTTTTTCTTGTTTTCCGTCGGGTACTAAGACAAATGTCGGGATGACACTAAAGAAATGGGTCACCAACGTAATCCCTTTCTTCAAAACTTTCAATTTATTTAATTTAGTCAACTAGCTAGCTAGAGAGTACAAATTAAGATTATAAAACAAAAATGTTTCTAGCCACTACCAAGAATGTACGGTGTGGTCTTCATATTTCTTAGTCATTTTTTTTATTAGAAAATTTGCTTCCCCGCCGTACCTCTACCATCAATCTTGGTTTTCCGAGCGGCCAACCCTCTCCGATCTCTTAATTGTGCCCACAATGTAAACTTAAATATTAAAAATGTATCCATAATAATAAATACACTGGCGAACAAAAATCTGGAACACTTCAAGTTTACTTTGTATTTAATGTGCCATCAATATGTCTTGAATGGTGATTAATTTAATTATACGATTACAAACGTAACATAAACTGAAAACGAAAATGATTACGACTTCATACCACCAACTTGGAGGGTTTAGTGAAAAACTGTTTTCAGAACATGGGAGGAGTGATAGGAGGCGGAAGAATAAAATTCATAAGATTTGCCGATGATATGGCTGTGTTAGCAGAAGAGGAGATAATACTAAGGCATATGCTATGGGAGCTAAATGACAAAAAAGACGAAGACCATGGCCATAGGAAGAAAAATAAAGAAGGTAAACTTGCGAATTCTAAATGAGGCAGTAGGGTAAACAAGGGTGAAACGGGTCACCAGATGAATCGGGTCAGTTTTGAAAACACCGCTCTGTAAGCCAAAGAGCAAAGACTGCGGGATTGTGCGCTAGCTAGCGTTGAAGTTGTGAACTTCTTCAATGCAGAAAGGCGGGAAAGCAATATAACTGCTTTGTTTTCGGTGCGGTGTTTGAAGTAGAAAATTGTTATTGTAACGATAAGTAGCAATATTTTTTTTAATTTCTTGAATTGTAGTGTTTATTTAATCTGCGTTTTACCAGTTATTATTGTGATACTTATATGATTTAGTAATTAAGTTGAAAGTGGACTCTTAAAGGACAGGTTATCCATATGTTGAGCTTCTAAGACCAATCAGTACGGCAAACCTTACGATTAAAAATATTACTGCTCTTTGGGTGATTCGGGTCACTATTTTAAGGGTGAAAAGGGTCAGAATATTTTTAACTGATTTCATTGAAATAGGGTTTATTTTTGTTCTAAATGGGGAAATACAGAAGGAAGACGCAGTCTTCATGATTGGAGGAGTATATGCAGAGGGCAATAAAAGCTTATCGTGAAGTACGAAGCTAGCGCCACGCTGCGGCGCTCTTTAGTGTACCACATTACTGCCTACAAAGACGTCTGGAAAGTGAGATCAACCAACAGGTAAAGAATAGGGGAGGATAAACCGTGTTCTCAGTTGACCAATAAAAGCAATTTGCAAAGAGAATACTTAGGCCTAAACTTTCAGCTTGTGGGTTTGAATTGAATGTTCGATGTTCGAAAAGATGCCCATAATCATCATCATCGTCAGGAGATGAATCATCAGATGAATATGAAACTACATGTGGTTTATGCGATGTTAAATAGAGTGATCCTGTTTCTTTAAAGCTCGGAAACTGTGTACAATGCATGGGAAAGGGGAATGAGTGATACCATGAAAATTGAATTGGAGCTGAGAGTAAGAAGAGATTTATTTGTGGAAGATGTTCATTGAATAATTAAAACAGGACATTTCGTCGCTTAAGAACCAATACCGCGTAACTGACATTTTTGGTCAAAACTGTTTTTTTGCACAGATGGTACCTCCACTGTCATCTGCATGCATTGACAAGCGCGGGAATTTGATTGCATGAATGGCCTGCGTGCGAAGGAGGGGGGTACAATACCGCGTATCTGAAGTCACGAGAAGTCTGTAGGAAATACCGCGTATCTGACAACAGATATTATGTGTATTCCCTGCGCGCCCTCAGTACGGAAGCTGGTTCTCGTTACTGCCTTGTAAAATTGTATCAACAGTGTGTAATATTCTGAGAAGATTAAAGAAGTGTTCAGTTTCAATTATTTAAAAGATAAATATAATAGAATTATTTCACTAATGTCAATTGAATGTTAGTTGAGCTGAATTGCCGCAGAATCTCCAAGTTCATTCACTGAACTATAGTACATTTAATATTTTATTATTATATAGGCCTACAGATACAAGAAAAGAAATGAACAATAAATCAGACGATAGTCAGTTTAGCGAGAACGAAATTCTATCTGTGCTATGTTCTGCATTCAAGACGGGAGAAAATTCTTTGAGCATTAACAAAGGTATGGCATAAGAAGTATCACAGTTATTAAACGTTTATTTTTCTTCAGTTACGGAATCATAACAGCAAACTTAATTTAAGTACTTAATATAAATAATCATGAATGGGCCGCTGAAATAATTTGCGCTACATTTAGTGGTGCTGAGCTTGGTTCCTTCCATTTCCTCCAGTAAGAGGAAGATCTAAATTGATGATAATATTTACTGCACATGTTTTTAAGCCATTTATATCACATTTATAAACACTAGTAATCTCATCTTATTCGTAGGTGTACTGCCTGATAATTCAAATGCAAAAGAAAACAGTCCTTCTGGAAATGGGCTGCTGCAGATCAGGGATTATCCGTCCAGTGTTACCGGTAATGTTATGATCGTATTATGCAGTCTAGTATGATTTAAAGCAACGCTATTAAAATAATACAGCTAGAAATAGGATAGGACAGAAACTGAAGACAATACCATGTCAATGAAGGATCTACACCAAATTTCGGAAGCGTCTTCATATGTAGACGACCCCGAAGAATTTGTGAGTGCTACTTATTCTACATCTTTACATTCGTCAGAAAAAGGTAAAGAGAAGAATCTACAAGCGTTTCATGGAAATTTGACAGAAAAGAAAAAGAAGTTCAAAGCCACACAAGGGTAAGTGGAAGAAAATGAAAAATAGAAAACTTAGAATGGAAGAGGAAGCTTATCTTAGCTACAAGAGATCGAAAGATGGCAAAGTAACACATGATACGGAAAGAGATGCAAGGAATTTGGGGCCAGAGTGTAGTTATAAAATGTGCCAAAATTCGAAAGTAATGGCCTGTAATTTAATTTCTAATAAGAGAAGACATCTTTCAGGCATTCTGTAAATCTATGACTTGGGAACAGAGGACCGTTTACGTATCAAATCTACGAAAAGACCTGACAGTACAAATTCTCAATCGAGAAGAAAGAGAACATTTGTCTACAACCTAAAAGTTGACGAGAAAAAAATTCAGGTTTGCAAAAAGATGTTTCTGTGTACATTGGGAATTAAAGAATGAACTGTGCAATATTGGTTAGCTAATAGTACTGATGACGTCCCTTCCGTAAAAAAAGTCATGTTCTCGTGCAAAAGCACAGAAAAAAAAAGAGCATTAGTAGCCTGCCTAAATTACCGTCACATTACTGTATATAGAACCGATTGTGCCATAGTTATTATGATAGAATTCCACACTAGGGTTACTCAAGGATTAGTTTTTGTGATTTCAGCATAGGCCTATAATTATTTCTTTATTGTGTTTAACGAATATTGTGCCTGAAAAATTATCATCATTATTATATTTTTATATGATTTTCTTTTCATTATTCGCAAGTCAGTCAAGTCCATTGTCAATAATAATAATAATAATAATAATAATAATAATAATAATAATAATAATATTGTTATTATTATTAATTATTTTATTATAAAATTATATTTGTCAGCAACGTTTTAGCAACAATTCTACTTATCTATTCATATACGTAGTGTGAAAATAAAGTACCTGGTATCAGATTGTCATTATTATTATTAACTTATTATTATTATTATTATTATTATTATTATTATTATTATTATTTACTTACTTACAAATGGCTTTTAAGGAAACCGAAGGTTCATTGCAGCCCTCACATAAGCCCGCCATCGGTCCCTATTACTATTATTATTATTATTATTATTATTATTATTATTATTATTATTATTATTATTACAATAAACATTGAACTGTGTTTTCTTCTTCCTTTCCCATAGTTTCAGCATTTGATTGACTAAGAATGCAGCAATCATTGTCTGGAACGTAATCTAGTGCTGATTCAAGCTACAGTCTACCGACCTTGACCTCAAGTCAGACGGTAGGACAACAATTCAGATAACACATTGACATATACAAGAGCACGAATAATATTTCCAGAAGGCAGTTTTCACGCAAAGAAAACGCTTGTCAGCATGTGTTCTGAAGCTGCTAAAGTTGCCTCACATACTGCGTAACTAACAAAATGTAGTCAACGGCAGAGTTCCAATACCGCGTAAGTGACATGGCCAAATGTCTACGGCCATGATCATCCATTTTCACTTAGTTACAAATTAGTTATGCTATTTCATAGCCATACACCACTTTTCAAGACTATTGCGTTATTTTTATGGTTTTTATTCGGTTTTTTCCTTCTCCTGTAAAATTTACATTTTGTCAGTTACGCGGTATTGGTTCTTAAGCGACGATTTGTTGTTTGTGATGAAGAATTAGTATTAAATATACAAGGTGAGCCATAAGTATGTTTTTAAAACTTGTGAGCGTCCTCCTGGATAAAAAATAAGAACAATTCTTTATATGAAAATTTGACGGAAATAGTGATTTTCGTTTTCATAAGCATCTGATCATATTACTGTGTTTTTCTTTTGATTTTGTACCAGTGTTTGTTTACAAACAACACAGTAACAGTACATTGTTTTTTTGTTTTGATTGAACGCGGTGGTCCAGTGCCTTGGCCACCCAGATCACCCGACTTCGCCCCATTAGATTTTTACCTTTGGGGTCACTTGAAGGCTGTTGTCTATTCAACACCAGTGAATAATGCAGAGGAACTATTGCAACGTGTTGAAAATGCATGCCAATTGATCCGTGATGACAACATGGTGTTTGAGCGAACTCGCCAGTCGTGTGTACGTCGTGCTCAGCATGTGAACGCCTTTTGTAAACGTTAAATGACAAGTTTCTCAACATGTAGTCTACTTGTGACACAACGAAAAAAGAACAAAAAGAAAGTATGACCATTTCTCCAATAAATAAGCATTTTCTGCTAGATTTTCATGTAAGGAATTGTTCCTATTTTCGATCGAGGAGCATGCTCACGAGTTTTCCAAACATACTTATGACTCACTTGTACAAGTTGTCTGGATCTGAATCTTCATAAGTACAAGTTTATGAATAAAAATGATATATAAGAATGTTTCCATTCGCCCTTCTTGATGACCCTATTCACCCTGGCTGCTTAGGGTGAAAAGGGTCATGCAGTACTTTGTTTAATTTCTAAATATGCTAAATTGTTGCAGACTTAATTCTAATATAGACATTTAAACGTGTAGCTAAAACTTCAATCTTTCTGATTAAGTATCACACTTTAGGTTTGATGTTAAGTTATGCGAGTTATTAGAGTAAATATGAATTTTGACCCTATTCACCCTTGCTTACCCTAGAGCAAGTGGACAGCTTCAGATACTTTTGCTGCCAGGAAGTCAGAAGGAGAATAGCAATGGCAAAGGAAGCTTTTAATAGAAAAAGGAGCATCTTCTGCGGACCTCTAGAAAAAGAACTAAGGAAGAGACTAGTGAAGTGCTTTGCGTGAAGTGTGACATTTCTTTATGGACCAGAAACATGGACATTACGACAAAGTGAAGAGAAGCGAAAAGAAGCATTTGAAATGTGGATATGGTGAAGAATGGAACGCGTGAAGTGGACAGGCAATATAAGAAATGAAGCTGTGCGGGAAAGAGTGGGTGAAGAAAGAATGATACCGAAACTAATCAGGAAGAGGAAAAAGGAATTGGTTAGGTCACTGGCTGAGAAGAAACTGCCTACTGAAGGATGTAGTACTTACTTACTGGCTTTTAAGGAACCCGGAGGTTCATTGCCTCCCTCACGTAAGCCCGCCATTGGTCCCTATCCTGAGCAAGATTAATCCAGTCTCTATCATCATATCTCACCTCCCTCAAATCCATTTTAATATTATCTTCCCATCTACGTCTCGGCCTCCCTAAAGGTCTTTTTCCCTCCGGCCTCCCAACTAACACTCTATATGCATTTCTGGATTCGCCCATACGTGCTACATGCCCTGCCCATCTCAAACGTCTGGATTTAATGTAGTGGAAGAAGAAATGGTGAACGGGAGAAGAGTTCGTGGCAGAAGAAGATATCAGATGATAGACGACATTAAGATATGTGGATCATATGCGGAGACAAAAAGGAAGGCAGAAAATAGGAAAGATTGGAGACAGCTGGGTTTGCAGTGAAAGATCTGGCCTTGGGCAGAACACTAAATGAATGAATGAATGAATGACCACCAACAATTACGAACAATAACATCACAATCTAGAACTGAAGAAAATTTTGCTTATGCAGATTGTGGCAACAGTGGTCATTATTGTTGGTAATTGATGGTGTTATGGAGTCATGTTCATTTTCTTTTTTTCTATATTAAGATTATAATCTTATTAATCACTATTTAAAACATATTGGTGATCTATTAAATACATTTACAAAGTAAAATCCAAGTGTCCCAAATTTTTTGTCCGCCAGTGTATTATAATAAATTGTTTTCAGTAATATAATAAAATTTTGGTCATATTTGTGTGAATTCAACTTACATTAATTTCTTTCTTGTAGAGAAGTTGAAGTTTAGGCACAATAAAGAGTGGTTCACAATAAACAGGGAACGGAAACGACAGCGAGAACGAGAACGGAAATAAAGTTAAAATAAATGCATTTAAATACAACTAATTATTGTGAATGCTCAATTTATATATATGTATTTTATCATTATTTCCGCTCTCGTTGTCGCTGTCGTTTTCGTTCCCGGTTTGTGAATCAGCCTTAAGAGGGACTAAATTAACTGCAAGGCCACAGAACTAATGGCTTCAAAACTATTCGCTATTATCTTCAGTTCAAATAAATGAAAACAAGAGCAATGCGAACTATAGGAACTTACTACAGTTCCGGAGATCAAGGCACGTCCAACTTAAATTCCATGACGATGTGTCGAGAGCAGATGGAGTATTCATCTATTTCTTTCTCCTCCAGTGACAGGAATTTTCATGATTTTTGCAGAAACAGTGAAGTAACATCACGAAAATCGCAAAATACTGAGAGAGAATCTACAACAATCTGCCATTCTTCACCAAAAATTACACTGACTCTCGCTGAGATCTGAAATGGAGCCTACAGCTCGATAATTTAATTCTCCGATAAGATAAGCCGCCTTTACGCTACGCAACGAAGATTTGGCTAAAGCTTCTTGAGGTTAAAATTCTTGAGTAATTTTTACGACAAGGTTTAGCACGATGCCGCACTTTGCGAGGCATAATTAATACATGATCCCGGTAAAAACGTAACTAATATCGCGTTACAGGAGCCGCCGTGCAGTGTAATATAACGCAATTTCATCCCAACGTCTCAAGTGCCGCGGTTGAGGGGTCGGGGGCGGGAAAAACCAGCCCTGTAATGAGAAATGCCTGACGAAGCAGCCCCTGTGAGTACGTGCGGTTATAAATTTGCGAGTATGATGCTGCAAGTTGAACGCAGTCCCTTCTTGCGCGCCGTTTTCCTCACACGGGCTGGTATGCCAAGTCTTTCCAAAGATGTCTCTTTTTCAAACGCTCAGTGTGGTAGCGAAGTCTAACGCTAAAGCAAGGCCTACTGAAGTTCATTTCTGCGTTTTCTGGGAACGTGGTTGTGAAGCAGTGTTTAAGCCACTGTCACATTTGTCGCATTTTGCTACTCGACTTCTAAAAATGCAACAAACTTTGAATGTAAATTTGCAAAAATGCGACAACCACATTGGACTTCAGAAACGAAGATGATTATGGAGAAAATGAAATCAGAGATGTGTTTATGAATTTAAATGAAATGCTAATGGCATGGCCAATGTTCAAAAAGGAATTGAGCAATAGATTTTCAGGAATTGATTTCAAAGAGTTGATGCAATTCATGTAAGTTAAGTGAAGAATTTCTTCTAATTGATTTATATAATTCCATCACGTACTGTAAATTGTGAGTGAGGAATAGTTGCATGAATCTTGTAAAAACTGGAATTAGAAACCGCCTTTTAGTAAAAAGAGTTAGCACTCTGCTAACAATAAATCTTGAAGGGCCTACTAATAAAGAATTTCAATGTTTAGAGTGCCCATAAAATAACGTATTTTAATGTGATGTAAATTCATAAGTAATTGATCCTAACATACCTAAGTGTAATGATCAGTCTTCGAGACTTTGGACCCGATACAATAAGTTTACTGTGCAGGTACTATAGGTTGTTGACTCGCTGCAGGTAGTGAAAGGTAGAGATGTGTTGAGGTAACAACGTTGGTATTTAGAGTAGAGTACGGTAGTATGGGGAACACACATATATGTACATTCTGAAAGTAAATATACATTACACAATGACAATGTCAAGAGAATATGAAAAACATTTATTCTCCTGTATTTTATAAGCATTTCTGTTTAGTTAAACACAGTGTTAACGGTGGAAATAAACGTGTAGCAATTTTAGTTTCTTCACTTATCCCACTGGTCGTATTTAGGAAGTGCAGTTACAGTACCGAATTGCAATGTAAGTTACTACAAGATAAATTTTCAGTGTCTCAAACGTAAATCGTTTTCGCTTATCTGCCAAACACAGTTTGTACTGTGAAAAGCTGCGCTCTACGTCGCATGACGTGATAGGAGCAAAACGAAAAAACCTAACATCATTGCAGTCTCCAAAAGACAGTTCTTTATTCTCGGGTGACTATGTCTACTAATTTGCTGTTTATATTACACAATGTTCCATATCCGTTATTTTTACATAAAATTGATTTCCACTTCTGTTTTACACAATCAATAACTCGTGTACTTGGTGTCTCATTAATTCTCTGTATCATTTCCTCAATTAATTTGAGGGCTCCCGGCATCTCTTGCTCTGACTTTTCTAACCGTGTAATAGTTTCAGACACGGTTTGAAAATAGGTTTGTATGAAAACCAAATTATTCGTCAGAACCTTCAAATCCAGAGCTTTTTTCTTTGCGTATTTGTAGGCATCCATTCTACAGTACCCCCATCCACTGTACGCTTTGCCACTATAATCAGTACGTCGTTATGCGGATTTCCCACTGAACAACTCTATTAGGTCCGAAGTCTCGAAGCTTAGTAATGATTTACTTACATAAGTATAGCTAGTTTGTGTGACAAAATGGATTGAAAGTAATAAAACTGGAAGAAACAAATTACTAACTTTTTGTTTCTGTATACTTTATTAATTTCATCTTTCTGCACAATTATTTATAATACTGCACAAGCATTTCGCAATTTGCACAAATATAATTTTTCATTTGTGCATTTTTGCGATATTTATTTATTTTCTAGCTTAAACCCTGTTGTAAAGTATAATGCAGATCAAGGACAGCCAAATTTCTTGTTCTTGCATCCATAACTATCCTATCCTGCTACCAAAATGTATAGACCTAACTTGGTTTTTCTAGCATTTTCATAAAAGTTTACTTTTCTGTTTTTTAATGACAAACAGTTTACAGGCTATGGTGTAGTAAACCTCACTATTTGTTTATTTATGATACAACTTTGTATATTCTTAATTCTGTGGCTCCACGGCAGGACTGAGGGATTTATGCGGTAGCTTGAGCAATCTTCAGATAGCGGTCTTCTCCGAATCTCGTAATTGTGTTCCTCGTGACATAAGAATCGATCAGTGGTATGCAATAAGTAAGCTACATTTACATTTGCTTTAAAATTAAATGTTAGTATTTATGTACAGAAGCACGTCTTCCACTCATTTTGAATAGTATGTCACTTAACCTCTGCGTTGCTCATCGTTTCTATCCACCTGTCCGCAGCTGGTTTCTCTGTGAGCTCGAACGCGCTCAGAGAGAGTCTTACCCCCAGCGCTGCTCCAAGGCAACATGTGATGTTAAGAGGAGAGGATGGTATTTTTTGGTGAAAAATGAGTAAATTTTCAAAAAAAAAATTTTTTCTTTAAAATACTCTATGATATGTGTGGAATGCATAGGATAACGTTTTGTGGGTATTTGTGCCCTTATCGGATGTTGAGTCGCCATTTTCAAACTTCCTGCATTATGGATTTTTAAATCACTCGCCCATTTTTATTGTTGTTTACGGTAAATTAAATAAAAAAAATGTTTCTCTTTAAAATACCCTTAGATATATGTGGAATGCATTGCATAACATTTCGTGGATATTTGTGCCCTTATCGGATGTTGAGACGTCATTTTTAAACTTCATGCGCTATGGAATTTATCGGTTTCCAATAACTTCATTTTTTTTACTACATTGCCAGACAAAAATGGATATAATTTCTGAACTATTAAAGATACATGCATGAAATTTAGAACACACATTCTTTAGACTATTAGGAAACTTTTCTATGTAACAGAATTTTTTTAATTGATTTCATTTTAAAAATACGTCCGTTTGTTTGCAAGAAAGGAAATCAGAAAATTGTTATTAAATTTTAATTGTTTATTTTACAAACGTAGGGACTAATATCAAAATTATGTTACAGACAGTTTGTAGAACATGCTTTTGCAAATACATTGCAAAAAGCTGTTTGAATCTATTTTTAAAAACGGTTGAGATATATCGGTTTTTCGTAGAATCCTACATTGGGTATAGTTTTTTTTCAAATTTGGGCCCCCAAATATATATATACATATTTTTTTAATATTTATATTTGGCTGAGTTGCTACAGCTATGAGCTCTCTACATACAAAAAATTAATATTTTACACCAAATAGGAAAAAAAGTTTTAAAAAATACCGTCCTCTCCCCTTAATTCTTGAAATTTTTGAGGACCGAAGATTTAAAATTTGAACGACTGTATAAAATCATTGTAGTCATGTTTCATAACAACGGGTTAGAGAGAAAAATAATAGAGATATCCATGTCATCTTTTGCTACAATAAAGTGATTACTCAGTCACCGCAGAGTGGACAGTGGAATACTTATTTTTCATGGCTATGGAGTTACCATTTTTATATATATTCATAGTAGAAATAATGAAATACTGAACATCTACATTACATCAACAAGCAGCATTTTATATAAAATAACAGAAACCATAATTACGCAACAGTACAATAGCAAATTAATAAGACAGATTAAAAGTCTCTTGGAAGTAAGAGCACAACAAAACAAGTGAAATACCTATGGCCACCAAGAAATTACCATATGAATTATAAAAGTGAAAAGATAAAAAGTTAGAAAAGGAACGTATGTATGAGTTTAGGATGGAGATAGATACATGCTATTGTAAGAAAAAAAGAAGTAGAAATCCGAAATACAGAACGGAAGAAGAAAGGAAAGGAGAAAAAAGAATGAAAAGTAATGGGAATTGAGAGAGAGAGAGAGAGAGAGAGAGATGGAATGATATAGGGAGAAGAAAGTAGAATTACTGCAATACAGAGTGATCCGTTTGGGTATAGATAAAATAAAAACATCGTAAAACATTTACTACTGAACTTTATTTGTAAAAACTTTGTGTATATAACACTAAAAGATGGGAGATTCCTCAGAGCTCAACATGATCCCCCATTGCGCACCCTGCACAACTCATAACGGTGATGCAATTCAGCCCATGTCCGTTGTAACATAAGAGGGGTGATTTGTTGAAAAGCTTGAGTAATTTTTACTCTCAGATCATCAATGTTCCTGGGTTTCTGTGAATAGGCAATGTTTTTAACAACACCATACACGAAGAAGTCAGGAGGGGTGAGATCTGGGGAGTTTGGGGACCAAGCCAAGAGATAGCTGCTTCTCGTACTGGGTTTCGCCTGCAACCTCCTGCATGTTTTTTCAACACAGAACCTGTTTCTACAAATGTTCGATACCACAACATTATAGAATCGTATTTAGATACATTACACACACCATACTCACATCGAAATTCCATTTGAACTCTTCTAACACACTCACATTCAGCATACCAAAGAACACATTGTGCCCGCTGTTGATTTGCAGTAGGCATTTTAATCATCTGCGATTTCCATTTGTTCTTTCAGATTATGCATTGTTGGTTGTCATAATTATATGGAAACTCCCATCTTTTAATCGTAATATAACCCGCAACAAATTTTTCCTACTATCATAATAGCTTTGTAATAATAAATTAATATTATCCATACCCAAACGGATCAGACTGTATATTACGATACAAGGTTGGAAACTGGTTTTACAAAATGGAGTAAAAGTTTGAAAAACCAGCGGAGCGAGTTTTTCATTTTCTGACATTTTGTAATGCACTTCACAAACGTGTATTGTACAAAAATTTTTGCACTATCATTTTTAAGAATTGCAAATACAATTTCACATTGAAAATTTAGAGCAATATTATTCCAAAGCCTTCTCAAAACTGCACTGTAATGGTAACTAAGTAACAACTCTTTCAATATAGCTTTATCACAGTCTGGTATATACAGTCACGAAGCTCAATATGTAATAAATATTCATCCATAGATAGTTGGTAACCACTGGGATCGCTACTATCGCCTCATTACATACAATGCGAAATAGTACCTGCACAGTCTATTATTCCTAGCAACCTCATCAACTCAAGCTTCGTGACTGTATATACTAGACTAGGCTGTGGTTTTATGTTATGAAGTACGGTTTCTCTAGCAACAATTTCTGTGTGGGAAACGTAACATTCAAGGCCTAACAACAATAGCTGTAAATAACCAAAAAATACGATCGTGCAATAAACACATTAAGATATGAAATATACTAGAGAAATAAGAAATATCTAGGAAAAGGAATGGAAGAAGAACAGAGAATAAGAATGAGACAAAAAGCAGAATAAATGAGAGGTAAATGAGAGCGAAATAAAAAGCAGAAAACAGATACGGACCAATATACATTGGGTGGAATACGGATGAATGCGTAAAGGGAGGGACGGATGGACAAAGGGAGAGACAGGCAGGCAGATAGAAGTACGAACAGAGACAAACGGAGAGATAGACGGGTAGATGGAAGAATGGACGGAGAGACATAAGTAGGTAGATAAACGGAAATGAAGAAAATCTCACTTCTTTGTAACATTAAGACACTTGTGCTCTGCGAGCGATATAACTGCCCGAGGCAGAAAGAGCAGCAGGACACAATATCAATTAAGTCTCGGCTAAGAAATTAATTACTGCGCCTCAAGAGAATAACCAGAGGAGTCGGAGCGAATTCATCTCAAGTGCGGGGTAATAATCCCTGAAATATCCACTACCACTCGACGCTCTCTCCTTCATATCCCGGAATCAAAACGAAAATCAGTGGCACAAACCTTACAGATCTAGAAACTTAAACATCTTCTGAGAAGTAGTTTGGACAGCTATAAAAGTTTACAATGTATATTATTTTCTTTTCTATTACAATTATTGAGTTCACAATGTATAAATATTTATTGGTCTATAGGGTAGGTTGGGGTATTCAATTCAATTCAATTCAATTCAATTCAATTCATTTTGGTCATTAGACATACAGTTTTAGGATACGTCAGAATACATTGAAAAACATACAATACATTAAAAAAAAACACTAATAAAAGAGACAGTAAAATTTAAATAATACAATGACAACATGAAATAATTTGAAACTTTTAAATGAAAGGAAACAGTTCACTCTTAATGTATTAATTGTATCTAATAGCAATTAAATATATTTATTAAAAAACAACTTCATACAAGTTTGTGTTGAAAAACTCACCAAGAGAATAAAAAGGATTATTTAATAACCAATTTTAAATTCTAGTTTTGAAGCTATTGATTGGTAATTTATAGTATTGACTGGGGATCTTATTGTATAATTTTATCTCCATAATTGAAAAGTTTGTGTTGATCTTGTGTAATCTACTTACTTTCAACTGACTTACAAATGGTTTTCAAGGAACCCGAGGTTCATTGCCGCCCTCACATAAGCCCGCAATCGGTCCCTATCCTGTACAAGATTAACACAGTCTCTATCATCATATTCTACCTCCCTCAAATCCATTTTAATATTATCCTCCCATCTACGGTTCGGCCTCCGGTCTCCCAACTAACACTGTATATGCATTTCTAGATTCGCCCATACGTGCTACATGCCCTGCCCATCTCAAACGTCTGGATTTAATGTTCCTAATTGTGTCAAGTGAAGAAACCAATGCGTTCAGTTCTGCGTTGTGTAACTTTCTCCATTCTCCTATAGCTTCACCCCTTTTGGCCCCAAATATTTTCCTAAAAACCTTATTCTCAAACACCTTAATATCTGTTCCTCTCTCAAAGTTAGAGTCCAAGTTTCACAACAATACAGAACAACCGGTAATACAACTGTTTTATAAATTCTAACTTCCAGATTTTTTGACAGAAGACTAGATGAAAAAAGCTTCTCACCCGAATAATAACAGGCATTTTCCATATTTATTCTGCGTTTAATTTTCCCCCGAGTGTCATTTATAATTGTTACTGTTGATCCAAGATATTTGAAATTTTCAACCTCTTCGAAGGATAAATCTCCAACTTTTATATTTCGATTTCGTACAATATTCTGGTCACGAGACATAATCATATACTTTGTCATTTCGAGATTTACTTCCAAACCTATCGCTTTACTTGCTTCAAGTAAAATTCCCGTGTTTTCCCTAATCGTTTTTGGAATCTATAATATTAAATATTAATTGTCGCTATTTCTAATTTCATGATCATGCATATTGGCCACTAATGAGTAACTGTCGATATTTTGTCGAGTGTAAAGTACTAGATCGTATATATACAAATTTATGATTGTTAAAATCTGTGATTGTCCCAAAACTGGCCAAAAATGTTTAAGATAGTTTGCTTTACATAAAATTCTAATGGCTTTCTTTTGCAAAATCAAGACACTTCCAATTTTGGTTCCATTTCCCCGGGAAATTAGGACATATCGAATTATCGACTGAAAGAAAGAAAAGTTGGCAAACCTTAAATAATTTTGTGAAACGCAATTCGTTAATTTGTTTAACAAATATAAAACTCTTGATAGCATTGTGCGTATGTATTCGATGTGGTTATCCAACGTTAAATTGGAGTCTATAAAAAGTCCTAGAAACTTTGTATAGTTGAATTCTTATTTATTAAATAATTTAGGCTAAAAGTTATGTTGATACTTTTTTCTTGATGAAGCAAGAAACCATTAGATTGGGTATAATGTGTATTATTGAAGTAAAACATGTTTTAAAGTCCTTATAAAATCAAATTATCCCAAACATTGGATAGTGTATTATCCTAGAACAAAATGCAAAGATTAGGTATTAAAAATTTAATGAGACCTAACAAGATAAAAAAAATTTCAACCAATACTTAAGTTCTTGATAGGGCTTATTTTGTAAATTTAAAATATCTCCAATTAAAATCAGGGACAGAAAACACTTCAGATATTTATTTGTCTTTCACCAATAGCCTACATAATTTTCGTACGTGGATTGATCTGGAACAAAAACAAAGTTAGTTACTAATTAACCTATAATTATACCCGAATTATCCCAAGTTTGTAAACTGCAATTTACTATCTATTAATAATATACTGTATTAATATATTTATTAAAACACGTTCTAAACATGTGTAATGTACACATGCATGTATTTGAGTACTGTATCACAGTTTGTTTCCCAACAATATTGCTTTGAATGTGATGCATCATATCATACACTGGTAAATAAACGGGTTTTTTACCAGGCAGTATCAGTGTGACCATCATAAATAATTATTGTTAACACTCCATGATAGACAGTTGTGAAATAAGCAATATGTATTAAATTGACATGTGTTTGAAGATTAGGTAAGTTTCATTAAATAAACTGTAACATACCCAAACTAGGATTAATATTTCCGGGCTAGAGGGTCATGGTCTGTCGGTAATATAACCAAACGTTTCGTCCACTACTCCGGTGGACATCTTCAGTGTCGTGGTACAGTACAATTATTTAGTCCTGACAGTTCCCGGTGATGTGCGCCTGAGTCAGGCGAGTCCATTTAGTTACGTCAAGGGGTGTTTGGGTTATTCACTCGCTTGCCTTCGAAGCAATCGGATGTCATTCGTGCGGTAGAGCGGTGTGTTTCCAGTACAATTAAGCTGTAATGCATTCCTTTACAGACCGCTCGCCCTTATCTCTACTCCGGAACTCTCCCCACTCCTCCTATTACTTCCCCTCTTTCGCGTGAATGAGCTGTCAGGACTGAATAATAGGTCTGTACACGTGAACGGAGAGACCTGCTGTGTGTATCAAGGACGACTGGTACTGAAAGTGAATGAATGAATTAGAGGGAAATGGGAGGAGAAACTTTAAAGGTACGTGATAACACGTCCTTGCAAGGGACTTGGGCTGTGAGACTGAATATGTGAGCTCCAAGTTTATTGGCCACTTGTCTCACTTCGGGTTTCGCCGCTCCACTGAAGGAGTCCCTGTTTTTCTTCCGTACTGGAGGAAGCAGTACTGAAGGTTTTACCACTCTTTAAAAATCCTTTTTCCTCGGCTGGGTTTGTACCTTCTGCGAAAATCGGGTGCAATAAACGGCATAATAAACGCAAAATCACTGTGAACAAAACTAACGAGAAAACACTTCCACAGGAAAATTTATGTTATGGAATTAATATTCCCATCGACGATTTTTTCTAATTTCGCAGGAGTTCTTTCTGATCACATGAAAAGTAATGGTATTATTTAATTTTTAATTCAATTTCTTCCTGTAACCACTACAGGTTGCCATCGACAAAGAGTACCATAATACAATAGAGTAAATGCCTTGAGGCTTAGTGATACATTGTTGTTAGTGTGAAAAATTACAATTTGAACTATATTGAAACACGATATTCAACGAAGTAACGTCAAGGAGATGCGAATTAGTCATGGTCCATATGTATGATGCCCGAAAATAGCTATTGAGCCTTTGAGTGCTGCAATTGTTAGATCTCTTAAAATATTTTTATGCAGGCCAAAAGATTTACAGAAGTCAACTAGGAGCCGGGGTATGGTCCCACGGGCTCCTGTCATTAGTCCCGTAATGGCGATGGATTCCAGATGGTATTTGTCCTTATGAAAACTGATGGAAGGTTCATATATATTCCTTTTTTCCTCGTATACTTCTACTGGCTGGTGTTCATGCGATTCGAATCTCACAATAGGGTATATGATGTAACATTCAAGAGAGAAAGGGGTTTAAATGCAATTATGTCGATTAGCCTATTTTCAAGTAGTCACAAATATGACACTAATTATCAGAGCTCTTTCATTTTTTAAGTTATGTTTGTATATACTTTAAGCTTTAAAATACAAAAAGAATGATTGCACTGGAGTAAATCTTCCAACTTAAAATAATTTTTAAATTTAAACATAATTTTCTTATAAATTCACTACATGTCTCTGATTAGGTACCCTCTATGCCCTTATTATAGCACACTTTGAATTAAAATGTTAGCCACTTAATGCTAAATTGATACTGAAACACACCCTACCAAAATTATTAATATATCTGCACTATTATGGGCGTAGGGCTTATACCAATCTTTACCGTAAAAAATAAAAAAAGGTTTTTTGACGGTGATGGTTGGTATAAGCCCTATGGCCATAGTATTGCATATATATTAATAATTTTGATAGGGTGTGTTTTATTATCCATTTACAGTAAGTGGCTAAAAATTGAAGTCAATGTGAGCTGTAATAAGTGAATGGAGTGTACCTAATCACAGGCGTGTACATATATTTAAAATCAAAAAATATTTTAAGGTGAAAGATTAAAACAAAAATTATGGTTTATTTAACGACGCTCGCAACTGCCGAGGTTATCAGCGTCGCCGGTGTGCCGGAATTTTGTCCCGCAAGATTTCTTTTACATGTCAGTAAATATACTTACATGAGCATGTCGCATTTAAGCACACTTAAATGCCATCGACCTGAATCAGGCTCGAACCCGCAACCTCGAGCACAGAAGGCCAGCGCTATACCGACTACGCTACTCAGGCCGACTGAAAGATTTACTCTAGAGTAACCATTCCTTTTGTATTTTGAAGCTTAATGTTACGCACACCACTAAAACAATGAAAGAGGTCTGATAAATTGCATTACATTTATGGCTGCTTTAAGATGTCTATTTTTATTCATGCGATAACAAGGAACTCCCCTTAAAATTAATCCATTTCTATAAAGCTAAATTCATTCCATATCGTTTGAACATTCGTACTGACTTTTTTGTTGGTTATTTTACGACGCTTTATCATTTGCTGTGTTTATGTAGCGTCTGAATGAGATGGAGGTGATAATGTTAGCGAAATGAATCCGCGGTTCAACGCCGAGCAATTACTTTTAAATGGGTTGAGGGAAATCCACGGAAAAAATCTCAATCAGGTAACTTTTCCCAACCAGAATTTGAAACAGGCCCGCTCGTTTAACGTTCAAGCATGCTAACCGTTACTCCACAGCGATGGACCTTACTGACTTCGAAGTGGCGGTCATGTACCTTGACTTTAGTGACCAAAAATATAAATTTGCCACTAATGAGATTTGAACTCGTGTCCGCGGTTGTTCCAAGTTAACTGAGCTACCAAATTGAATGTCCGCAAATACTTTCCTGGCAGGCTTACCACGTAGCGGATCGGCTTCAAATCCTTTCAGAGCATCCGCACCCGCATTCAGCCACTTCTTTAGAGCGATGCAGTCCCGCAGCACAGCTGCTCCTTTATGCTTGGCAATTAAGTTCTAAGGGAAGACTTATATGGCCCAGTAATTTGTCACCAGCGCCTCGTCGAGTCGTAATATTTTACGTTGCCATGAAAGATTGTTCAAGTGCGGTACACGAAAATGATGCTTTCGCCGGGATTAGTGATGCAAAAGCCATTTTATTTGCATTCCTCTCCCTGCAGATTAATAAAGTAGAGAAGCCGGGGAATCTGGGATATTGCAGCAGTTACACCTTCGCATGCTGAATAATGTATCAAATAAATGTGGGGTGCAATAATTATAAAATAAAAACCACCCCTTACTGCATTGTGATTCAAGGAGTTGTGCGCTTTCACAGGAAACTTTAATAGCTATTTTAAGTTAGGAAGTGTAGAGGTTGTTGAGACTACCATGAGGTGGAAGAAAAAACATTAAAGACTCTCTTAGATTACCTAATTTTATGCTGATTACATATATGTCATTAAATTTTATTACTAAGGTATGGAACCAACATTATTATTTTCGAAGCCTCCAGTAAATCTAAATTTTATCTAGATACGACAACCATGGTTTCAGTTATATTAAAATGTATCTTAAATAAACTAAATTAAATTCAGATCAGATTAAGCATAAAAACTAAATGAAATAATGTATTAATAAAGTGCGGTCCTACGTATATGATGTTCACTGAAATATGAATTTTTATATATATATATATATATATATATATATATATATATATATATATATATGTATGTATGCATGTATGTATGTATGTGTACAGTATGTATGCATGTATGCATGCATGCATGCATGCATGCATGCATGTATGTATGTATGTATGTATGTATGTATGTATGTATGAAATCATTGCAATAAGTGAAAGTCTCAGGAATCTTCTATGCCACATCAATAAATTTAAGAATGCAGTTATATCGTCAGACTCCAAAGCAGCTATTCTATCAATAGTCTTTAAACACACACCTTCATCTCAAACAGCAGAAGTAACTAAAATGCTCTCTCAATTAGTATCACTCAATACAAGAATTGTATTCCAATGGATACCATCCCATTGTGGAATTCTGGGAAACGAGAATGCGGATGCTTTAGCAAAGAAGGGCAGCACTGCTACTTACAGACCTGTTACTAAATCTACGTATTATTCTGTGAAAAGATTTATTAAATCTACATACGTACTTAGACTTCAACAAATAAAATTTGATAAAACAATCTCAAGGGAAAAAATGTAACTCTCTGCATCATAATCCACAGTTAATTCCCGATTTACCACGAAAATCGTCTGTAGCTGTATTTAGATTGGCAACAGGCCATGATTGTTTGGCCAAACATCTGCATAGAATTGGAATATATCAGTCCCCTAACTGCCCATTGTGCAACTCAAACCAAGAAACGGATTCGAAAAACCTCAAAATCTGTGCTTCAGAGGCTGACCATGATAATATCTTTGAAAACTATTTAAGTGTAAGAGGTCAAATGACTATTGTCAAACGCCTGGCATTAGAAAACAACAACATGTATGTATGTATGTATGTATGTATGTATGTATGTATGTATGTATGTATGTATGTATGTATGTATGTATGTATGTATGTATGTATGTATGTATGTATGTATGTATGTATGTATGTATGTATTTACACTGAAAATGGACAAATACCTAGTCGAAGTGGTAACTTAATTGCACACAATAATTACAATAAAATTAATAACAATAACAATAATAATAATTAAAATAATCTAATTAATAAGTAAACCTAATTTTCCATTACGACCTATATATATACAAGATGGCCCACTTACCTCTTTCACCTCCGATAGCATGTGAAATATTTAAGATAAACACAGACCGACAATTGAAGGGTTCAGAGCCATAGTGGGCCAAGCGCCATATGTCAAAAATGAAGAAAACAAGGGTTCAAATTAAGTGAATGCCACAATTTAATGAAATAAATACCAAGTAATATAAAATATGCACTTTAAAATTAAATGATATGAAGATACCACTGCAAGAATGATGGATGTCACTTTCTTGTCGAAAATGAACCAAGACTGTCAATGCATAGCTTAAGACATATAGAATGTACATACAGAGTTATATGACATTAACACTGATAGTCATTGTCCAGTAATGATCGGAAAATCACAGTTAAGCTTTGAGCGCTAAGCATTTCAAACTTTCAATTGATTCTCCTGCAAAATATATTCCAAATGACATCCATCATTCTTGCAGTGGACTCTTCATATGTCAATCTTCATTAAACTATGTTATTCACTTAACTTTAATCCTTGCTTTCTTCGCTTTTAATAATTGGCGCTTGGCCCACTATGGCTCTAAACCCTTCAATTACAAGTTAAATTACATCGAAGGGAACATCTAATACACGTAATATATTTTTTGTACATGAAATATTTTTCAAGATATTAGAGTTAACTTTAGGCCTATATTTTTATATGAAAACCAACTTTTTTGTGTTGCAAAAGTTGCGTTAGCTCTGTCTAATAACAACAGGCTACCCATTTTAGAAATAATCGAACATTTAGGTAGTAAAGTTGTGAATAGTTAAAATGTTCTGTTATTCGTATTCCTTAGTGTTTGTTATAAGCTCCTTTCAAAGCTGCAACAAATTAGACTGGGTACTCACTTACCTCTTCTACATTATTATTTGTATTATTAATTTTAATTGAATCTCAACGAGTTAGTAAAATCTATATTAATGGCATTTGATTGCTAGTATATAAAAGCTAATTAATATTAAATCTGACACAAGGAAATCACTATTGGGCTACAGTACCATCATGTAGACAAAGCATTGTGGTAGTACGTTAACAGCAGCTGTGATGTTATCGTATCTCCCTAGCACAATATTTCAATTCTAAAGTCACTAATCAACACTACAAACTGTTAGTGACCATGATAAGAAGCTGTAAATTAGAACACCTCTGCGCACACAATAATCTACCCCACATCTCTCCCATCTCTCGTTAATCTTCAATTTTCAGCTTGAGGGCTGCCACAAATCAAATTATCAACGCAGAAGGCTGCTATATCAATCGCTGCGCCCTAGGGGAATGTCCCATTAAATCACCTGCATTCATTCAGTGTCGCCCTAACAATAAGCATCGATAATGCAGAACCCTGTAGTACAATTCACTGAAGTTTATTGTAGATTAGTCTATACGGATAGCCAATTATTTATGTCCAGTCTAAGAGCAATGAAGCGTTGTGGATATACGCAATGCACAAATCCAAAAGATACAAATGAGATTCCCGACACAGAAGAGGTGGTTTATGTTGTTCTTATATTAATAGGTTGCTCTCTGAGTTATGTATTTATTTTTTTGGTCTCTTAAGGTAAATATCAAGGAATAAGACCAATAATAGCCCTATTTGTCACAGTGGGTTTGGGAACGCTCGTGTCGCTGTGTTTGTATATAGGGTGGAAGTGAAATAACCTCGCAGTTTGAAAGGGACGATAAGGTAAGCTGAAATTAATAGAACACCTATATTACTCTCTGTAATTAAATGCACGGTTAAATACTGAATGCACGAATCTAAATACTGATCTTGTCCACATACTACAGCGTGTTCACAATATCTGCGTTCGTTTCGTTTGTAACGTTAGAAAATTCGATCGTGTAACACCGTCACTAGAATTGTTGTCTTGGAATCCAATTAAAGAAAGAAGATTCTTCAACTCCCTCCTGAAGATTCTTCAACTCCCTCCTATTACTATTTAAAATCATCCACACCTCCACACCCTCTTACCTAGCATCTCGTTTTGTATATCTTTCACTACCTCGAAGCCGGAACATGTACCTTCTCTCTATTCCTCTGCACAGAACATCTTTCTACTCGTCATCTTTCAGCATATCGATTCCACGCCTGTGTAATTCTCTCCCTGACCATGTCAGAGACTGTCGGACAATATCAAAATTCAAATTTAAATTTAAAAATCACATTCTAGTTCATGGAATTGCTTGTTGAACATCTGTCAGGTTGCACAACTTCGGCTTAACCCATGACATATAATAAGTATTCTAACTCTGCTGTTGTAAAATTGACAATTAATAGGCTATGTGATGTATTTATTATTATTACTATTATTATTATCATCATCATCATCATCATTGTTATTCCTGTTTTCCTTTCATCATGATAGTGAGAAAACAATGGCTGGTGCACGCTTCACGTTCGAGCAGCGAAACATGGTGTTGGATAAAAAATTCTGAAAAAGCATTCTGAAGTGGTTTATGACGTTCAATAATGCCTTTGAAGTGCAGCGTCAGCGGAGTCGAGAATACGAAACAGAACCCCAAACCGCCTAACAATTAAACGCATTATTGACAAGTTTGAGGCGCATGGAGCGATCTCTGATATTCACAAATGAAGATCGGGAAGACTGCGTACAGCTACAAGTCCTGCTTCGTCGGCGAACGGCGAACATTTTGAACATTAAAGTAATTATGAGCTTAACTGAAGACAGTACTACAAGTGCGATCCGTATTCAGATGTAAACACACACATAATAAATAGTTTTCCTTCCTTAAAGAGAGTATGCATTTTTTGGTGGACTCTGTTTTTATTATTTCAGTTTTTTATTATTCATCTACAAGGAAACAATCAGTATGTTCCACTAGTGTTCTGCCTGTTGCCAAACAAAACGAGCAAACACGTACGATAATATATTCCCTGAATTAATCAGAATTAGTGATAATATGGATAGCAAGTTCCAACCGACACGAATTTATTATAGCGGATTTCGAAGTAGCCATTAATAAAGCCTTGAATAATGTGTGGCCATCCTCATCAATCCCAGTAAGCAGATTTCGTTTAAATTAGGGCTTAGACAGGAAAATTCGAACTTTGGTTCTTTCTTCCGCGTATAAGTTAATCACAGAATTTGGATAATAGTTCCACCGGCTGTTTTATTTATAATTCCTCGATACTCGAGAAGTCAGAATTGCTTTTATTGAAGTTTTGGCAAGCACCACAACGATCGTTAAAATCAAAGAAATTTTTGCCGTTTTAGTAACAAACTTTATAGAAACTGATGCATTACTTTCTCCTGAGATTTGGGCTTCAATACAATTACATCTGAAATAAAGATAAATATATTCGAGAAGTTTAATAAAGCTTCTTCGCTTAAATTTAACACTATACACGCACATATTTGCGATTATGTTAATGTTACCATTTAAACACAAACGATGTGTAAATACAGAGTGTCTCAAATTGATATTATTTCAGTTAAGAGTCTCAGGCCATTTCTAATTTACTGTTATACAAATACAAATTTATACAAATTTATTTACAATTTACATTAGAATTGAATACATATGAATAGATACCCGAAATGAGCATATGCTCGTGCTCGGGTACAGTCCAGTAGTCTACATAAATTTTACAGGATTCAAATAATAATGCTGATGATATAAATAATAGTAACAATAATAATAATAATAATGATAATAATAATAATAATAGAATAATCGTGACAGAAATGATACAAAGATTGTAATACAAAATAATTCATTAATAATAATAATAACAGTGATAAAACAAAAATATTTACAATAATAAAAATAAATACTAAAACGGATAAAATAAAATATAAAACCACTAGCGAGAGTTAACACAACTTAAATAAGCATATAATAACCGGAAAAATGACGAACTCGAAAATCAACAGAAAAGTTCGTTGTATCGCAGACGACAGCAACCGCCGTACTGACATTGTGTTGTAGGGGGGAGCTGAAAGTCTACGTAACTGCCGTTCACTTCGAATCTTCTCGTACAATCATGGGAAGGAAGTTAATGCTGCAAAAACAAAATGTCTACGAGTCTAACTGTTCATTATTACCAGGATAAATACAAATAATGCTGAAATATATTAATCTAGTTTCAGTTATAGATCTCTCCTATTGTGCAAGAGGTATCATATCAAAATATTTTATGAATGGCGGGGAAAATATAAATTTCAAGAACTTTCTAGTGACAAGATATAGAGACAAGTAAAATCAACTGTATCTGTGGCGATGCTAAGGAATCATTTATTGAAGATATACACTGTTATTAATTAAAAATGATCTAATTTATATTTATTACAATATTTTATCTTATAAGTTACATGCATCAGATAAATACAATAAAAATTAGTACCATACTAGTGGCTTGTGCAGCAAATGCTGCTGCAAACTAAGTTCGTTAGACGTTCAAATAAAAATTTTTCAGATTTATTTTCAATGAAGAATACTTGTCTTTTTGATAGTTATTTGCTTCCATAATAATGAAACATACTCCCTCTGAATGGATTTTTTTAGGCCAAATACTTTTTCTTGAACCTATCCAACTTCAGTTTTTGAGTTTCAACGCGAAAACGCAAGTATCAATGTGAGGACGATAGCAGTAGCTATTTCAGGTCATTGTGGATTGTACGAAAAAGTTAAAAAAATGCCAGGTTTGCTAAGCTTTCGAAAAATAGCATTTTCGTATAGCTGCTGCATGTAGAACTTGAAATGTAGAGCGTAAAATCATTTTATCCTACTAAGAGATCTTGCTGAAATGATCTGGAGACTACAAAATTTTCTAAGCCTCTTATTTTATCAGTAAGTAATACCTTTTGATCTTTCCTTAGGAACTGTAATTTTTGCGCTCTCTCGAGCCAATACTGAAGACAATGACACATATCAATATATACATTACACCGCCATTAAGTATATGAAAAAGACCCAACCCCACTGGGTTAATAAGTATAAAAATATTTTATTTTTAATAACAATATTATTATCTTACTTAAGTTTTGTAGTTATATATAGCAGTCACTCAGTAAATTATAGAAATGAAGATCTAAATTAAGATATTCTCTACATTTACTTACATAACCTCAAAACGTTTCACTTTCATGTCATCAATGTAGCATCAATATTATGTACAATTAATGAAAAATAGACGCATCATGATATTAATTATAATAATATTTAATTTCTAGTGGTAATAATGTCATCAAACCACCTCAAGTTTCGTAGATTTGAATATCCAATACACAGCTGTACTCAGAAAATTATACACTGCAGAATCAGTTTTTAATAACAAATTGATTTGAGCTCTAAATATGTCGGCAATCCTGCAGGTAATGGCCTTCGTGTAATAGCCTATTGTTTATTGTAGTGTGTGTTTTGTTCTGAAATTCAATCAAGTCGGCCGTGATTCAACAAAATTAGTTCTCAAAACTGACAACAGATGGATTTTGGAAAATAGGAAAATTATGCAGGAAAATTGACATTTCACTGAAAACTACTACTTTTCCGAAAAACTTTGGGTTCCAAGCTTCAAAATGAGGGGCCATTTATTAAAATCCGTTCAGCCGTTTTCCCGTAATTTCTATTACCAGTTCAAATTATATATGTAGAAGATAATGCTAGTAACACTTAAAATAATAATAATAATACAATTTATCAAATATCATACAAATATTTTCACTTTATTTTTAAACTTAAGAATGTGTAAATTGCTTAGGAAATGTATAAACATTTTGAAACACTATTTCTCAGCAACGAGATGAGTCAGAAATAGGATTTTTGCGGTTTTGTATTCCTTAAGCCCGTACATTTGTTCAAAATGGTCCCCTTCCGCCACAGTACATTCCCAATAACGACGTACAACTGGATCGCTGCCAAGGGAATGTCATTACAGTCATGTTCAATCTGAACTCTCAGTTTCTTCAGTGTTTGTGGTTTTGTAGCGTACACTGTGTGCTTTAGAGCTCCTCTGGAGGGGTTAAATCCGGAGATCGAGGCGGGAACTCCGCAGCACTTCCTCTTCGTCCTATCCATCTCTGGGTCGTCCTCATTTAGTGCTTGGAAAAGTCTCGGAATGTAAGGCTTCCATTTTTGAACTCGCAAAATTCGATGAACACTGGATTTGCTGATACCAATCCCAAGAGAACGTTGCCTCAGCGACTTCTTTGGGGATTGTGCAAAAGCCTGCATGACTGCACCAACACTCTCGTTATCGGTGGAACTTCTTTTTCTTCCGCAACGCCCTTTGAAGACATCTTGCAACGTTCCGTCGACTTCAAACTGGTCTCGGATTCTTGTGATAGTTAAGCTTGTTGGTGGTTGTGTTCCAAATTCAACCCTGAAACGTCGTTGAACCTCAACAACATTCTCCACTATCTAACATTTCAGTATCCATTTACTTTCATCGAACGATAATTGCACCGCCGTGTTTGAACATGTTTCCATACTTTCCACTGTCTTCTGAATTATAAACCGCAAAAATCTTATTTCTATCTCATTTCTTTGCTGTGAAGTAGTATTTCAAAGTATGTATACATCAATATGAGACACTCTGTATATATTAAATTAAATGATAGATATAATGTTCCTATGGTCAATGCCACATATATTAAAAGACAAACAAATTGCAGATCTGGTTTCTTAATATAAACACCGATATATTTGTAGACTGCATTTTCTCAAGAGGATCTTGGTCACGTGTTGGGATTCTGTCGAAAAATGGAGCTGCTGCGCAATAATCGACACCATAAGGCCAGAACTGGTATTGCTGATGTCCTCAACCGTCGTGGATGAGAAGTATACGAGGAGATCCACTGCGTTTCATCCTTAGATTCGAACAGAAGAACAGATATTGTAGCCATCCACAGAACTCAATCTAAGGGAATAGTTCTTGATCCTACAATCCGATTTGAGAGGGATGCCCTGCAGGCAGAACACGTTGATGAGGAGAAGAAATCCATTTATGAATCCTGCATCCCTTACGTAAGTGAGAAATATAACATTCCCACTAGTCAGTGGAGTGTTTCTGGGCTTTTGTTTGGTGCACGTGGCACAGTTCCTAAATTCACATGTGATATTTTAAAAGCACTCTGTCTCCGATTTTTTGAAATTAAAAAAATTTTGTTGAATATTCTTAAAGATTCAATCCAAATATTATATTACCATTTACATTTTGTCCATTGATGATTCTATTGGATTCGCATTTCTCTGGATTTTCACTATACAATTTCTGTCTTTCTAAATTATTCTGTAGTGCTTTTATTCTGGATCTATATGGTCACCCTCATTGAGGGCAGATTTTTTTGTACAAAAAATATATATTTAGATCTTATTTATTTATTTATTTATTTATTTATTTATTTATTTATTTATTATAAAAATACATATTAACATTAGTGGCGTTTTTATATTGTATAAAACAGCCTACATAGATTTTAAACCTTGACAAGAACTTCAAATGCTTCGACGAGGCCAAGTTACCAGTACGAGCATGATAAGCAGCATTTCAACCACACCTGTCAATATCGTACTGCTGTACAGATAATCGTAAGTTTCTATAAAATGGAAAGTGAAATGCTGCCGCCCGCAAATGATGTAGGATATACCCAAACTGACCGCCGAACACAACTGATGTATACCCAAACCTGACCGCAGCGCGCAATTGGTGCATTCATATCAGGTAAAAATGTATACTGCGCGAAACTGTTGGACTTCCAATTAATGAATGGAATGGTATTTCGATAGGAGGTCACTACTACCCAGCACTGTGACCTTTCAAGATCTATTGCGCTAACCCTCAAGATAGGCGCATTCCCAATCCCATACCGGCTGACTACACCAAGGTTCGATTCGTACTCAACTTTGAGCAGGCAACCCCACTCGTCCCTAGGCCAGCCCTCTTCGTGCATCGCCAGTCGGCGTTCGGCGGATGCTACGGAATGATGACGAAATGAAGAAATGGTGACGGAATGATGTAAATGCCTAATTTGTCCATTTATAGACGTGAATTCAGATAAAATTAATAACATCTCTCCTACATAATATATTTCTGTGAAACTTTATATAACAATTAGGTCTACAGGTAGAATACAGATGTAATCAGAGTTTGTACACGAAAAATATATGTTACCTGTAACTCGTGTACGAAGTTTCATAAAAATATATTAAGTAGGAGAGAAGTTTAATTTCATGTAAATGCATCTCCTATAAAGGGGTAGTTCTTCTTATGGAACCGTAAATATGGAATGGAATGGAATTTAACTGAGGGGGACACGGATGGCCCAGCACTGCGACCTGTTGAGATGTATTGCGCTAACCCTCGATATGGAATGAGTTGCATGCCACAGATCCCCTACGCGCACCGCCCTAACCACATGACATTCTTAACGACCGGTCCCTACAGCCGACAGAAATCCATATACCATTCCTACATCGGCAACTTCCCCGCGTCGGTCGGAGGCGAAACTCCTCCCCCGAGAAGGTCCGCCTCGGGTGCTCGTTGCAGAAGCCATCCAACATCGCTTAACTACAATCCACGGAGGCCGGTCGAGAGAGCCAGCAGCTTCGGGAGGCCGCCTGCAGAGTGATCTGAAAAGCCAAAAACGGGATGATGAGGAAAGGATGATGGGGGAGAAAAAGAAGTGGCGAAGATGTGTGGAGTTCCAATCCCCTGATGAAGTTACCTGATATTCATCCATAGGAGTGAGGGAAAACCCTCGAAAAAACTTCACCCAGGTAACTCGTTCTGACAGGGACTCGAACCGGGACCGCTGGGTTTGGAGTTAGACTCGCTAATCTCTCAGCCAAAACGGTGGACCAACCGTAAATATACTGTAGTTTGTACAAAAAAATATTTTCTACCTGTAACTTCCGTACAGATGCCTCAAACTAGCAAGCTGTCTCGTTCTCGCAGACGCATAGAGCATATCTCCCCTACCACTGTCCGGCTACTGCTGTGCACTGTGGACCAGAACGGTACAGTTCAGTTCTAATAACAGTTGAGAAGGCTGTATTCTGTGTAAGAACGTTTGTATATGTGACTGTCATTTGTGATAGAAGTATTTTTTTCTATTATGATGAGTAGTACATTATCGGGCAAAGTTCTCCATAGTCAAACGCTATAATCTATAATTTGGGTACATATAACTAGAACAATGTTGGAACATTTAGGTCAGTCATATATTATACTAATGAATATACCTTTGTAATTAGAAAATAAATCATTAACACCAATAACATTAAACGAATTATTATGTATTACAACACTGCTCAATATATTACAGGGAGGATGCAAATTGGAAACATTGCCAGGAAGTCAACTTTTCAGATAATGACTATACACGGGTATCGGAGCGTAGGTAGGCCCCATTCTTTAACTGTACTAACTCTCTCCTCTTCAGCCAGCTTCCTAGCTTGAGCTATCTATACAATGTTCCATAAAAATCTGTTAGATAGTAGAGAAGTAGTTAATTTTGTCTAAAATCACCCTCTATAAAGGAGTAGTTCCTCTTACTCAAACGTAATCAGAGTTTGTACACAAACAATATGTGCTACCAATAAGATATGTACAAATTTTCATAAAAATTCGTTGAAATCCAGAAAAGTTAATCATTTTGTCCTTCTAGATTTGCGTTTTTCCATCTGGAGAAGTCCAAGTGTATTTATGTATATCCTTATGGGGGAATGTTGTGCGCTAAAGCAAGGAGATGCACTATCACCTTTACTTTTTAACTTTGCTCTAGAGTATGCCATTAGGAAAGTCCAAGATAACAGAGAGGGTTTGGAATTGAACGGGTTACATCAGCTGCTTGTCTATGCGGATGACGTGAATATATTAGGAGAAAATCCACAAACGATTAGGGGAAACACGGGAATTTTACTGGAAGCAAGTAAAGAGATAGGCTTGGAAGTAAATCCCGAAAAGACAAGGTCTCGTGACGAGAATATTGTACGAAATGGAAATATAAAATTTGGAAATTTATCTTTTGAAGAGGTGGAGAAGTTCAAATATCTGGGAGCAACAGTAACAAATATAAATAATATTCGGGAGGAATTAAACACAGAATAAATATGGGAAATGCCTGTTATTATTCGGTTGAGAAATTTTATCATCCAGTCTGCTGTCGAAAAATCTGAAAGTTAGAATTTATAAAACAGTTATGTTACCGGTTGTTCTGTATTGTTGTGAAACTTGGACTCTCACTTTGAGAGAGGAACAGAGATTAAGGGTGTTTGAGAATAAGGTACTTAGGTAAATATTTGGGGCTAAGAGGGATGAAGTTACAGGAGAATGGAGAAAGTTACACAATACAGAACTGCACGCATTGTATTCTTCACCTGACATAATTAGAAACATTAAATCCAGATGTTTGAGATGGGCAGGGCATGTACCACTTAAGAGCGAATCCAGAAATGCATATAGAGTGTTAGTTGGGAGGCCGGAGGAAAAAAGACCTTTAGGGAGGCCGAGACGTAGATGGGAAGATAATATTAAAATGGATTTGAGGGAGGTGGGATATGATGATAGAGAATGGATTAATCTTGCTCAGGATAGGGACCAATGGTGGGCTTATGTTAGGGCGGCAATGAACCTCCGGGTTCCTTAAAATCCAGTAAGTAAGTAAGTAAGTAAGTAAGATTTGCGTTTTTGCACACTGTGCGCCACAGGCTGGAGACGCACGGAGGGGGTTTGCCTACGGACGTGTGGGGATACCTGCTAGGAACATTTGTACACAGCGAACCTTAGTGTAGTCAGCTGGTGTGGGTTTGGCAAAGCGCCTAGATTGAGGGTAAGCGGAATATATCCAATAAGGTCGCAGTTCTGGGTCATAGTGCCTCGTCCCTTAAAATTCAATTAAACTCAAACCTTAAACATGCACTAAGACACTGCGCATACTGTTAGATAAGACATCAACACAATCGACATACAGTGAAGGTATTTAAGGACTATCTTTACCAGATTCATTTTGAATCACGGTTGATAGTAGCCTATACCGTATCTCCTCTATTAACCCCCCAATTTGGGCCAGTTTTCATTAATACGGACATATACCGCGTTATCAAATAGCAGCTCTGCTTGTAAGTGCCATATACAAGAAGAATGTGCAACTGTACACTGCAGTAGTATCAATAGGCGCTAGCTTTCCACTGTCGTGTATTCTGGAACTGACCGACTTTTTCTTCTTGTGTGGAGTATTTCATCTTCCACTTTGCTACATCTTCTGTTATTTCCTACTTTAAACTTTATTTTATCTCCTCCCACACACACTGACATTCTCAATGCATTATTCTTCTTCTGTGTCCAGTTCAATCGAATCTTCTCCTCCATAAAGGACAAAAAAAAAAAATCTCTCTGCCCGATATTTCTTTAGTACACAAAAGTTCTCTCAAAGATCATGGACAGGATGGGGACCTTTATATATTGCCTCCTCTGATACCTTTTTGTTTTCTGATCCGATATCTTATGGATCAAAAGAAAGTATCGGACAATCGGAAACAATCTCATAATGAACATACCGGGGTTACGGATTTGAATACAGCATGCTCCACCTCCTACGAAACGCTCACCAAACCGTAATCCAACAAACAATTGTTACCTTATACAATCTCTATAAATAGATTAAGTTTAATGTTTAATATCTTAAAAGATTATATGTACGTGAACGACCACAAATATTATCAGAAAATGCAGGTTATAAATTTCTAAAATTTTATAAGGAAATGAACTCACAATTGGACAAAAAATTAGAATGTACCACAACAAGACTTAATAGAACTTAAATATCTGATAAAAATATAAAAAGGTTACTAATAATAACGTTTAGAATTCACTTTTAACTTTAAATTAAATTTTCCAAATTTTGAAAATGTTCACACATATTATTTCATAACTCCACAACCATTAGAGATAGAATTCTGAAATTTTGTACACTGATTTAACATGCATTTATGGAAAAGGTAGAGTACAATAATGCCCATTTCTTTGAAAAAAGAAAAATTGGGTCACAAAACATTATGTAAATTTTAATATATTTTATATAGGACAAATAAAAAATTAATTGTATTAAAATAAAGAACTCTACATGTCAAAGTAGTCTACTTTTCAGAAATAAGTGCTTGTCACATGCAGAAAAAAATATTAAAGATATCGGAGATATCATAACAATGTTATGGTCACCAAATGATTTAACTGCATATTTTTTTTTTGTTTTTGTTTTACATACTTTGATAAAACTGGTTTGAAAAATATTAGTAGGTCTAACCTTTTTTATACTTTTATCAGATATTTAAGTTCTAATAATAAGTCTTGTTGTGGTATCTTGTAATATTTGTCCAATTGTGAGTTCATTTACTTATAAAATTTTAGAAGTTTAGAGCCTGCATTTTCTGATAATATTTGCGGTCGTTCAAGTACATATACCCTTCCAGTCTTTGCTTCCCTTCTCAGTATTTGCTATACTGAGAAATTTTGTTTTTATGTTGGTTTCCTTGCAGAGTAAATAAACTAGGGACAGTAGAACTTATTAAAAATAAAAGATGAATTAAAAAATAAATTTGTATTAACTCAGAATGAATTATTTACAGTCTTGTTTCACATATATTTGTATCACAATAGCCCTACACGTTCATGTTATTGAATATTTCCATCACAGTCTACTATATACAGTCACGAAGCTTGAGTTTTGAGGGTGCTAGAAACAATAGACTGTGCCGGGATTATTTTGCATTGCCTATAATGAGCCGATATTAGCGATCCTAGTGGTGAGCAACTCCTAATGTTTGCATATTTACTACGTATTGAGCTTCGTGACTGTATATACTAGACTGTGGTTCCATTTGACTCCAGAAATTAGTTTCTCTATGTAAACAAGAGCGAAGTATTACCACAGTCTAGTATATACATTCACGAGCTTGAGTTGTGAGGGTGCAAGGAACAATTGACTGTGCCGGTACTATTTCGCATTGTCTGTAATGAGGCGATATTAGCGATCCTAGTGGTTAGCAATTATCTATGGATGCATATTTACTACATATTGAGCTTCGTTTCTATATATACAAGACTGTGGTATTACCTATGCTCAACCCTGCGGTGGCTCAGTGATTAGACTTTCAGCATGCCCATAGGCGGTCCGAGTTCGAGTCCCATTCTGGATTTTTCATTGAAAAGTCTATAGTGACACTTGTGGCGGACAAGATGGCAGATCGCGGTTGAGGTTTTTCTCAGGGTTCTCCAGTTTTCCCATATTAGGCATGTACATCATTCCATCAACATTTCCCCATTCCATTACATTCCCGAATGCCGGCTGGCGACACGCACTGAGGGAGCTGGCCTAGGTGGACTAAGGAAAAAACAGTAAATACCGCCAAAACGATTTTTTTGTCGAAACATTTTACAAGCATCTCACTTTTCTAAAGTTCTTTGAAATTATATATTCTGGTATCATTCCGTTGAACGCTCTTCATTCTTTTGAGAAGTACCGTAATTTTCCATAATTATGGTCCTGAAGCACAACTATGGTCAATTAAAATTTTTCTACTCCATAACGTTGTACCTCGTTTATCTATATTTTTGCTGTATTGGAAGTTTGAAGTCAAGTTACTGCAGCTATCTACGAACGGTCTATGTTACTTCTACAGTGTTCTTTGTATGTTTGTATCGTGGACCATGTGTACCCTCAACAAATTTATCTGAAACTGAAGACTGTGACTGGCTCATAGATAACTCACATGTCGTGGCCAATTATGAGGGCTACATGTAATCATTAGACAATTTATAAAATAAACTTAAGCAATATAGTCCATCTTAAAACCCCAAACATTTAAATGTAAGTCCACATTGTATGGAACTGTAGTGGTATTAAAAATATTTTTTGTACATAAGATCTTCTGTGATGTTCGCGTAAAGGGGACGAGTCATTTTTTGTGGAGATGGAATTTTGTTCCCCAGATGAACACACAAGTTAAATTATACAGGTGAATGCAAAAATCAAAAGAATACTAGCGGTTTCATATTTTGAAAATTTGGGATTCTAATTTATTGTATTTATCTGATGCATGTAGTCTATAAGATAAAACATTGTAATAAATACAAATAGATCACTTTCTTAATTAATTACAGTACATATCTCCAATAAATGATTTCTTAGCATCGCCACAGATACACTTTATTGTACTTGTCACTATCTCTGTCACTAGAGAGTTCTTGAAATTTATATTTTCCCCGCCATTCATAAAATATTTTGATATTAGTCCAATCGCACAAAAGGGGAGATCTATAACTGAAACTTGATTAATATATTTCAGTAGCCTATTATTTGTATTTATCGTGGTAATAATGAACAGTTTGACTCGAAGACATTTTGTTTTTCAGCATTAACTTCCCATGATTGTCTGAGAAGATTCGAAGAGAACGGCAGTTACGTAGACTTTCGGCTCCCCCCTACTACCAATAATGCATAGCACAATGTCAATACGGCGACAACGAACTTTACTGTTGATTTTCGAGTTCATTTTTTTTCCTGGCTATTATATGCTTATTTAAATTGTGTTAACCCTCGCTAAGTGGTTTTATATTTTATTTTATCTGTCTTGGTATTTATTTTATTATTGTAAATATTTTGTTTTATTACTATTATTATTATTATTATTATTATTATTAGCCTATTATTAATGAATTAATTTGTATTACTATCTTTGTATCATCTCCGTCGCGGTTATTCTATTATTATTATTATTATTATTATTATTATTATTATTATACTATTATTTCTATTATCAACATTATTATTGATATCTGTAAAATTTATGTAGCCTACTGAACTGTACCCGAGCACGAGCATATGCTCACTTCGGGTATCAATTCATATGTATCATTTCAAATGTAAATTGTGAATAAATTAGAATTAGAATTAGTTCATGTGTGTAAATTTGTGTATAAAATTATTTGCAATAAGAGTCCAATGTTTAATTTTCATTTATCTCCAAACTCATTTTTATGACTTATCTCCCTTTACCCCAATAATACAGAATTGTTCCGCTTTCATATTTTGAAAATTTGGCATTCCAAACGTAATAATAATTTACATCAGAGATACAAAAGAAATCATGGATAAAACTCAAATTTTGAAACATTTAACTACCACCGCTATCGCCACAGGAGCTATTCTGTCTTGTTCTTTGTGTCCAGGACTCTGAAGTATAGAGTAGACCTATTACTGAAATCCAAATAGTACATTATGCAACGAGCCTATAATGGTAGTAATTAAGACGCGAGTATGTTTGTTTATGAAACTCGCTTGCGCTCGTTTCATAATTTTCATACGAGCGTCTTAATTACCACTATAGGCAAGTTTCATACGACTTTTTATGCTCGACCATATTTCTAACTTGAAATTATTCATAAGTACTCATGTTATGGTTATGTAAGTGGGAGCGGAACTGACCTGAATTGTGAGATGTGCGCAAACGCGAAAGTATTGATTTTTTCCGAGGCACGAATGTCATTGACCTTGATATAATCTAGAGAATGACATGAACATTAGGCTTGATATAATCTGGAAATTGATTTAGAATTGAAAAACGAGATGACAAATTGAATTTGTTTGAATATTATTTACAATTAACGCTAATTATTATAGTAACAGAACATAATCTTCTGCGACAGTATTGGATTTCCAGCCTCCGTGACTTTTCGCTAATTGTCTTTCGATTAAATATCCGAGAATAATCGATACTTGCGGTTTTATAATGGTACAATGGTGATTTCTCATTGGCTGAACAACTGAATTATAATGAATAGGTGCACTTTAATGAGGTGCATTAAAGGGCTACTACCAGGTGTATAATTACTACATTTCGGCATGGTCGAGCATAAATATTTAAATACAATTTTAATTAGTTTCTTTTGCTGTGTTCCTCCTTCCACCAATAGTGGTTAACCAGACGCAAAGAAAACTCTTTAAGTCAAAGGGAGAAAAGTGTCCTAAAGACCCAAAGAATTCCTTTTTTTTCAAATCTTCAAATTTTATCGCGAAAAGAAATACAGTAACCTCGACACAATTCGATCATTTCTCTTGACCCGGCTCTCAATCTCTCTGTTAATGAGGGTAGGTTTCATGCACCTCACGGGGCTCGTTTCCACTGCATATATTTGAATGCCTGGCGATTCCGTCATCGATCTCTGTTGTGTGCCATGTCGCATTGTACATTGTTACAGCTGTCAGACCCGTGTTTAAGTGACGTATGCCATGTACGAGGCGTGAACTTCGATCCCAGACTCGAGGCAAAACAAAGAAGAACAAAGCTTTACACAAATAATTCTACATTTGTGTCGCCACAAATGAAAGAAACTACACAGAGACTTGTAATTTTTCAACAGCCGACATGAGTTCTTAATCTAGTTGAAGGATTGTACTCGTCCTCTTACGTTCTTATTCTTTTAAGAAATACTGACTCAAAACTAATAATCTACCGGTACTAGTAAAACTGCAATGCCGGCATAAAGCAGTATCATGCAGAATGTAATGTTCGAGGCTTTAAAGATTTAAGTTATAGTTCACGAGACTTCATAATTGTGCTGCCGTTTTGTGAAGACAAATTCAATTATCTAATACTGCCTGCAGATCTCTGTTCAAACAGGAGAAACAAATAAAAAGTGTGCAGCTGACTATCGGGCGAGCGTGCCCATTTTCGCAACACTATAATTATTATTGGTCTCGCATCCGCTATAAATAGATCACCAGAGGAATGAACTATATAGGATATTTCAAAAGTCAGTTCAAACATTAAACCCCTATAAATATTATAATATTTGAGATAGGGAAAAAACAAAAACATCACAGTGTTGGGCAAACAACGGGGTTTAGAAAACATTGGGAAGATGTCCTCCGTTCTCTTGTTCAACGTAGAGCATTTTGCAATACATTGGAATATTATTGGCAATTTCTTGCGAGATGGCATCTTTCAGTTGCAGTAGGATTTTTGGATGTGTCAGGAAAACTCGTTCTTTAAGGTAACCCCACAACCAAAAGGTGGCCGAATTGAAATTTGGAGAGCGCGGAGGTCACATTGTTGGAAAGTGCCTACTGATGACACGATCGCCAAACATCAGCGTAATTAATTGTTTTACAGGGATAAAGATGTAGGTTGGAGCGCCAACTTGCATGTAGGTTGTTTTCCATATCGAGATTGCTCAGTCTAAGGATGACGAAGTTCTGTAACATGCTGTAGTAGCGCTCCCCGTTTACTGTAACTCTCTTATTCCATTATTTTCCACAACTCTGCGCGTCTGGCCGAGATACCAGGTGGCCCGGGTTCGATACCCGGTCGGGGAAAGTTCCTGGTTGAGGTTTTTTCTGCAGTTCCTTCAACCCAATATGAAAAAATGCTGGGTAACTTTCGGTGCTGGCCCCGGACTCATTTCACCGGCATTATCACCATCTCATTCAGACGCTGATAAAGCGTCGTAAAATAACCTACTAAAATTAATTGTAGAGTTAACACGCGTAATTGAGGTTCGTTTTCGGACCAAAGTCATCAGTAGGCACTTTCCAACAATGTGGCCTCCGCGATCTCCAGATTTCATTCCATCGACTTTTGGTTGTGGGGTTACCTTAAAGATCGAGTTTTCCTGACACATCCAACAATCCAACTGCAACTGAAAGATGCTATCTCGCAAGAAATTGCCAATATTCCAAGACATTATCTGCAAAATGCTGTGCATGGTGTCGCAGACAGAATGCTGTACGTTGAACAAGAGAACGGTGGATATCTTCCCAATGTTTTGTAAACCCCGTTGTTTGCACAACACTGTGATGTTTTTGTTTTTTTTTTTTTTTTTCCTATCTCAAATATTATAATAACTTATAGCGGTTTAATATTTGAACTGACTTTTGAAATACTATATATATATATATATATATATATATATATATATACAAATTTTATCCAGTGATTATTAATCATCTCTTGAACATATTACGGAAATGCTATTATTCACTGAGAAAAGCGCAAAATAAAACTAACAGTAGACGAACTCCTACGTAATTAATAAATTATGGAATTCATATTTCGATCGAGTTTATAATCAGGTGTAAGTTTTATCTTTTGTTCATCTGCTACACATTAGGACACGAACATTAAATAGAAGTTACGTTATTAATGTTGTTTCCTCTTCTAAAATATAACTAAGAATTATACGTACAGATGACTACAATAACTAAATTCTTCGTTAAAATTGCATTTTTATTCAATTTTGCTTTCATTTTTGTAAGATTTAACACTCATACTAGACATCCACATATAGCGATATAGCCTACTGTATATCTAATATGAATTGTAGTTAATTTTCAAACTTACTGTGAAGATAAGGAGTTGTTAAAAATAATTACATTATGGTTTATTTAACGACGCTTGCAACTGCCGAGGTTATATCAACGTCGCCATTCTGACGGAATTTTGTCCCGCACGAGTTCTTTTCCATGCCAGTAAATCTACTGACATGAGCCTGTCGCATTTAAGCACACTTAAATGCCATCGGCCTGGGTCGGGATGGAACTCGCAATCTCGAGCACAGAAGGCCAGTGCTATACCAACTGCGCTATCGAGGCCGACGGAATTGTTCAAGCTAAATTTGTATATTATTATGATGTACCGAAGTACATATGATATTTCCGTGCAGGAATTCTGCGTTACCATGATGAAGGATGGATAGAACAGAGAAAAAATCTCCTGCACCCGGACTCGAACCCGGGTTTTCGGCTCTACGTGTTGACGCTTTATCTACTAAGCCACACCGGATTCCAGTTCCGATGCCGGATCAAATCCATCCTTCATCATAAATTTATATAGTCAAAAGAAATCTTGTTGAGAAAACGAACACAAATAATCGTAATATTTATTTTTTATTTTATTGGGTTATTTTACGACGCTGTATCAACATCTAGGTTATTTAGCATCTGAATGAAATGAAGGTGATAATGCCGGTGAAATGAGTCCGGGGTCCAGCACCGAAAGTTAACCAGCATTTGCTCGTATTGGGTCGAGGAAAAACCCCGGAATAAACCTCAACCAGGTAACTTGCCCCGACCGCGATTCGAACCCGGGCCACCTGGTTTAGCGGCCAGACCGCTGATCGTTACTCCACAGGTGTGGAATAACCGTAATATCACAGTCTAGTATATACAGTCACGAAGCTCAATACGTAGGGAATATGCATCCGTAGATAGTTGCTAACCACTAGGATCGCTACTATCGCCTCATTACAGACAATGCCAAATAGTACCGGCACAGTCTATTGTTCCTAGTACCCTCACAACTTCAGCTTCGTGACTGTATATACTAGACTGTGGTAATATCTTTTCCTTTAGAATTCCACGTATTCTGAGAGAATAGCCACATCTACCGCTCGTCTTTCGACAGACGGCATAAAATTGGTCATTATTTACCTGACGGTTGTTGGTATACAGATGGTATATGATTTTTTATATATTTTTTCATGTTGCATTTTGACACCTTTGTGACTGATGTGATTACTCAGGTCGACATGTTTGTAATGATAAAATATCAAAATTGAGTACATACCTACTTACGTCACAAAATTAGTAAACATGTCCAACCAACACTTTAATCAACTGAAAGGCTTATAAAATATTTACTCTGAGTCTCAACATGTGGTAGTGTCCTATCTCAAGGTTAGCAATGGCACTGTTAAATATTGCACGCTCGGAAAGCAATGAAAGCCGTTGTTAACACACGCAGGTACAAAAGTTAAAAATAAACTCAACGAGGGATTAATAATTTTACGTAAAATTTTGAAACAAAAATTGTTTTTATATGCTATGGATGTTTACATTTAATTTATTGACCTGGCCATGTTTAATAACTGATAAATCACTCACCTTTTTCATGATTGACAGATGAACTCAATTATACTGAAAGAGCCATAAACATCACGTACACAACACGCATTGTTTGTACTACAAAACGTTTATAACAACGCATTCGAGTTCAATTTTTAATTCTACATTCAATAGAATATATCATAACAGTTTTTAACCTTATTTTTTCTGTAAGCTTATAATCAGTATCGTTAAAACTTTAAAAACTTCAAGAGACAATTTGCGTATTCTTCAAAACGTACATGAGAGTTTGATGATTCCAGCTTTAAGCAACAAAATAATCATGTCTGGATTCCAGCAACATGAATTTTTCTTTTCTTTCGTTCGGAAACCTGTTCATGATCGTTCTTCTACCGCTTTTGTTCAGTTGTCAAAATTATTATTTTTACTGATTAACTTTATTTTTGTTTCATCATTCTTGGTGGTCCTGTGGTTACCATTCCAGCCGTTAGTCTCGAGGTTGGCGAGTTCAAAACCGGTCGAGGGTAGTAGATTCTTAAGGGTGATCGTTAATACCTTTACCGTGGCTTCAACCGGAAAGTGAGTATTGGCTGTGGCGTCGTCAATTTACTGCACATAAAGGAATCCTGTTCCTGGTAGAGAACTCCAAATAAAATTCGTCGTGGCCACCAATTAAAGAAGCAGTGTTTGACGTGTATTCGAATCCAGCTTACGTGATTAATAATAATAATACTAATAATAATAATAATAATAATAATAATAAAATAATAGTAATAATAATAATCATATATATAGGCTATATTAATTCAGGATTCTACAGCTACTGCAGTCTTCCTGTGCCAATCCTCCAAAGCCTTCTATCTTGTACGTCTTCAGTCCTCAACCCCCTCTTGTTCATGACCTCCATTACTTCGTTGTCCCAAGTTCTTTTTGGTCTACCTCTTCCTCTTCTTCCTGGAGGTTTCCACTGGTAAATTTCTTTAGGCCAGCTATCTTCACCCATTCTCATCAGATGACCAAACCACTTCAAACTCTTATTTTCTATTCTATTTAACACTGTCTCTTCAGCATCCATTCTATGCCTAAATTCTTCATTTTAATATGGTCCAAGCGGGAGACTCTAGCACTTCGTCTCAAATAATCCATTTCTACGGCCAAAATTATTTTTCTATAATAAGCATTCGTTACCCATATTTCACTTCCGTAGTTTAATACAGATTCAACTAACATTTTGCCAATATATTTTTTGGTATCCTTCCAAAGACGTTTATCCCACCATATAGAATTTAAACATGTTATAATTTTTTTACTTTGTTGAATTCGGTTTTTTATTTCCTCTTCGCCAATACCTTCTGCTTTAGTTATAATTGTACCTAGATATTTCGCCTTGTTAACTTGTTTAATTTCAATTTCATCATCTATAACAATATTATCACTACTTTTAGTATTAATGGCCAAATATTCTGTTTTCTTATAATTTATAGAGAGACCCCAGGATTCATAAAATTTGTTTAATCTTTTGACCATAAATTCTAAATCATAATAATAATAATGATAATAATAATAATAATAATAATAATAATAATAATAATAATAATAATAATAACAATAATAATAATCCATGGTGCCACTGCCCTTAAAGGGCCCAGACCGACCAGCCGGCTGCTGGCCTCACGTTCACATGCCGAAGCAGAGGTGGACGATCATCTAACCAGAATGGAGGTATCGTATGGTTAGCACGGTGATCTCCCAGCCGTTATAGCTGGCTTTCGCAACCGGATTTCGCTGCCTATCGTAGCTCCCCAAGCGCATCACGCTGCTGGGTGGGCACCGGTCACATACACTGGCCGAAATTTCATGAGAAAATTTCTTCCCCCATGAGGACTCGAACCAGCGCGTATTCCGTAACGCGAGTTCTAGGCAGGATGCCTTAGACCACGACGTCACGGCGCGGGACAGCTTATGTGATTACTTAATTGTTTCTCAGAGGTATCCCGTTCTGTAAGTCGAATGTCAGGTAAGCCCAAGGATACCATGAACTCATCTCGCAAAATAAGCCTACTATCTCGGTATAACTAACTCCATCCACGCTAGATAATTTTGTAGTTGATACAACACAATACAATACAATACAATAAATGACGTATCAACAAACACAGTAGGATAAGGTTGCCTAATTCCGTGACATATATAATGAATAAGGACCGGATTCCTATGTAATTAAATATTCTTTTTGAGTGTGACAAAACACAATTAACAAAGTTAAAAATTCCGAACATGAAGTTTCAAGCTTAAAACCTGAATTTTATTTCACATAAAAACACATATTTTCACAAAAAAAATTATGTAAATACACATTTTCAGGAAATCTGTTATAAACACATAAATCTTGGAGTGTTTTAATTAAATAATTTTTTTACAAGAACTTTTAAATATTTTAAAACTAAATCAATTATATCAGTCAGAAGTACGTTATCTTTCTAAGAATTCTTGGTTGCTTCGTGTTTTTAAGCGCTGTGTGGTGTATCCATGATCCATTTTTGTAATAGTATCGCTTCAAGTTCTGAGAACTGCTAGGCAGCATATCAATGTTAGAGAATAAATTAACATCGACAAGGAGGAGAGATCTTGCAACACATAATTAGGAATATTTATTATTGCTGAAGATGATTTCATTCCACGCTTTGTTTGTGAAACACAACAGATAAGAGCTCGAATATGAAAATTATTTAATTTAGACAAATCTCTCGCCTCCCGCTCATGTCTATAAAGTAAGGCAATTTATCTTGTTGTAATTCCATGTTATCGGGCTTCGTCAATCGGTATCCTTCAAGATATACTGAAAGATGGTTGTTTAAAAAACAATTTGGCTTTCCAAAAAAACTCGAAACATCGAAAACCTGTTGTCTGAAACAGGAAGGTGCGTGCCGTGGAAATTAAACTAGACTCGCTACCAGGTTCAGAAGTACAAGTACTAAGAGACAAATTCCAGAATGTGTTTGGGAAAAACAGTGGATATAAAAAAAATGTGTAAAGTTGCACAAGTATTGGAGGGTGTTCCTGTAAGTGAAATTGACGGTGTTTGTGTTCGTGACATTCCTCTCTTTAAATAGGCACTTCTGACGTCATGTGATGTGGAAAGATCGTTTTCACAGTATAAGTCGTTGTTCAGAGATAATCGGCATGTATTTGTGATGGAGAATTTGGAGATGACCTTTGTTGGTCACTGAAATTTTCGGCCAATTACTAGCACTCAGGTGTAGTTGGTGAGTACCTAGTAACAGTTTTTTTGTTCAAGCTAAGTAAGGTATTTTTGTCATATTTAAAATATATACATATATTTATTTTTAGCAAATATTTTCGTACCTTTTAGCACATAAAAAATAAATCTATTTAAATTTTTTAGCACATAAAAATCTGCTCCCTAATAATAAAGTCTATATTTATGCCAAACTTGCACTAAAAATTTTCAAACAACATATAAATGACGTTATTTGGACCTTCAGCTACAGTTTTTACAACATTCAGTGTCAACAGTTTCACAAGTTTTATATATAATATATGATTATCCATTGTTATACAGTGGCTCCTAAATCCGTGACAGGGATCCATATTCCGTGATAGTGGTTTCCTAATTCCGTGATATTAAAATAATCCTCATTATCTGCTCAGAAAACAAACGTGTATTTGGAAAAACACTTTAAAGTCATGGTATATTGTTTTAATATGGATTAAGCAAGATATTACAACATAGAAAAAGGGCCTAAGTGACAAATTTAATAGAAAATACTTGTGTAACTACATGAATACATATTACATATTAATATATTATAAAAACTAAATAAACTGAAAGTTAAATTCAATACAAAATCAAATTTCAATAAATTGAATTGTAACATAATTATTTCTCATTATTTATATTCCTAACAATAGCAGTAATTAAGTTAAATATATGCCCTTTTATTTTATTATAATTATAATTGATGTTTTCTATAACTTATTTCTATTATTATTTCCACGAACTGTTTTCTTTCATAGACATTAATTTTCACAATTTATCGTTGGCATCACTGGCCGAGTGAGCCAGGAAGGAGAAATATGAAAATAAATCCGAAAATGGGAAAACTCCTGTATCGTTGTTATTGTTTCACAATGTTTAAATAATCATACACATTGATTCAGCTGACTGTAATCTACAGTAATATTTCATTTCTATAATGCTATATTAATTTTTACCTCAAATATAAAATGTTTCTTCAGGAGTGGTCACAAGAGAAAGAAAAACTTACTGGTCAACCACCTTTCACTGAACAAAAGCTTCTGCAGTCGACTGCTTTTATTCAAAAGGCGGGTAGTCAATAGAATTTAAAAGAAGACATCTCCTGGCATCTGTTAGATATTTCAAAACCTTAAAAGTCAGAGTCCACAACTCCATGGCAGTCAATTGAAATGTTATCACGAGATTAGGGGTATCACGGAATTAGGCACCTTTACCCTACATTCTCGCTACCATCTGTATGCTGATGGTCTCCAACTCTATATACATTTCCGACCTGATACATTAAATGATTCTATCGACAAATTAAACAGCGATCTCATTTCAGTCTCGATATGAGCCAACAGATTCGGTCTTAGACTTAACGCAGCTAAGACGCAGGCCTTAATCATCGGAGCCAAAAGACTGCTGAACACTTTCAACGATAATCAAATTTCGGCCATTAAGCTTAGTAATATTGAAATTCCTTACTCATCTATCGTTAAAAATGTAGGAATATACTAATATTTTGATAACGAATTGAGTTGGAATTACCAAATAAAGCACACTTGTAAAAAAACTCTGCTCGTCTATTCTCTCGTTAAGGCTGGTTCACAATAAACCGGGAACGAGAACCAGAATGAAAACGAGAAGCAGAGGACGTGAATATGAAAATTTTTGATTCACAATAATCCGAGAACGTAGACGACTATGCATATCGATATGCATGTCAATAACGATATGTAAAGTCGATATTACGCATTCTGATGTTATTTGTGAAAAATTGACCAATGGCGTTCTCTCATGAGTACAAGGCAGCCAACATAAACACAGATTAACCAACTTCGAAATTTCAACTGAAACATTTCATTAGGTACGGTACTATAAATATGCCCATGCATCTTTATTATCACAACCTATTTTAAGTCTACCATAACGTAAAATAATTAGAGAAGAAACATTTGTAATAGAACAAAAATGAACATAAGAGTAGTTATTGAATTGAAGAATGAATATGTAATGTGTAATACAGGGACAGCATTTTATTTTTACTAACATTTTTAATATTAACCTGGCTATACCTTTGGATTAATGATTGAGACCCGGAAACACCGTTTGTTACCTCCTTCCACGACTGGAGTTCGATGATACTGGCGTAAAATACAAACAGATAACTTTACTGGGTACAGGAGGAAAGAAAAGTAGTTCATCCATTTACGTAAAGTAGGAAATATCGCGATTTTGACTGTGATAATTTTCATTAGGTTTTGTTTAATCAAAATACAGTACATTATTAACAATAAGTGTTTTTACTCACAAACTGAGTTATCCATGCGAACGTATTCATTATGCAGTGTATATTATACTGTCTACAGCACATTAGCGTACGATATAGAGAATGAAGTTAAAATTAAAAATAATCATAATATGGATATTTAAACACATTTTTTAAAATGGTGGCCGTTCATTTCGATACAGGTCTTTTTTGCCTATTATCGCACTATAGACTAATGCATCTAATTCCAATTACCAGTTTCGTCCATACTTAGTAACTCATGTTGAAATAATTCTGTACCTACTCTATAAAAGAGTACCTTACGTACTGTAAATTCAGTCTTCACTTCTGCCCGAGCCGCACAGATAAAATTACTCAGACATGCTATCTACTGTCCGTCCAAGTGGTTATGTCGCAGGATCGTAGAAAGGGGGGGGGAATCATGTGATAGTTAATTACTTAACGAGGCCTTTTTATTTAAGTTGCATAATCTTACGTAGAGGTCCAATTAATTTCTAACAGAAATTAATGTTTTCAGAAAAGAGCTAAGAAAGCCCAGCCACTAGTCTTTACAGTGGAGCGAGCAGAAGCAGGTGGGGGGAAATCGGGATGCGACGTAGGCAAACGGACGACAGTACCTGTGCGAAAATATGATTCAATATTGGAAATTTTCGTCACTGGAAAACGCGAACATATTTCTGAAACGTACTATAATCTCTAACTCAGTACTGCGGCCTTAGTTCTGTGTGGACAGTTGGAACTTGGTTAGTAGAAGGGGTGGGAGTGAAGTACATTCAAAAACTCAGGTACAACAGAATTTGAAGTAAAAATAAAATAATGTCCCTGTACAACCAATACAGTAATAAAATATGATTCACTTACGATCGGTGTTCCAAGATGCAGCTATTGAAAGCCACGTATTCTTCTTCATTTTCTCATCTTTATACGAGGCGCGCCGCTTATCGTGAACGTGAGGATTTTCCTCAACACTCAATATTAGAATCTCATCAAATAAAACTAGCTCCATGATGCACAGCACAGAACAAAATAATGCATAGGTTATGTCACGGTCTTCTTGCTACAAAATATACGACAAAATACCTTTTAGATGGCAATAGAATGAATCTAGTGGGCTGTGATCGGAAATGTGAACGCCAAAGTTAAACTTGGCCAACTCTCCGTTCCCGATCCCGGGCTCCGGCAATCTTTTCGTTAATTGTGAATGCTCACATTTAAATGTACACATTTTAACAATTTTAGCGTTTTCGTTTTCGTTCCGATTCTCGTTTCCGGTTTATTGTGAACCACCCTTTAAGCGGGTTCAAGCATTTCTTTCCCGCATCACTGAAACAAACATTAGTTCAAACATTCATAATGCCGCACTTTGACTATTGTGACGTGTTGTTCACTGACTTAAACACAGAATGTTCTAACAAGTTACAACGTGTTCATAATATGTGTGTAAGATATGTGTGCAATGTCTGACGATACGATATTTCACCATTTTTCGAATCTTTATCTTGGCTCCGGCTCAACGATCGCAGAACTTTACATTGTCTTTATCTTCTATTTCAAATTCTACGCACCTCAACCCCAAGTTATCTATCGTCTCGACTTGTGTATTTATGCTCCAACCATAACCTAAATACTCGATCTCAGAACACCGGTACAATGAGTATACCTCATCATAACCAGGCTTCGATCTTGGGCACAGAAACGCATGATGTTCAGAACGCACGGACGTGTTGGTCGAGTGGGGTGGGGTGGGAGATGAAGCGCGCCGTTACTTCGTGTCTCAACATGTAAACAGTGAGCCGTGCCTACTACCACAGCCGTTCATCTAGTACGTCACTTCATCCGTCAGAGCGCTCTCACACGTCAAAGCATAGATAGCGCTATCAATCCCTTCATTTGTTCTTTCCCAAATAACCCTATTGGCCGGTTCATTACGTCTCACGAGGATAGAGGGGGAGTGAGTTTACCTGTCTAACGGAGATACACGGAGCGACACTTGGGTACGGCAGATACACTTAGCAAGACTTAGGCTCTCGTACGCGACATAAACATTTAATAAGACTTAGCATTTCAGTACGCGGCAGATATAGACAACGTGATTCGCGCTTTGTACGTGCTGGAGATAGATCAGTGGAGTAGTTAAATTGCGTCGTGTGTGTTTGGGATTTTAGTGGATCGTAGTTTGAAACATCGCTTGCTAGTGATACGTCTTGGGGGCAAGTTTTGTATTTGCATCGAGTAATATATTTGTGAGATACATATGTGTTTGAGGTAAATTGTATTTGGGGATTATGTAAGGAGATTTGATTTGAAACGTGTGTTCATGTTCCGAGACGGTTAGAGTGATAAGGCAGCGATTACGGTCTCACATATGGTTTTAGTGTTATCCCTGCTCCATTTGATTATTGGTTTCCTTCGCCGCTATTTTGTTATATGCGTCGAGTTCATTGCTATTTAAATGATCGTTGAGGTTGGAATTATCGTCCGTTTACTTATTACGTGTATCTGTCTCCATCCCTCTCTCTCTCCGTTGGGTATTCATTTTGTAAAGTGCAGAGATTTGTGTTAGTGCAATGGCACAGGTTATGTGAGCAATATGTGCTATGGGTAATGTATAGTGATCAGTCATGTGATGCCTTATGCTGGGTACAGTTTCTCTGTTATTGAGTTTACATGTGCCTTTAGTTTGCTTAGTCAGATTGAGTGGTATCTATGGTCGAATGGACCATGTATTAAGTTAAAGTGCTGGCTGGGTGTTGTGTTCAGATTCGTACTCAGATAGTTAATATTTATATATATTTAGAGAGTGGTTCATGAACATATGGTTTATAGGTCAGTTACTGATTATCGAGAGACGGCCATATTAGATGTTTATCACTTATAAGTGTGTTGGCCCCAGCCTTGTGATACTTTCATGATTTACATATTCTGGGGATACCATTTCAGATTAGTTTGTTCTACTTTCATTCACCTATTTCATATTATTGTTATTTCATTTTCCATTTATGTATATTGTTAATTCATATAAGATTCAAAAACGGGCTCTTAAGTGTTGTTGGAAAAATTCACCATTAAAATGGGACACACTCACGGACAGGAGAACGCGAATTCGATTATGTGCACTGTTCAAAACATACAGAGGTGAGCCTGCCTGGAAAGAAATAAAAAATAGGTTGCAGCCGCCAAATTACTCTTCAAGGAACGACCACTCATATAAATTGAGGGAAAGAAGGCAGAGGACGGACACTGGAAAGTTTTCTTTTCTCAATCGTACTATCAGGGACTGGAATGCTTTACCTGCAGACTTACTAAAGGCTTTACCAACAACCAAAAATGTATTTAAAAATAGGCTTAAGGACCTTACTAATAGACGGTAATTATACACAGTACTTAAAGGGTGTAAATGATATGTTGTTATTGAAGTGTTGTATCAGTGAAGAATTATGTTGTGTCAGTGAAGTGTGTTGTATCAGTGAAGAAGTATGTCGTGTCAGTGAAGTGTGCTGTGTAAGTGAAACGTGTTCCTGTCAGTGAAGCTGTATAGGTTATAGTGGCAGTGCAAAGTATTTGAACAGTGAAATGTTTTTGAAGTGTTAGTGAAATCAGGATAGAATCAGTGAAATGTGTCGTAGTTCCAGTGCAGTGAGTGAGTTGACAGCGAAATGAGTGTAATGTTGAAAGGTACTTGTGCAGATATGAACATATACTCGTGGGTTTTAGTTCGATCTTAGTTTTAAGATACAAATTAGAATATTTCAAATGTTATTTTAAGTGATCGTTTCATTTAATTTAGTATATTCCCTGTTGTTGTTGTTATTATTATTGTTATTATTATTATTATTAGTATTAATTATTAGTATTATCATTAATTGTATTTTTAATTAATAAGTTTATTATTGTCATTATTGAGTGTAATTAGTTACCACTGCCACCGGGTATATACCCATTGCAGTGTGAATAAATACATACATACATTATTGTTAATTATATTTGTTTTACAAATCCACACTATTCATTTCTAAAAGTCTTCCACTGCGCACATCCAATCCTTCCAATGTCCCCTCCACCTGGCGAAAGCAGCCAATATAAGGAAGATAAAGAGGAGGAGTGGATGATCGTACCCCCTCGCCGCCCTCCACAACAGTCCGTCACAGTACGGCACAAAATATATTTCACCCTGTACAGATGCAGTATATACAGTACATTCCTAGTGTAGACAATAAATGTCTACCATTAAAGTATTAACGTGAGTTGTAACCTTCAATCAGGTGTCTCTACGCTGAAGCCTGTTACACGTACCGCAGCCAAGCAGCAATAGGCCTACACACAACGGTAATGTACATTACGGACCCAGCTGTGCTGTTGCAGTCACCCTTCCACACGGGTCATGACGTCATTTATACTCCGTGTACTCTAAACCTCATACTGGTTACTCAGTGTCCCTAGGCCGAAGTCTGATCATAACATTTCTCGATACTCTTCATCATTCAACGTTTCAATTTCTCGTCATTGGAACTCCCAACCTAATACATTAAGGGGCTGTCAGACATTTACTAATTTCAAAACAGTCAAATAGACTGTTTAGACTGTGAGCTTTCCTAAAATATATTTTTTTCTAATATATGATTTTTATTTTTAACATATAAATTTTCTTTATTATTTTAACAATTACTTCGATTCACATTACTATAATTGTATTGTCGAATACCATGATGTATTACAATATTTCTGAAATTATGACGCTTCAGTTAATAGATACTCCTATATTGTAATATTAGGTGCTAACCATGACAAATTACCTTGTTGTGCATATATGATTAAAAAATTCATGAAACAGGAGCACTGAATAGGAGATGGAAGAGAAGGGAAAAACTATGAGTGAGCTGAAGGTTCTAGCATTATACAGTATTCGCTGGCGTAGCTTTATTGAAGCCCTGTGCTGTACCAAGAGCAAAGAGACATGATGATTCATAGCTGATTGTCAAAGGCGTTTCTCTTATTATTCATCCTGTCTGTGTATCGCACATTGTAATCAATAAAGCATGTGTGTAAGTGTGAATACAATCTTGCATTCAGTCTGCTACCAAGAGATTGAAAAGCGGCTTTATGAGGCATATCAACAGATCTTAAATCGTGCGTGTTACTGCAGTACCTGTAATTATAGAACGTGTTTTGTGTTTACTGTAATTAGAGAAAGAGGTAAGGCACGTTCTTACATTAATTTTGTTTTGAACAGAAGACAAGGATTTATATTACATTTACTGGCTAATTATTACAGAAGCAATGATTATGAGATAATTGTTAGGTACTTGATTACAAATAACTTTTAAAGAACCCGAAGGTTCACTGCTGCCCTCACATAAGCCCACCATCGGTCCCTTCCTGAGCAAGACTAATCCAATCCCTACCATCATATCCCACCACCCTCTAATCCATTTTAATATTATCCTCCCATCTACGTCTCGGCCTCTCCAAAGGTCTTCAAACTAACACTCTGTACGTATTTCTGGATTAAACCATACGTGCTACATGTCCTGCCCATCTCAAACGTCCAGTTCTGCGTTGTGTAACTTCCTCCATTCTCCTGTAACTTCATCCCTCTTAGCTCCAAATATTTTCCTAAGCACCTTATTCTAAAACACTCTTAACCTCTGTTACTCTCTCAATGACAGTCCAAGTTGCACAACCATACAAAAAAAGGTAATATAACTGTTTTATGAATTCTAACTTTCAGTTTCTTTGAAAACAGATTGAATAACAAACGGTTCTCAATCGAATAATAGCAGACATTTCCCATATTTATTTTGCGCTTAATTTCCTCTCCAGTGTCAATTATAATTTTTTACTGTTATTCCAAGGTGTTCGAATTTTTCTACCTTTACCAAGGATAAATCTACAAATTTTATATTTCCAGTTCGTACAATATTCTGGTCACGAGACAATCATATAGTTTGTATTTTTTTCGAGATGTACTTCGAAATCTATCTCATTACTTCATTACTTACTTCGAGTAAAATTCCCATGTTTTCCCTAAAGCCTTGGTTTTTCTAAACCGACGCATGCGACATGCGAGATGCGAGGCCCGCACAGATCCGGACTACACGAGAAATAGTGAGTGGTTTCTATAACTGCGAGATGCGAGGTCTGCGCACCTCGCAACTATAGAAGCTGCTCACTATCTCTCGTTTAGTCCGGATTTGTGCGAGGTGGGCCTCGCACCTCGCAAGTCGCCTGCGACTGTTCAGAAAAACCAAGGCTTAATAGTTTTTGGATTTTTTCCTACATAATCACGTCACCCGCATAAACAAGCAGCTGATGTAACCTGACCAATTGCAAACCCTCTCTGTTTTCCTGGCTTTACCTAATGACATATTCTAGATCAAAGTTAAAAAGTAAAGGTGACAGTGCATATTCTTGTTTCAGCCTGCAGTGAATTGAAAAAACGTCAGACAGAAACTGGCCTAATTATACGGACTCTGCTGTACGTTTCATGAGCTATTACAACTAATATAATATTAATAATCTGAGATTAAAATTATTTTTGCAATTCTTGGTTCTTTATGCTATGTATATTCAATTAAATTGCGTTTACGTTCTTATGTCACATAAATTAATATTTTTATTTCATTTGGTGTTCTATTTAATTTATAGCATGATGGAGAAATGGAAATATGTTTCTCTTAGTACTGTGCAGCTTGAAAAGTGACATGAGCAAGTAACAGTCCATTTCATTAATAGGACTAAAATAACCTAAACATTTCAAGTTCTATGGTGATGGTGATGATGATGATGATGATGACGACGATGCCGATGATAAAGACAATGTTGATGATGACGAAGCCGATGATGACGATGATAACTATTATATTTGTTTCGTTATGAAACAATATTCATCGTAATCAATTCTGTAATAATTTGTAAAGAAACTATAAATTTTCAACGTGTTCGAATTTTCTCAGCATGTGGTAAATACCAAGTATTAGACCCACAAGTTCTTCAAGAACTTGAATCAGGAGTTTTAAATGCGGTAGTTGCAATGCTCAAATGGTCGAGTTTGGAATAATGTCTCTGGACTATGATTTTGAAATTCTAAATCTGTAACTCCTTCAAGGAGTTCGACATCTTTAGAGTCGTACAACATATCGTCGTTAATTTTATGAAACTTCCTATGTGACTTTGCAGAAAATAATTTTTCAGAGGGAAGAAAACATTAAAAATAAATAGACCTACCCCGATCCTCGATGATATCATTTATGTTCATCATATCACCGACATATTCTACCGAATTACTTCGTATTCTTATGTAGGCCCATTTATTTATAATTAATTTTTTTTTCCTTCTGAAGAATCATTTTCTGTGAAGTCGCATAGGAGTTTCATAATACGAGTATCAACGATGATATGTGCCTGGTAATAGGCTCAGAATATTCCAAAATATATGTACAGGCTGAACCTCGACAGTGGCATGCAAAGACATTGAAAGACAGAGACTGTTGCTAGTATTAGGCCTATAGTTGTTGTTTCACTCCGGCCAGCTCTGTATGCGGTTCATCTCGCTAATCGTGCAGCGCTTCATAACGCTCGCTTTGATGCTAATTGCTAGCCTGCAACTCAATTACTGATCCATCAGTCCAACCACCCGTCCACTCGCACATGATCACTATTATCATCATTATTATTATTATCATCATTATTATTTATTGCTGTTGTCAGGGATCTGAAAGTATTTAGTAGTATTATAGAACATAGTTCATGTTTAAGAAAGGTACAATGGAGAAAGGTATGTATGTATGTATGTATGTATTTATTCACACTCCAATGGGTATATACCCGGTGGCAGTGGTAACTAATTACACTCAATAATGACAATAATAAACTTATTAATTAAAAATACAATTAATGATAATACTAATAATTAATATTAATAATAATAATAATAATAATAATAATAACAACAACAACAGGGAATATACTAAATTAAATGAAACGATCACTTAAAATAACATTTGAAATATTCTAGTTTGTATCTTAAAACTAAGATCGAACTAAAACTCACGAGTATATGTTCATATCTGCACAAGTACCTTTCAACATTACACTCATTTCGCTGTCAACTCACTCACTGCACTGGAACTACGACACATTTCACTGATTCTATCCTGATTTCACTAACACTTCAAAAACATTTCACTGTTCAAATACTTTGCACTGCCACTATAACCTATACAGCTTCACTGACAGGAACACGTTTCACTTACACAGCACACTTCACTGACACGACATACTTCTTCACTGATACAACACACTTCACTGACAACATAATTCTTCACTGATACAACACTTCAATAACAACATATCGTTTACACCCTTTAAGTACTGTGTATAATTACCGTCTATTAGTAAGGTCCTTAAGCCTATTTTTAAATACATTTTTGGTTGTTGGTAAAGCCTTTAGTAAGTCTGCAGGTAAAGCATTCCAGTCCCTGATAGTACGATGAAAAAAGAAAACTTTCCAGTGTCCGTCCTCTGCCTTCTTTCCCTCAATTTATATGAGTGGTCGTTCCTTGAAGAGTAATTTGGCGGCTGCAACCTATTTTTTATTTCTTTCCAGGCAGGCTCACCTCTGTATGTTTTGAACAGTGCGCATAATCGAATTCGCGTTCTCCTGTCCGTGAGTGTGTCCCATTTTAATGGTGAATTTTTCCGACAACACTTAAGAGCCCAGAGGTAGGAGATCGAAGTTAGATAAAATTAGTACGAAGTATAAAAATAAAGCAATGATAGGGAAATAGATTAGAATAAGAGTAAAAGAGAAGAGAGAATATAGAAAAGAGGAAATAAAAGTAGATGGGACAGAAATACAAGACAATAAAGACCACATAAGGGAGGAGATGAAATGAAGCAGAGAAAAGAGACGGTATGAGATGAAAGAGAATAAAATGGGACTAGAGTAAAGAAAAGAGAGAGATGGGATCAAAGAAGATGAGATGAGAAGACAGCAAAAAAAAAAAAGGAGATGGTATAGGGGAGAGTCGGGTAGTATCGGACATCGGGTAGTGTTTTATTTTTAAACATACCATTCTTTTGTAATTTATGAACTTACTTCTTAGTCTATAACCTTAATGATTACTTTTTCCACTAAGCAGAGTGAGGAGCATAACAATGAGCTTGCATTTTGTTAACTATCATTCATGTCCTAAGTTTTCATTCCCATTATAGGGGAGAGTCGGATAGTATCGGACATCGGGTAGTATCGGACAGTGCGTTTCTTTCATCTACCACCATATGGTAGTACCTGAATGACATGGTTACGTTTCTCTATGCGACATCACAGAAACGTAACCATGTCAATCAGGTACTATCATCGTGTGGTAGATGAAAGAAACTCACTGTCCGATATTACCCGATGTCCGATACTACCCGACTCTCCCCTAAAGGAAAAAAATTAAGAGACGAAATGAGAGTGCAAATAAAAGGATGAGTCCATAGAAGAAAAGATAATATGACATCAAATAAAAAATGATGGCATAAGATCAAAATAGATGAGATGAAACAAAACCAAAGAAAAGAGATGCTCTAAGATCAAAATTGAGGAGAAAAAACGGCAGCAAAGAAAAAAGATGGCTTAAGATCAAAATTGATGAAACGAAACGACAACAAAGAAAAGATAGTATAAGTTCAAAATTGATGAGAAGAAACAACAGCAAAGAAAATATATGTCCTAAGATCAAAAATGATGAGATGAAGCGACAGCAAACAAAAGAGATAGCCTAAGATCAAAATTGATGAGATGAAACGAAACCAAAGAAAAGAGGTGGTATAAGATCAAAATTGATGAGGAAAAAACGACAGCAAAGGAAAGAGATGGGCTAAGATTAAAATTGAGAAGACGAAACGACAACAAAGAAAAGATGTGGTATAAGATCAAAATTGATGAGACGAAACGACAGCAAAGAAAAGAGAGTCCTAAGATCAAAAATGATGAGATGAAACGACAGCAAAGAAAAGAGAATGGTATGAAATCAAAATTGATGAGATAAAACGAAACCAAAGAAAAGAGATGGTATAAGATCTAACTTTATGAGATGAAACGACAGCAAAGAAAAGAGATAGCCTAAGATCAAAATTAAGATGAAACGAAACCAAAGAAAAGAGATGGTATAAGATCAAAATTGAAGAGAAAAAACGACAGCAAAGAAAAGAGATGGTCTAAAATCAAAATTGATGAGACGAAACGACAGCAAAGAAAAGAGATGGCCTAAGACCAAAATTGATGAGAGCAAACGACAACAAAGAAAAGAGGTGGTATAAGATCAAAATTGATGAGACGAAACGAAACCAAAGAAAAGAGATGGTATAAGATCAAAATTGAAGAGAAAAAACGACAGCAAAGAAAAGGGATGGCCCAAGTTCAAAATTGATGAGATGAAACGAAACCAAAGAAAAGATGGCAAAAGATCAAAACCGATGAGACGAAACGACAACAAAGAAAAGAGATGTATGAGATCAAAATTGATGAGAAGGACAACAGAAAAAAAAGAGAAGATGGTATAAGATTAAAATTGTAGAGACGAAACGACAGCAAAGTAAAGAAATGACAAAAAGTCAAAATTTATGAGACGAAACGAGGAAAAAGAAAAGACATGAAGCCAAGGAAAATTAGATAGATTGAGTGAAAAGGAAAGAGACTGTAATGAGACCAAAGTGATGAGAGGAAACAACAATAAAGAAAACTGAGAGATGAGGCAAAAGAAGTTGAGATGCAAATATAGCAACGTTCGCAAAGTACTCGATTTGTTGCATAAAAATATTCTACTTAAGGCAGAAGTCGTTACTTTGAACAATTCCTGTAACTTGTTTTCCAATTGACAGTGAGTAGTGGAAGAATAATTTATTTTCCTTTATTACATTATACGTACTGTATGTATTATACTGTACAGTAATTCCTGAGGTGCTTACTTCCTCTTCTAAGGAAGACGAAAAGAGAAATTGCTTTGTTTTCTAATTTATCCATTTTGTCGATTCCTCTCACCACTTTGCTCTCATTACCGTCCCTTTCATTTTCTCTCGGTCTATCTCGGTTTCATTGGCTTCATCTCTCTTTTATTTTTTGTTGTTTCGTCTCATCAATTTTGATCTTACACCTTCTCTTTTCTTCGCTCTTGTTCCGTCTCATTTCCTCTGGCCTCATCACTCTTTTTTCTTAATTCTCGTTTGTCTCATGTTTGGTCTTACAGTTGGGCTTCGCGTAAGCTCTAATGAGGTCTGAAAGTATCGCATGCCATTCCACGCCTCTATTTCATTTTAATGCTGCAATATGAGTACCAAATGCAAACAACGTTAACAACTGATAACTCAGATATTTTTTTTCGTAGAACCTGGTTTTCTTACATCAAATTGCTCGTCTACAACCCCTCTATAACCAAATAAATTTCTTTGGCTTAATTCTGAAACATCCTGTATATCTCTAAACATAATGAAAATTATGAACTTCAAAACATGGGACGTAACTGCATTTACTGCTCATAACGATTCATTTTCAAATGGAATTATTCTCAGATTGTAATCCCCTCTATAGGTCTCCGCATAACTTACAAATCACTTTATACGCATACATTTTCTAACTACCCCGTGCTTGTGAAACAAAACCTTGAGTCTAAACTGAAATGCTTATTTCTTACAGATCAACAAAATGTCAAGATGGAGTGATGGCTCAATGCACAGACAAATCTTCGGAGTGAAGACAGTGAGAGTACAACCAATCGGCATTCATAATGCAAGGCACACAAATAAAGTATTGCTGTATCGCGACTTTCGTTCGATGGCTATCATATGCAAGTTTTTTGGGTCTTTCTGTCTAAAAAATTCTACACAGACTGATGGCAAAAGTCTCAGATACGAGCCATTCTCAATTCACACTTTTTGGGGTCCAATATTCATAGGACTGCTTCCAATGTGTGGTGTTTATTTCGGCAGAGATACCTTCACACAATATGTCACACTGTCGCAGACTTTGAGGGGTCTTGTAATGTTGCTGATCAATTCGTACTTTGATGCCTTTCTGCCTGAAATGATCAGCAAATTAGAGAATATAGAAGAAAGCTTGAAGCATTTGAGCATGAACAGAGTATCAGAAAAGGACATCAATAGACATGCAAGAATCATAGCGTATGTAGGAGTAGTTGGTTCGACACTTTTCTGTGTAATTACCATCGTTATTGACAATTTCCACAAAACTTTGCTTAATATATTCCGAGCTCTTCTTGGAGCCTTTAATCTACTTCCTCGTCAGCTATCTGTTGTCGTATACATTTTCTTCTGTTACAATACTGTGCTGTTATTACGATATCTCAAAGGTTGCTGGAAGCAACATTTGCATTGCATCATCCAGAAAGATTATAGGAACCCATCCCCGGTGGTTGGACAGCTCGAGGTTATTCGTCTTGTCCACCTCGAGATATTGAGAGTGGTTGAACTACTGAACAAGACATATGGAGTGAGGTTGGCTTTCTATCTTGCCACAGTATTCTCAGAATTCCTGATGGACTTCTACATATTCTTCTTTAAAAACAATTACAGTTACATACAGCTTGAATACTACATGTTCAATATAATAACGTTCTTCAGCCTTATAACTGTCACAGACCAACTCAAGAATGTCGTAAGTATGAATGTCTTAACTCTTTTTAATATTGAATTTGAGTAAAAAGAAAAAAATGTGATTTTCACTCTTTCGGTTATATTGATTTAATGAAATACGAAAACAACTGAAATGTAAAAGAACTAAAGTGAACGTTGAATTAAGTTGGTTAAAATGTATGGAGAAGAAAAAGAAATAATCGCATCGCATACGTTAGGAAGTGAAACCATCCCGGAAGTTAACAAATGTAAATACCTATACTTTAGTCCGTCGCTCTTATTTCCGGCAGCCAATCACGTTGCAGGTCGGCTACAATTAAACATGTGCGTCTTGTGATTCGCTACTGATGACGTTATGCACTTCCTAAGGCTCGATAAATACTTAATATAATCGCCCGCCATTTTGACTCTTTCGTTGACATTCACAGAAAGCACACGAGAACGTTATTTGCCGCTCAATTACAGTGCGTTTGATTTACTATCATAGGAGCTACGACATGATAATGTTTAACGGTGCGGCAAATAGATTTATCGTCTGGTAGCTAGGCAGCGAAAGAACAAAAATGACGAACAATACTACCTACTGCTAAGATGTATTTCAAATCATCCGTCCTCAAGTGAGGTTGACCACTGGGATCCGGAATTAACAAACATAAAAGATAAAGGGAAATGAAACGTGCAAAATAATGATTCGATTTGTACATTAAAACAAAAATTTACGTGTTAACATATATATGATAGTGTAGAATTTGAAGAGAGGCCTTCAGAATTTCCATTACGATCTTCTGAACCTCATAAATGGGAATTTGAAAGGCTTTAAGGGATATTACATGTAAATTTTAGTAAACAACCCCTCGCTCCAACTAGTAATCCTGTAACATCCCAGTTGTAAAGCGAAATGCCATATTTTTGACTGAGGCATGGAAGACAAGGTATATATTTAGCTCGCTTGTCATCATTTATCTGCAGTGCTTGATTTGTGTCTCGTTCAAAACAAATCGTAGGATGTAAGACCATCGCTTTCTGGGTTCTTCTATTGATGGCAATTATATCGACTCTTCTATGAGACTTCATAGAATCTTCACTTCCTAAGGCTTAAGCAAAGAGGAGGAGTCACGCCGGAAATAACAGCGACGCGACTATAGGAATAACTTTTAGTAGCGATCTCGGCTTGGAGGAAAACGTTACTGACACAGCAGGAAAAGCATGGAGAGCGTTATACTTTATGTTGAAAGGGGAGACTGTACTGAATTTTGGTGAAAATTTCGAAAATGAGATTTTAGCTGTATTAAATACTTTAATATGTTAAGAATATAAATATGTAAAAATAAAACCTAATTTTTGGCTGTAAGTTGTCCCTTTTTGAGGATTTTTGACAGCTGTGCATAGGTCGAGCCACTCCCCCTTTCGTTTCTTCTCTGCTGTCACTGATATAATGCGATATATCTTTGGAACTATGAGAAAAGAATTTATGAACGTACTCCAGTCGTGTAGGGAATTGAATATTTGTACCATTGGCGACTCTGCTGACTTCGTGCCTAAGTTCAGATCAAAACAACACATGGTTATTTGTTTGAATGCAACATGGGTCGTCTGAAAAAGTTTGGGAAGAGAAAATTTCTTGGAAACCAATGGAGAAATATAGATGGTAGTGTAAATACTGTAAATAAGTGTAAAAACAAAGTGAGTGAGTCCGTGAACAGTGTAAATATTAGTGTAGAAACTGTAAATACTAGTGTAGAAAATGTAAATAGTAGTGTAAGTGCAACACCACATGTAGATAGTAGGCCTAAGGATTGTGAAACAACACCAGCTAGTGCTTCTAATAAAAAACTTGCTTCATCGAAGAAACTGTTTGATGATCTGTGTAAAGAGGAGTCTGACAATAGTTTCGTGGCAGGCAAACAAAAAACTGGTTACCTTCTTATTGATATGGAACTTCTGTCTGAAGCTATATCTAGTTTTGTACAGTGTAAATATTCTAGCAGCACAAACTGTATTTCAGTTTTAGAAAATAGTAATTGTCGTAGGGGTTTAGCTTGTAGATTAGTGCTAGTGTGCAAAAACTTTGGAGAAGAACATACGTTTCCTTCCTCTAAATATACAAACAATGGGTATGAGGTGAATTTGAGATTTGTATATAGTATGCGTTGCATAGGAAAGGGAAGTGCTGCTAGTAAAGTTTTGTGCTTTGTATTGAATCTTCCTAAACCACCTACAAGATTCCAGAAAGTAACTGAAGTTATAGAAAGGTCTCTTGGAGAAGTGGCAACAGAGTGCATGGTTGAGGCAGCAAAGGAAGCAGTTCAATAAAATGCTGGTTCAACAGATATTGCTATTGCTATAGATGGGAGCTGGCAAAAGCGTGGCCACACTTCACTGAACGGTGTGGTCACAGCAACTAGCATAGACAATGGTAAGGTTGTAGATGTGTTATGCCTAACTAAATATTGTCATGGCTGTATAGTGACAAAGAACAAAGTTCATCACACTAGTAACTGCGTTAAAAACTTTGATGGAGTAAGTGGAACGATGGAGGTTGAAGGAGCGGTGAAGATTTTCAAGAGATCTATAGAAGAGAAGATATTCCACTTACCTCGGAGATGGAGACAGTAGAGGTTTCCAACAAGTTGTGCATGAGAAACCATATGGTGAACATTTTAAAATTGAAAAATGGGAATGTTTAGGACATGTACAGAAGAGGATGGGCAATCGACTGAGAAAATTAGTGAAAGATATGAAAGGGCAAAAACTAGCTGATGGTAAGATCATTGGGGGTAGAAATAGATTGACAAAAGACGCAATTGATTTATTGCAGCTGTATTATGGCAATACTATCAGAAATAGTACAGATGATATAAATAAAATGAAGCAGGCTGTGTGGGCAATGTATTTCCACAAGTTGTCAACCTACGAGCAACCTCACCACCAGCTCTGCCCTAAGGGATCAGACTCTTGGTGTAAATACAATGTGGATAAATCAACATATAAACATCATGGATTACCAGTAGAGAGAGTACAGAGACCTTGCTCATCCAGACCTCCTGAAGAAGTGTGTACACGGATTGACACAAAATCCAAATGAATCCTTCAACAATTTGGTGTGGTTGAGGGTTTCCAAAAACTACATTTGTGGGCTTGAAAACTTTGAAAGCAGGAGTTTATGACGCAGTAATCAGTTTTAATGTAGGCAACACAGGACGAGCTAAAGTGTTACAAAATTTAGGTATAGCACCGGGTTATAATACATTGACATTTCTCAGAGAGTTGGATGATATTCGAGTGGCAAAGGCAGATCAGGCAGTTGAATTGATGTCCAAGGCAGCAAGACAGAAGAAGAGAAACCTCAAAAGAAGAAGAGAAGATGAGGAGGCCAACAATCCAGATTATGGAGCTGGAAAATTTTGAAAGTTATATGTAAACTTTAAATGCAATTTTCTCATTTTTAATTTTTTCAATATGTAAGTACACTTTACTAAGAAATTACTAAAGTTAGGAAGCTGAAATTTTGAAAGCTCCTTCCCTAGACAGAGCTCTTCAATCGCAAGCAAAAATTCTGTTGAAAATTTCACACAAAATTTAAAGTTTAAAAAAATCATATTAATTCAAAATAAATGAAATGAGTATTGGTTTTTGCTTGCTTTTGCTCACAGAATCTTAGATAATACCATATAAAAAATTCAGAAGTCTATCTCCAATATTTCTTTAGTAATGTGCACTTGAACATCACCAATTTAACATAGCAGAGATAGGAGTACCGGCTCAGTACAGTCTCCCCTTGGGTACTAAGGAAAGGCTCTGATAAATCCAAAGAAATTGCATATGTCACTAGTTCGTCCAGTAATGGAATATGGTGCTGCATGTTGAGATCCTTAAAGATTAGGTTATATTAAGACATTGGAAAAGATTCAAAAATGGGCTCTCAAGTATTGTCGTAATATTTCAACATTAAAATGGAACACACTCACGGACAAGAGAACGTGAATTCGATTATGCGCAATGTTCAAAACATACAGATGTGAGCCTCATTGGAGAGACATAAAAAATAGCTTTCAGTCGCCAAATTATTCTTCAAGGAACGACCACTCACATAAATTGAGGGAAAGAAGACAAACAGTATGGACACCAGGAAGTTTTCTTTTCTCAATCGTACTATCAGGGACTGGAATTCTTTACCTGCAGACTTACTAAAGGCTTTACCAATAACCAAAAATGTATTTAAAAATAGACTTCAGGACTTTACTAATAGACAGTAGTATATTATGCACACTGTTTAAAAAATGTAATTGAAGTGTTGTATCAGTGAAGAAGTGTGTTGTGTCAATGAAGTTTTATAGTTTTTAATGGTAGTGCAAAGTATCTGAACACTGAAATGTTTTTGAAGTATCAGTAAAATCAGGATAGTGTCAGTGAAATGTGTCGTAGTTCCAGTGCAGTGAGTGAGTTGACAGCGAAATGAGTGCAGTTCTCCCAAAACTAATTTTTAATAACCCAGTAAATAACTACAATTATATTTAATTTAGAACTTAAATTTGTAGTAACTTATAGTTTTAAATGTCATCTAATTAATTTATAATAAGGTCATTGTAGTCAGTCCGAAATGTCTTTGGAACAGCAGTTAATAACATTTATAATATAGCATGTTATTTCATAATGCAAATATTATTATTTGAGATATTGTACAATAAAACGCACAACGTTTAAAATAAACTAAGAAACACTATAATATAAAATATATTAAATTTTATTACATTTATTCCAATACATTACGTCAAAGAAGGCATAAATGAAAAATGGAGAATGTTTGAAGGAATGCATGAAACAGTAGGGGAGAGTCGGGTAGTATCGGACATCGGGTAATATCGGACAGTGAGTTTCTTTCATCTACCACACGATGATAGTACCTGATTGACATGGTTACGTTTCTGTGATGTCGCATAGAGAAACGTAACCATGTTATTCAAGTACTACCATATGGTAGTAGATGAAAGAAACGCACTGTCCGATATTACCCGATGTCCGATACTACCCGACTCTCCCGTAATAAGAATAATGGAGAAAAAATAAATTAAAAAATCACATAAAACATAGCCTACAATACATCACATGCTCTATGAAAACTAATGACAGTAGCCACCGGCGTAGCTCAGGTAGTAGCGCTTTTAAGCCTTGGTTTTTCTGCACCGACGCATGCGACTTGCGAGACCAGCCTCGCACAAATCCGAACTACACGAGAGATAGCGAGTGGTTTCTATAACTGCAAGGTGAGAGGTCTGCGCACCTCGCAGCCATAGAAACCACTCACTATCTCTCGTGTAGGCCTAGTCTGGATTTGTGCGAGGCGATCCTCGCACATTGCATGTTAAATAACAAAGTAAAAAAAAAATGCGATATTATAATTAGAACGTTCAATTTAACGACTGATATATTATTTCAATAGAGTTGCAATTCTTACGTTTGGAGAAAGAATATATACTTTTTAGTGCAAAAAGTGTTAGATTTGCGAATAACATCCCAGTTATTTTCAAAATTATAGCAGAATAAAAACAAAACGAGCTAGTACAAATATTATGGTTCCCAACAGAGTATTACCAAAACAACACAAATCTAGAGGACAGTGAGATAAAGATTGCCTTCTGGTTAAATTAGAGGATAAAACATTGAATTAATATCTGATATAGAATTACTGGTTTCTAAAAGTTGCGCCATGAGCAATTAGAATACGCTCCTATTAACTGCGACTTGTGTAGCACTTAACTTTAAGATATTTTCCTGATGAAAATTTTTATGTCTCTCTTTTTCTTCTCCCAAAGTACGAAACCCAGTCCAACTTCATAAGTTAATATAAATACTAATTTAAACTGCTTTATAAATTCATCTCAATTTCTACCTTGTGCAAACTCTAAACAAACATACTGCACTGTAAATGTGACATTTAAAAGACCTCTACTTAAACTATTGTTATTTTTCAGGCTGACTCGATAGCTGTAGAAATCATGAACACAAGAATTATAGCACTGACTCCAGAAAATCGTTTGCAGGTAACATATCACTGAATATCAACATATAGATCCATATATACTTTATCATTATATGAAGCAGTCAGTATATTTCCCAAAACAAAATATTGATATGAAAGAAAATTACAGGTGTTAAGTTTTATGATATCACAAATTGCAATTTATACTTCGGAAATTCCTCCCTATCTGTGCTCGTTTGAACTCCCACCGCGCCACCGTTTTTAGCATGTGAACCTTTGCATGGAAACCTTAAGTGCGAGTGTTTTACCTTTGTAGCAGTCTATGGGCGATAAAGCTGACAATTGCGATTGGCAGATTGTTGATGTGACGTGTATTTAGGAGGCGGTACCGTTCTCAGCTGCAGTGGCAACAGAAACTCATTGACTGGACACTGTACTCAAGGACACACCGCAGGGACGCTAGCATAGGGAAAGTGAAGTGCGAGTAACTTACTTTTGCCGCAGTCTGGGCAGCAAGACTGACAACTTTGGTTGGCAGATTGCTGACGTGACGTGTATAGGAGCTGGTATCATTCTCAGCTACTCTATCAACAGATGCTCGCAGACTGTGCATTGTACTCAAGGACACGCACCAGAAACGCTGGCGTCAGTAATACCAACGCTTTTGTATGGATGCGAAAACTTAATTTTGAAACGAGGCAAATCAAGAGTCAGAGCAGTAAAAATTAACATTTTTAAGAAAAACAGCTCAATACAAAATAAGGCTGGATCACAATGTAAGGAACACACATAAGACTTACAAGTATAAAATGCAGGTAGTAGGCCATTGATGATACAAAGGAGGAGAGTTCGGCCGGCGCGTGAGTCTGGTCCCGGCATAGTTCAGATGGAAAGAGAGATCCTGGGTTCGATTCCCGGTGCTGAAACAAAATTTTCTCAAATAATAATAATAATAATAATAATAATAATAATAATAATAATAATAATAATAATAGATAAGGAAGACATTCATAACGAATTAAAAATTGAACCCCTTTTACAAAAAAAAAATAATAATAATGAATAAAATACGGACTGGATCCAACAAGTACGGAGAACGAACAGAGAAGAATTCAACAATTAACTCTTCTGAAAATTATGTGCTTATTAATATTAATTTAGCGTTACGTATATTTAAAATTAATAAATTTTTTGGTGTACTATGATAACAGACTTTTTTTGCTCTGGTCTCCGGTTTAATTATAGCAGAGTATTTTCTCACGTTCAATTATAACCTACTTCATTATTAAGTTTTAAAAGTAACATAACTCTAGCAATTACGAAAATAGAGCAACGAAAATGGGGTTTACAGGCTACAGATGTAAAAGCTGGTGTTCTTGCCAACCCTTTGAGTTCAAAGTCTCAACTCGTATAGGCTAGTCAGAAATCGTTTTTTTTTTTTTTTTTTTCCTCCCCCACAAATATTTATCTGGTCTTCACGGTCATTTGTAAAAGTCTGCTTTGTACTGAGGAATGTTTGTCCATAACTTATTTTCAGTTGAGGGATTGTCTGTTTTCGAAAGTAGGCCTAACACAAAATGTCATAATAAGGACTAATATTTCATTTTGATTAGGCTTACTGATTTTCGTAAAAGTCAACGCCGTATTAAATGTGAACACAGTATGAGAAGGTAATACCTCACTTTTAAAAGATTTAGATTATTATTATGGCTCCTGCTGAAATAATTTATTACGCGTGAGTAAACCCTGAAGCCAAGTATTTTTTTTTCAATAATTAAACAATGTTTAATTTCTCATTTATAAATAAGAAAAATATATTTTATGGAAATTTGTGAAAAATTAATTACGTACAGTACATGTACTTAATCTATAAGGTATATAAATTAAGTCAGATGTTTTCCTTCTAGATTAATAAAAACGAAACTTATCATCTACAATCCAAATAACTAAAGTCCATCTTCCTACTTTGGCGCATATTAAACTAGGAACAGTAAAATAATTCACAAAATAATAGAAGAACTTAATTCTTGCGAAATGCTTATAAATATAGAAGTGTAGTATGTCAACTTCATGACAAGACACTATTGCTTCATTTATACAGGCGAGTCAGTAGGTTACAAATCTAAGAAGACCTAGCGAACAATGTCACTGAATGAGGCGCATGAAGCTATCACTGCTAGATGGCAGTATTTCCAGTGTCAAAATGCTCCATATGAGCACAAGCGGAACATGTGAAACAAAGAAGCAGCAATTGCTAATATGGCGGCACTTCTCCACGAATGTCTCATTGTCGACTGTTCTGCGGTTTTTCTGGAAAAAATTTCTGTTGGCAAAAGATATTCATAAAGAAACGTTGCCCGTGAATGGTGGCACTGCCTGTCATGTCAAGCCGTTTACGACTGGAGGGAGATCTTTGAAGGCTGGACAATTATCAAACACCGAGCTGGTTTGTCAATGAAGATTGTTACGGGGGCAAGTGTGCAACAGGTTGGTGACTAGATACGAGCAGACAGGATGAATGGGACGACATTCTATCCCGGATAGTCCCAAGTAATGAATCATGGGTGCATCGTTACCAGCCCGAGGCAAAGCGAGCATCAATGCTCGGATCAAGTCGCCAATGGTAGGCCTACACTCGTGCAGAAATACCACCATATTGCAACTACTGCTTCTTTGTTTCTCTTGTACACACACCGATAATACTCCATCTAGCGATGATAGCTTCAGGCGTCTAATTAAAAATGTAGGGCGCTACTTCAATTTGTTACTTACTTACTGACTCTCCTTCGTTAAAGCCTAAGAAATAACATGCCAGAAATATGCAGTTCTTGTAAATGTCGTTGCCATTTCAACAATAAGCAAGGAGACTAGAGTACATGTCCAAAGTATTAATAAAGTATTAGATCAAACAAAAAAATGTTCCCAGGTATGTGGTTAATGATCAAGGTTCTTTTCTGTTTTATATTTTGCATACTAGGGTGTATTCAAAATTACTCGTAGGAAAGAGAAGAATGCAAATAATATTTTTATGTAACATATCCCCCAATAACTAACCATAGTGTAACTGAAATATAATACACGTGTCTCTATTTAGGTTCAAATGTTTCTACGACAAGTAACGGCGAACAAAGTCGAAGTGACTGCTGGAGGATTCTGTGTAATTAGAAAAGGAATTACTGAGTCGGTGAGTTAGACTTTCAAATGTAATTTTAAACTTACGACAGAAGAAAAACTAATATCTTTAAGTGAATGGTTACAGAATTGACGTGAATCTGTCTTACACACCCTACATTATACAGAATTGTCGATCAAGATAAGATTATGAGTATAGAAATAGAAAATTCTGCATCGAAAATATTATTTTCCACGTCATGAAAATGATCTTAGGATAATTTTGTTGTTCCCATCTCATGGAAACATGAAAAATATTCCTTTGGTTTATATTAAATGAAATTCACCATATTTCATTTTATTTATGTCGTTTACACGGTGAACATGCATGAAAACTAGGTTCTACAATTAACTGTAAAACTTCATGAAGAAAATATTTCGTCACTACAAAAATACATTACTTAGGTACTTTCCTTGAAGGACACTTTTTCATTATTTCTGATTCTGAAAAGATAGCTTTTAACCTACTGTTTGTCTCTTCGTTCTACCGTCGTATTCTATGCAATATTCTTTGAAATTTGCTATTCAAATTTCATTAAAAGTCATTAGCCTAGCAACTAGGAATTTCATCCTATTTGTATGTTTTTTAAATATGTAGGCTAACTTAAAACCATTGTCTTAAAATTTGATTGACTCAGATTTGGACCTTAGAATAAGCAGACAAGGAAAGTGTGTCGTTGTTGTGACTGCAAATTAAGTTATCAGGACGAATATCACAGTGCATAATTTGAGAATGCTTACTTTAATGTAGTAGTAATTTACAGTAAATTTTTACGTCATATTTATATACAAATATTTAAAATTTATTTATTAATACCCATTATTTAAGTGTGAATCCATACTAACTTACTAACTACAGTATGTCTTGTATGAAAATATACTATATTCAAAGTATCTAGAAAAACTGTTATTTAGAATTCTTAAAATTTATATAAAATACTGAATCAACTTTATATAGTATACCTAAAAGATTCTGTTACGTGCAGTTCAATTCTGATTTTTTTTTTAAGAAAAGAACTTAACGTGGAAGGTATCATAATTATAATAGAAATATGCCTATATTTCTTAAACCACAGGATATCAGAGTTAATATATTTATTCGCGATTATATATAAATTACATTTTCGCCTTTGGCGTAGGCCTACACAGGGAGTTTAGCAATGAATTCAATTACCTCTCTGCAGCTGACGTATACCTAACGTTCAGATCAGTACTGAAAATGCTCTGTCTGTTTATAAGGTACACCATTAAAGAGCCAGAAAATAGTAATTTCAAGTAGCCTGGAAATTACAGAGAAATTTTTCAGAAACGCTGTGAAACTTTAAAAATGTATCTTCGGCCAAGGTATTCAACTCAAGGATTGGTAGCCTAAGTCTTCATGTTAGTCAATTGTTAGTAGGTAGGCTACTAATTGAAAGATCGATGGCTGTTGTGAAATTAAATAAGAAACTTGAAGACAAAATGTATTTCTGAGATCTTCATCAACTGATATCGGTAGAGATTATATGCATAGGAGTTTTCTAGATTTTTCAATTTCGTAGAAAAAAACAGTATACAAATTAAAATTAATTTTTTGTGGTACTAATGGCTTTGAATAAATATGATTTACACAGTTTAATTTGTTGCTTTATATTACACAACAAGAAAGTAATTCAAGAAAAGATCTATAAAGTTCACATAAGCAAATAGTCATTTTGTTTTCTTTAATGATGATTAATTTTTAGTAGAAATTGTTATCTTCTGTATGTATTATTTCAGGATTTTATGTCTCTTTCTCTCTCTGATTACAATGTGGCGAAGATTCTTACATTCATTAACAGAAGAAATACTGCGTGTTCAGTTCAAAGTGTGTCATGGCTCGCTGTATGCAATCATATGGCTAGCCGATGAGCCTAGAGAATTTCAATCTTCCTATACTTCCGCGCAGAGGGGTATTACCTATATGCCAGAGAAGTTGCCTGGAAAGTACGGCGTTCATTCCAAAGAGTACTTACCTATACGTACGGTAACGCCAGTAGTGGCAGGAACGTGAACTGTTTGGAAACACGTACTGAGGTGAGTTTTTTTTTTTCTTTATGGGGAGACGGTTAAGACGATTACTTACGTATTTGTTGACAACTCCAACGGTCAACATGAACACGGAGGACTTGATTTGTGTTGTGGAATGTTGCCGTTACCGAAGATAACAAATACCCTGCGTAAGATTTGCCCGCGCAAAATACAGTTCGAAAGAGGTTATGGTAGCACACAGACCGTACAGACCGCCATCTGGTGCTACGACATTCAAGTTATACCCAAGTTCAGATTGAACGCCTTGAATAATAGGCAACTTCTCTGACATAAAAGTTGAAACTCGCTTCAAATCGCTGATTCACAACAGTGACGTCATAACGCTTTGAAATGAACACCCAGTAGTTATACTGGGTGTTCAGTTCAAAGTGTGTCATGGCTCGCTGTATGCCGTCACTTGGCTAGTCGATGAGCCTGGAGAATTCAATCTTCCTACACTTCCGCAGAGGTGTATTACTTATCTGCCAGAGAAGTTGTCTAGCAAGTACGGCGTTCATTCTGAAGAGTACTTACCGATACGTACGGTAACGCCGGTAGTGGCAGAAATTGAACTGTTTCGAAACATGTACTGAGGTGAGTTTTTTCTTACTGTCGGGATATGGGGAGAGGGTTAAGACGATTACTTACGTATTTGTTGACATTAACTTCGACAGTCAATATGGACACGAAGCATTTGATTTGTGTTGTGGAATGTTGCCGTACGCAACCGATGATAACAAATACCCTGCGTACGATTTGCCCGCGCAAAACACAGTTCGAAAGAGGTTATGGTAGCACACAGGTCGTACAGACCGCCATCTGGTGCTACGACGTTCAAGTTATACCCTGCACGTTCTCAAGTTCAGATTGAACGCCTTGAATAATAATAATAATAATAATAATAATAATAATTTATTTTAGCTGGCAGAGTTAAGGCCGTAAGGCCTTCTCTTCCACTCAACCAGGAAAAAGTATACATACATACATATGTATCAACTTACAAAGAATTCAACAATTTTATTTAGATAAGAGCTACATGTATACAAGAGTTATTTACGAATTAAACAACAAAATACTATGAACTATTAATTAAACTGAAATACAAACTATGTAGCAGAATTAAGCTAAAATATATAGAATGTTAATATATTTCAAATAATGTTAGATAATAGAAAGAGATTATTATGAGACAATTTTGAAAATACAGCACTATCAGGATGCATGTCTAAAGGAAGGAGTAACAATGTAGACAGTGATAGTTTAAGTCAGTATGATTGGAGTGAAATGCTAAGAAGGTTATCTTTTAAGCTGTTTTTAAAAGTCAACTTGAAAAAGTCAAAAAGGCAACTTCTCTGACATGAAAGCTGAAACTCGCTTCAAATCACTGACTCACAACAGTGACGTCATAACATACTTTGAAATGAACACCCAGTAGTTATATAGTTACACTAAAGGATATACCAAAATCGTAAATTCATTACTATGGGTAATGATTTATACTGTGACAAAATAAAATAAATAGGAACGATAGCAATATTGCTGAACTCAGTCTTCATAACCGTAATAAAATCGAAGCCAATACTCTGACTTGAACAATCACTTTTTGTTTTAATTTTCAGATTTTGGTAGCCCTGGTGACATACTCTATAGTGATATATCAACATGTACACGGCACATATCACTCAACATAAACGGACATAACTACTAACATGTCAAATAAAGTTCAAATTCAGCAATGTACTGGTGTGTGATGTTTCCTGCGTACTCGAAGTATTCCATTGCTTAACAAACGAAGAACAACCCCATTCTTACATCACCATTTTCCATATTTATCATCCCTTCTTCCCTATCATTGTCCCCCATTCTTTTACAAATCCCCTTTCTTCCATATCCCCGCTTTCTTCCAACCAGTAAATTACGTCTCATCGTTTGATTTCACTCTTACATCTTCAAGTTGTGGGAGGAAATGAGGAATGGAACCACAACTTCAAACCAATTGCACGTTCAGTACTTATCACATGACTGCTCATGCAAGTTGTTAACATTTTATTCCCTTTAACGGATTTCACTTACGATACATTGTTTTGGTCGTGTTGGTCCAGTTCATAGGTCGACAGCTTTGTTGATGGAGTGCCCCTGCTCCTGCTGATTTCGCGGGCAGTTACCATGCTAGCATTTCCTTATTTTCTGTGTTTTGTAAGTTCAGCGAATAAATATAAGTGCACTCAAATCTATTTATTACAACAAAAGTTCAAATACTTATTACGTCGTCTATTATGGTTAGTGGCTGGCTGGATTTTCGAGGGCGGACTGGGGATGTACCTATGCACTAGGCTTACAGCGACCCTAGTGCCATCTACATGCGATAATTGTCCCAATTCGACATATTGCCGTGTGGAATTTGTAGATCCGATTCCAACAAGTGGACCATCTTGCCTCAACCCCCGACAGAGCAAAGTCTCAATCCCCAAACCAGTAATTTATTAAATCCCATAGCCTATAATTCCTAACCGTTAAATCTTATATCAGTATTGAACATATATATTACTTCCTAGGCTGTTTCATAACTTATTTATTTATTTATTTACTTATTTATTTCTTTATTTATTTGTTTCTTTTTTTACTTGTTTATTTATTTATTTATTTATTTATTTATTTATTTGTTTCTTTCTTTCTTTCTTTGTCTTTATTTATTTATTTATTTATTATTTATTTATATATTTATGTATTTTAAGGTACTTGAATAGCGCTCATACAGTAATTAGGATACTAGGCTACTTATAATTATTTTTAGCGGCTACACATTGTGAATAATGATTGTAGAGACTGGATTAATCTTGCTCAGAATAGGGACCGATAGCGGACTTATGTGAGGGCGGCAATAAACCTCCAGGTTCCTTAAAAGCCGTAATTAATAAACACAATTTGAATATAGAGGTAGACCTATATAAAATATCTATAAACTACTGCAATATCATAAAGAATTTGATTACTACTAATTTACCATGCATAAACAATATAACTTTAAATAAAACATTAAACTAAATTATCATCTGTATAAATTATTTTGATTATATTGCTTCCAGCCTTACTTAACAAGTTGTTCTCTAAATTTTTCAGTGATAGCCTACCTAACTAGGGTTTCTACTTTTAAAAATTGAATTAAATATATATTCATTTAGAACTGATTAGGATGCCGATTATTAAATCCTGGTTGGGACGGCGATAAAATATCTATCTCACGAATCTGATGATGAATTATATTATTTTGACTATTTCGTCTATATGACGTCATTCCATTTTCGACCAATGAAGTGTAATGAAATTTTGAATTCCAATCAATCACAGCCAGACTTTGCGATAATTTTTGCAGCTAGATTTATCGCTATCAATTTATCGCATGGCCATTCTTTTGTTTAGTCATTGTCGCCAACTGTTTCCCCGTGAATTGATGATAATGAATACAATAAGATGCAACTACACGGTTAAACTTTTCTTTCAACTTTAAAGCTATGAATGCAAGATTGATATTTAATATTAATATATTTACGCAGTGAAGACGACGTTCAAAACGGCGCACCATGTAGACACAAAATCTTCATGCATCTTAATTGAACGTACCTTTTAAACTTTATTCTTTCAATATTCTTCTCAGATTGCACGCATACGCGATTGGAATATTGAACTGTCTAGATGCAGCTTCAGTTCCGTTACACACTACAGCGAGAATGCGTTTGTCGAGCTATGAAAATGCTTTCGTGTAGCACTGATTGTAACGGTCGAAATAAGACACAGCTGACATTGGTCCTGCTCCCACAGGTAACATAACCTATAAGTAGCCTATAAAATTTGTATTTTGTGAATGAAATGAAACAATTAATTGAAAGTCAGATGTTCAAATTTATGTAACGTCTTCGCATATCAAACCCAATGACCTTGCATATTAATAATAAGGTCTTTTCATCAAACTGCCTTCCGTATGGTGTAATAAAATACGTGTTTTAATTAGGCTTATCTATACAGAGATGGCTTCACTGTGTAGCAACATATCTCGCTGTGAATACATAAGCATTGGTATATAGCTGTCTCCACTGTTACTGTTGGATTAAATTATGATTTCAGGAGATAATGGAAATGTGTTTATGTTATAATAATAAGAGAAAAGTGCAGTACATGTAATTAACATTGTTAAACCTGTATTTCGCAATTGGCATTGCTGAATAATAACATCGAATTTCTTTATTGCAGTAATCGATATTCATCTACGAGTATTTCAACTTCACATTGCCTGAATAGGTTAAGTATTCGTTAATAAACAATTATTAAGATTTTGTGATCGAATTTTAGGGATATATTATTAACATTTTTATTTTATTCACGAAATAGTCCTAATAAATGCCACTCGAGGTCTGAGATTTCCCAGATAAATCCACTCGCTTCGCTAGTGGATTTATCGGCAAATCTCAGACCTCTCGTGACATTACTACAGAATACTACATAAAAATTATTTAATTCCAAATTTTGCTGTATTTGGTGTTTTAAACATCTGTCTGTTTGATCTTGTTTCATATCCATGACTTTCTGCATGGATTATTGTTTAATTGGTTTGTTGGAGATCATTGTGTGACTGAATGATTGATTATTCTCAATATTTGTTTGATTACTTGAGTGCTTGATTATATAAAGCGATTAACTGATCAGTGGATCGGTCTGTCGTCTGATTTATTGGGTCATGTAGTATTTTTCTACTTTTTGGCCTCTGCTTAGTGAGGCAGTGTGAAGTATTTCATGTCCGAGACTGGAAAAACTACTGTAAGATGTAATTGACTACCGTAATGACAAAATGTTAAATGAGATTGATGGTTAACAATTATATTTTGAAGCTGGCACAGAAAAGGATTGGTAAATTTTGCTTATCGTCTTTTCGTTCTGTAACAGAAGTAAGCCATGTGACTGTAATTTAATACTGAACCCGCTAGAATTTCATCGTTCTAAACCGTGATTACACCAGCGAATTTGGTATCCAGTGTCAAACATGATGATCACTCGACCATATATATAGACCTATAATTGTTGTTCGATTGATCAGTAGCTAACACATTCAGACATATATGGTACAGACCTTCCTTGGTCCTGGCAATACGGAGAACTCCATTTCTAATATTGAGATACCCCTGGAGCAAAATTCATAGGCGAGGATTATGAAAATGTGAATTTTGGTGCTGGCGAAAAATGTCTGGAAAATTTGTCTCAAGTACTCTTATGGAATGACAAAATTATTCTTTTACATCTACGGTACAAGTGCCTCAGTTCAATTTCCCTTCTCAAGGAAGCTCAATATAATTTATCGCTGTGAAAAATCCATCCTTGTAGATTTGGAACCGCAAGCTTCGGTTCAGTGACCAGCATGGTAGCGACTTTGATCACCAAACACAACTACTTTCACAATTGCTACGGTGTAGAATTATATAGAATAGTGATTCAACAGAAATACGTTAGAGAAATACATTAGGCTACACGGCAACACGTAAACCATAAAACTACGAAAAACTGAAAAATAAAGACTGATGTGAAGAACTTCAACATAAATCGAAATACAGCATTTGGTCAAAATCCCGTTTGGCCACAGTAAAATTTGTGGTGGAAAAGAAGAGATAGAGGCAGGACTTCGTGCGGCGGGCAAATCACAGCCTCAGTGCTATCTACTGCTATAGGCTAGATGAAAATTAAAACAACAGCACGAGTATTATTCTAATATCGCTGTCGTATGAATTATAATAATTTGTGCATCGTCAATTCGATTTTTGTGATTTGTTGAACAGTGGACGGATTCTGGTTTTCTGTAGCACGTGACACTGAAACTTTCAACTTGCATGTTCTAAGTTCTATGGTGCGGAAATCTGTGGCAGATTAGTTGAGTTCGATTAGTTTAGGCCGTCTGTATGCCTTGCATATACCTACGAATCTGTGTCAAGTTAGCTTAGGTTAGTTTAGGTTTCAAGTATGCCTTGCATATATAAATCTGTGGGTTAGGTTAGGTTAGGTTAGATTATTTTAGGTCTTTAGTATGCCTTGCATATACTAAGTGAAGTGAAATGTGCGTTTCGCATTCGTTTTGAAGTGTTCTATCTGTTTATTTCACGTGTTAAATTATCACCGATCAATTATTTCCAAATTGTAGCTATTTTCTGATATGTTTTTAAATCAACTGACGACCTATACGAATTCTTCACATTCAAAACTACCTTCACTCTGAAAATTAGACCATGTTTCCACTTTTTTCGTCAAAAAAACCTTCAGTTCGCGTGCTATAGAAAATCCCGGATTCGTAAAAGAACATACCGCTAAACTGGAGAATTTGCTACGGTAGGTTTTAACACAGATTTGAAACGTACCATTACGGTTAGTACCAAATTGAAATAAATACCAATGTCGCCAACATAAAGACATGACGTTGGTCTCTAGTGCCGTTAGATAGAGAATTTTTTTTTCTCTCTTCCTCCTTCGTTCTGAACATTACTGAGAGATAGCACCACTGTTAGCGAGAAGATGTATTTGTGTAAATATTGCGAGTAGATTAAGTGGCTTCGATGAAGGGCTCGCGACAGGAACAGTTTTGCTGAACTATCATGCAGTGGCAGTGTGATCCTTACCTACCTACTTACTTACCTACTTACTTACAGCTTTTAAGGAACCCGGAGTTTCATTACCGCCCTCACAAAAGCCCGCTATTGGTCCCTATACTGTACAAGATTAATCCAGTCTCTATCATCATATCCCATCTCCCTCAAATCCATTTTAATATTATTCTCCCATCTATGTCTAGGCCTCCCCAAAGGTCTGTTTCCCACCGACCTCCCAACTAACGCTCTATATGCATTCCTGGATGCATGATCCTTACTTTAATATATTTTCGTGTATACCCAAAATTCCAGATCACATCAAGAAGATCTCTTCTTGCTCCGGTTATACATCTTGCATATTATACGAAGGTTAGGTTCGGTTAGCTAAAGTTTTTATTAACCAAGTCCGCGCATGTGCAGACAGCTAAGATAATCCTGTCGGTCATGACCCTTAAAATAGTTTTTCTTTCGTAATATTGGTAAACAATAATATGATGAAAGCGGTGAATAATTTCATGGGCGCTAAAAGTTTTCTTCGTAAAAAAAATGTATTTGCTCTAGACCAAAAATAAAACGGCAATGCGGTTATAATTACGTACTTAACGCTTTGGTGAACATTAACCGGAAATTTACTTTCCTTCAATTGAATGATATTACCTGAAACACACCGTTCCCCCTCCCCTTCATTTCGTGATAACCTACTTTAAGATCTTACTACATCTACAGTTTCTTTTGGTGCATTCAAAACATTGCCGTAGCACTACATATACCTAGCACTTGACTAATGGAGTGAATTATTTAAGAATATAGTCGCCAATTTTACTACTACCATTTCGAATGTTTTTTGTTAAACATGGCTCGGTGCTGCCCGATGACTAGTGGCCAGCGAGCAACGTCTATTACCGACGTTGGTCTACCGTGCGTATTATCCAGCTGTTCCGAACACACTATTGAAATTAGTGCATTTTTTTTAACGTTTTATTTCTTATGCAGATGATCAAGTAAAGATTTATATCTATCATATGCAAATATAAAAGGTATACTGTATACTAAAATGAAAATATATACGGAGAAGTTATAATGATTTACACAAACTTAGCCTATATTATGAGAAAATTCAAAGAATAGTGTAATGACTGGGAACTAAAAATAAATATGGCTAAAACTAATTATGCAATTGGTAATTAAGAAGTAAGTGCTTAATTGTTAGAAGGAACTGAAGAATTGATTAAAGAATGTGAGGCATTATAAAAGGTGGTCGACTTGAAACGAAATTGAAGGAAGAATAGTGAAAGGAAAGAACAATGATATTAGGGTTAAGTGGGATCACTTGTGACAAAAATATTTTGAAAATAGTGGAAATTGATTAAGAAATTCAAGAAAGACTTTTATCACAAGGTGAGTCGGAAAATAGAAAAGAGTGGAGAGGAAACATTTGGCCAGAGGAAGATGCTTGAGCATTGCAAACCAGTTCATAATTTAAAAAAATACAAGGTAAGGAGTGACGTCATCCTTTGACACCTATTTCATAGAAGAAAAATAATAAACAGAAAACAATGAAATAAAGAAACAGTTTTAAATATTTAAAGTTCGAGGTCTCTTTTACAGGTGACAAAAATGACTGCGACAAAATTAGTAATTTTGATGTATCCAGAAACTTCAAAATACTTACTTACTTACTTACTTACTTACTTATTGGCTTTTAAGGAACCCGGAGGTTCATTGCCGCCCTCATATAAGCCCGCCATTGATCCCTGTCCTGAGCAAGATTAATCCAGTCTCTATCATCATATCCCACCTCCCTCAAATCTATAGAAACTTCAAAATACACATTTAGAAATAATGTTTAAAAAAAAGGTCAATAAAATTATATAAAATAATGGTTACTCGAATATCGCCATGTTATTATTTAGTCAACTGCCTTCAGACAGGTCTGAACCTCAGAAGTGAAACCAAGAAGACATCACTTATGCGACAACTAAGCCAGGAGAGATAATGGGGTAGGATGGCCAGTTCCTTTCCCCCTCCATTGCATACATCACCTACTAGCTACATATTATTCTAGTCAGACTTCTGATGCATACAAACAATAATTGTTCTTTCTCTGACACACATAGTCAAGTGAGATGTACGGCCTGAAAATGGATTTACATATCACCCAGAACCTCAATCAGAGAGAAAATATATTATCATTATCATTATCATTATCATTAGGGCTAGGATTTTGATGACCTATAAATCACGAAAAAATGTCCTAAAACAATGCATTTATGACATAAAAATCTTTAAAAAATGCCCTTAAAATGCCCTAAAAATTGATCTTATATAATTGGCTTAATAGAAATATTAATATTTAGACTAGTAATTGAATTACATTCTAGTACCAACAATCAAGTTTATTTAATTTTACATAATTTTTCTAAGTAGTACACTTTAATTGATTATTTTATCTGACGTAGTTCTATGTAGTCCACCACAAGGCCACTCTTATCCGGAACTAGCAGGTATAGAGGAGTCTATATTTAAGGGGTGGTTGGACTGACCCATTACGTGGGGGTGTACTATGTTAAAATGACAATATTTTTGTAGAAAAATGATTAAAATAATATATAATATTATAGGTATTAATGGACAAAATATGTAGAGAAAATATCGAAGGAAATAAATAATATTTTACATTAATAATGGGGATTTATGGCCAAAATTAAATGAAAATACCCAAAAAACCATCGAATAAAACAAAAATGCTCTTATGAGTTGTAAGAAGTAAAAACTGCAAACAAAAAATGCCCTAATACATATGTTTTAAAACACTCAGTTTATCACATAACATATAAATACTAAAGCAGCAATGTTTCTGGCTTACTAGAAAAAAGATGCAATTTCATCAAAATCCTAGCCCTAAAATTATTATTATTATTATTATTATTATTATTATTATTATCATTATCATTATCATCATTATTATTATTATTATTATTATTACTTGTTTCAGCAGTAATAGTAGGCCTAATAAGTTAATATTAGTAGCAATAGGAGTAGTACTTAAATTCCGGAACGTAGGATATCAACAAGATATTGCCATCGAACTTCGTCTCTGCTCATGCGTTTCACCTCGTTCCATGGTTCCCCTATCTTTGCTACTCGTAATTCTTCCTGCATGGCCTTTTCAAAGTTTTCTCAGCAACCCCACTTTCTTTTCTCTTTTGGGTTACAGTCTAGCTCTTCTATTTCTATTTCTTGAGTTGATATCGTTTTAAGAATATGTCTTATCCTGTTCAATTTCCGTCTCCAAATTTATTCAGTGATCTGATTCGTTTTCCATAATTCCTTTCCACCACCCACTTTAAACAGACGAGCTGATATCTCCGGACTTACATTTTTATGTTGTAATTTGTAGTTCAACTCTTGAGTCACTATTCAGGTGTCACATCCGTGTAGTAGGAGGTTAGATTTAAAATTACCATTATAGTAGGAGAGCAGTTCTTTAAATGGTGCTTCAACACAGACAGCAAAATTAGCATAATCTACGTGTAAATCCAGAGACATTTGAAAAACCACTAATTACGAATACAAGAAACTTGGTTATTTAAAACTGTACATCAATACATAATGTAATAAAAGAAAGCATCATAGCATTTAAAAAAACTTTTCAAAAGTATTCTAACACTGAAGAGACATAAGTATGCCATTAAGAAGTCCAGGAAAACAGACAGGCTTTGGAATTGAACAGATTACATCAGCTGCTTATTTATGCGGATGATGTGAATATGTTAGGAGAAAATCCAAAAAGTATTAGGGAAAACACGGGAATTTCACTTGAAGTAAGTAATGAGATAGATTATGAAGTAAACGCCGAAAGAACAAAGTATATGATTATGTCTCGTAACCAGAACATAGTACGAAATGGAAATATAAAAATTGGAAATTTATCCTTTGAAGAGGTTGAAAAGATCAGATACCTTAAAGCAAAAGTAATAAATATAAATAACAGTCGAGAGGAAATTAAACGCTGAATAAATATGAGAAATGCTACTATTTTTCGGTTGAGAAGCATTTGATATCCAGTCTGCTTTCAAAAAAATTAAAAGTTAGAATTTAGGAAACAGTTATACAGGGTGTTTAAAAAATACGGGGCATAATTTCAGATATGTATTTCCCACATGTAGACAATCAAAATAGTTCATTACAACATGTGTCCTTAAATACTTTATTTCCGAGTTATGGCCTTCACAACATTGAAATTCACCGGAACGTTTTTCTTTCCGTAGGTCGTTGCCGTAAAGGAGACATTAAGAGGGCACTCTGACAGTTCATTCCGAGGCGAAGGTTACATTCAGTGTTGTGTAGGCGTTAGACTGTGCGACATGTATTCAAATCAAGAGCTGGCAGAGATACACTTCATGTACGGTAAGGCGGACGGCAATGCTGCGCTGGCTCGTCGTTTGTACCAGGAGAGGTACCCACAGCGACAATGTCCAGATCGGAAGACATTTGTACGTCTCCATTACCGTCTGTGCGAGTATGGAAAATTTAACTCTCCTGGTTTGGGAAGGGGACGACCAAGATCTACAACTCCAGAAGTACAGGAGGAGATTCTGGAGGATGTGAACATGACTCCTATCAGCACACGAAGGGTAGCGTTGCAAGTCAATGTTCCTCTTACGACTGTCTGGAGACTGTTGAAAGAGTATCAATTGTATCCTTATCTTATCTGAGGACATTGCAATACTCCTGGAGTTTGGGATCGTGTTCACAGGTCAATGAGACATCGATGTGAGGTCTGTATTCAAGCAGGAGGTGGACATTTTGAACATCTTCTGTAATGACAACGACCCGCTGAAAGAAAAACGTTCCGGTGAATTTCAATGTTGTGAAGGCCATAACTCGGAAATGAAGCATTTCCGGACACATGTTGTAATGAATTATTTTGATTGTCTACATGTGGGAAATACATACCTGAAATTATGTCCCGTATTTTTGAAACACCCTGTATTACCGGTTGTTCTGTATGGTTGTGAAACTTGGACTTTAACTTTGAGAGCGGAGCAGAGGCTAAGGATATTCGAGAATTAGGTGCTTAGGAAAATAACTGGGGCTAAGAGGATGAAGTTACAGGGGAATTGAGAAACTGCACATATTGCATTCCTCACCTAACATAATTTGGAACGTTAAATCCAGACGTTTGAGATGGGCAGGGCATTTAGCACGTACGGGTGAATCCAGAAATGCATATAGTGTGTTAGTTGGAACAACTGAGGAAAGAAGGCCTTTGGGGAGACTGAGACCTAGTTGGGAGAATAATATTAAAATGGATTGGAGGGAGGTGAGAAGTGATGGTAGAGACTGGATTGTTTGTTCAGGATAGTGACCGACGGTGGGCTTATGTGAGGCCGGCCATGAACGTTCGGGTTCTCTAAAAGCTAATTGTAAGTAAGTAATAAGACAGAAAAGACAATTTCTAATGAGCACAGTGCCGAAAGTAAAGCTAGTGTAAAACTATGCTATTTCCTCGTATTATACATTTATATTTTACTGCAAACAATAAACAATTCGGAACTCACAAATATTAAGAATAGATTGCCTGATAATTCACAGCCAACTTCACGTTCTGAGGTAATTCTCCTGCACAAATTGAAAAAGCTAATATGCAAAAAAGAGACAGTGGCCATGTTTCCTATAACAACTTCGCTTTATAATTTAAACATGTCAGGAACGTCGTACTGGAGAGTCTTAAATAATAAATTACCATTACTGTATTCTCAGAGTTCAGATATTGTTATTCGTTTTGTTTACGTCTTCTCTTCTATAGGCACACGATTATTAATATGTTGTTCTGAATAATTTATCGTGACACCTTTGACTTGATATATGCTAATGAAATTGTTTTCGTGGGAAACAAATAAATAAATATGTCCTAAAACCCATCAATAAAGAGTTGGGCGCTGTCCTGTTGAACACGCAGCAAGCATGTGCCCTCAAGCCTGCAGACGTGGAACCGTTCGCGGATTGACTGTGAGTGTTGCAAGTGAAGTAACCGTTATTTTGAATCATTCCATTTGTACAAAATTTACATTGTTGTAGACTATAGTCGCGACGCTGTTATTTCCGGCGTGACTCCTCCACTTTGCTTACGTCTTAGGAAGTGAAGGCTCTATAAAGTCTAGGTAGGTAGTATCGTTCGCCATTTTTGTTCTTTCGTTGCCGAGCTATCAGACGAGGGATCTATTTGCCATACCATTAAACATTATCATGTCGTAGCTCCTATGATAATAAATCAAACGCACTGTAATTCAGCAAATAATTGAGCGGCAAATAACATCCTCGTGTGCTTTCTGCGAATGCCAACGAAAGAGCCAAAATGGCCGGCGATTATATATTAAGTATTTATCCAGCCTTAGGAAATGCTTTACATCTTCATCAGCGAATCACAAGACGCACACGTTTAAATGTAACCGACCTGCAACGTGATTGGCTGCCGGAAATTAGAGCGACGACGGGACTATAGTACTAACATGCAGGGTTGCCAGATTGGACGATGTTTCACCGGTAGGGCTACATAAACAGAGATTTTGCGAACTATTTTATAAGAATTGCGACTAAAGCCATTTTTATAAGAATTGCGACTAAAGCCATTTGGGCAGCTTTTTCCCGAATTTTGCGAAATTTGGGCGACATAGAAAAAAAATCACTTAAGAGTTCGTTAATTTTATTTTATTGAGTAGTCCCTTGCTGATAGATCTCAAATCAAATCCAAAGACTGACATGAAATATTACACTTATCATTGTTGACACGCCAGAACTTGATTTTTTAATCCAAGAAAACTTTATTATAGGCTAGTTGTTTATGTTTATTCTAAACATTATAGCTGAGCGCCGGAATTTGTCACCGATCGTTGACACTTGTTTAAACAAACACATCGCTGTTTCTTCCTTGCCCCAGGAAGTAGGCCTACTGCGCTATTTTTTCTCAATCTGAGGACCAATAAACTGATCAATACTGAACCTTATAGACGAAGCATTGTAGAGAATTTTCTAACAACGTGAAAAATAGAAATCTAACGCTAGTTTCTATTCAAGCTCCCTAAATATTTAATTCTTTCAAAGGTGTTAATATTGAGATTGGTTTAATTTGTAGTGGGATATAAGAGTGACTTGCGTTGTGCAAAATTGCAGAAGTGGGGTAAATTTGAGAAGGTCGGCAGAAAACCCAATACAAAGCGTATGCCATAAATACTAAAGTTATAGAATTTGTTACATAAATATGACATCAAGTAACGATATTATATTATTGTAAAAACGCATACAATGAGATTACTTATATTTAAAGTAGAAAATTGGCGACATTGGACTACACTAGCACCAAGATTTGGCGACTTACGGTAAAATCAATCTGGCAACCCTGCTAACATATACTATTTACTCTAAGAATCACTTTAGTTATCTGGCTTCAGGGTTGACTATTTTGACTAATTATACTAGGTACGACCGAACTCTATGTCGTACGCAATTATTTTGTACGACTTTTTTACTGAAGGGACAAAATTATTTTGGAAGTTATAATGTTTGTCTATAATTAAAATGAAATTAACTGTTTATTCGTCTCTTTCTAGACAACTTTTCTTCATTCAGTATGACGTTGACTAATACAAAATAAACATGCTTTAAAGGGATAAAAATAAATATGCTTTGAAAATCAATTTGGTGACTAAATAAGATTAAGAAGACTAAACGCCCCGACTTAGCGGTGTTGGATAGAACAATGGTTATACAAGAAGATCAATGGAAATACAATGACAACCGGAATACAAGGATAAAGTGAAAATACGGAGAGAAAATGAGAATACCAGACGAACAGTCGGAATACAAGGAGAACAGTGGGAACACAAGGAGAACAGTAGGAATACAAGAAGAACTATGGGAACGCAAGATGAACAGTGGGAATACAAGAAAAAGTGTGGAAATACAAAGAGAACGGGGGAACTACAAGCAGAACAGGTAGAATACAAGCAGAACAGGTGAAATACAAGCAGAACAGGTGAAATACAAGCAGAACAGGTGCAATACAAACAGAACAGGTGGAATACAAGCAGAACAGGTGGAATACAAGCTGAACAGGTGAAATACAAGCAGAACAGGTGTAATACAAGCTGAACAGGTGAAATACAAGAACAGGTGGAATACAAGCAGAACAGGTGGAATACAAGCAGAACAGGTAAAATACAAGCAGAACAGGTAGAATGCAAGCAGAATAGGTGGAATACAAGCAGAACAGTTGAAATACAAGCAGAACAGTTGAAATACAAGCAGAACAGGTGAAATACAAGCAGAACAGTTGAAATACAAGCAGAACAGGTGGAATACAAGCAGAAATACAAGCAGAACAGGTGGAATACAAGCATAACAGGTGGAACACAAGCTAAACAGGTGGAATACAAGCAGAACAGGTGAAATACAAGCAGAACAGGTGAAATACAAGCAGAACAGGTGAAATACAAGCAGAACAGGTGAAATACAAGCAGAACACGTGGAATACAAGCAGAACAGTTGAAATACAAGCAGAACATGTGAAATACAAGCAGAACAGGTGAAATACAAGCAGAACAGGTGAAATTCCAGCAGAACAGGTGGAATACAAGCAGAACAGGTGGAATACAAGCAGGACAGGTGGAATACAAGCAGGACAGGTGGAATACAAGCAGGACAGGTGAAATACAAGCAGAACAGGTGAAATACAAGCAGAACAGGTGGAATACAAGCAGAACAGGTAAAATACAAGCAGGACAGGTGGAATACAAGCAGGACAGGTGAAATACAAGCAGAACAGGTGAAATACAAGCAGAACAGGTAAAATACAAGCAGAACAGGTGAAATACAAGCAGAACAGGTGAAATACAAGCAGAACAGGTGGAATACAAGCAGAACAAGTGGAATACAAGCAGAACAGGTGGAATACAAGCAGAACAGGTGTAATACAAGCTGAACAGGTGAAATACAAGCAGAACAGGTAGAATGCAAGCAGAATAGGTGGAATACAAGCAGAACAGTTGAAATACAAGCAGAACAGTTGAAATACAAGAAGAACAGGTGAAATACAAGCAGAACAGGTGAAATACAAGCAGAACAGTTGAAATACAAGCAGAACAGGTGGAATACAAGCAGAAATACAAGCAGAACAAGTGGAATACAAGCATAACAGGTGGAACACAAGCTAAACAGGTGGAACACAAGCAGAACAGGTGAAATACAAGCAGAACAGGTGAAATACAAGCAGAACAGGTGAAATACAAGCAGAACAGGTGAAATACAAGCAGAACAGGTGAAATACAAGCAGAACAGGTGGAATACAAGAAGAACAGGTGGAATACAAGAAGAACAGGTGGAATACAAGCAGAACAGGTGAAATACAAGCAGAACAGGTGAAATACAAGCAGAACAGGTGAAATTCTAGCAGAACAGGTGAAATACAAGCAGAACAGGTGGAATACAAGCAGAACAGGTGTAATACAAGCAGAACAGGTGGAATACAAGCAGAACAGGTGGAATACAAGCAGAACAGGTGGAATACAAGCAGAACAGGTGGAATACAAGCAGAACAGGTGAAATACAAGCAGAACAGGTGAAATACAAGCAGAACACGTGGAATACAAGCAGAACACGTGGAATACAAGCAGAACAGTTGAAATACAAGCAGAACAGGTGAAATACAAGCAGAACCGGTGAAATACAAGCAGAACAGGTGAAATTCCAGCAGAACAGGTGGAATACAAGCAGAACAGGTGGAATACAAGCAGGACAGGTGGAATACAAGCAGGACAGGTGAAATACAAGCAGAACAGGTGAAATACAAGCAGGACAGGTGAAATACAAGCAGAACAGGTGAAATACAAGCAGAACAGGTGAAATACAAGCAGAACAGGTGAAATACAAGCAGAACAGGTGAAATACAAGCAGAACAGGTGGAATACAAGCAGAACAAGTGGAATACAAGCAGAACAGGTGGAATACAAGCAGAAGTGGTGGAATACAAGCAGAACAGGTGGAATACAAGCAGAACAGGTGGAATACAAGCAGAACATGTGGTATACAAGAAGAACGGTGGGAATAGAAACAGAACGATGAAAATACAAAGAGAACAAGGGAAATACAAGCAAAACAAGTGTAATACAAGCAGAAGAGAACAGAAATACAAAGAGAACAGGTGGAATACAAGCAGATACAAATAGAATAGGTGGAATATAAGAAGAATAGGTGGAATACATTATAAATTCTGACCTTAAGAAATCAGTACATATTCTTTAGTAAACTTTCCCTTATGTAATGAATAAAATTTCCAAAAAATTCAGCCATACATACTATAGTATAAAATACCCGCAGAAATAATGATTTTCATACACCATCATCAAATTTATCACGTTATAAGAGGGAGTACATTACATGACAATAGTCTTCCTGAGGACAATAAGAATCATAACCAAAACCCTGCATTATTTCAGGTAAAACCAAAAAATTAGTTAATATCTCACAATTTCTATTTTATAGACGAATTCTTGATATTTCACAATATGTGTAAATACTAATGTAACAATCATGTGTATATTTAATACATTATTAAGTATTAGATATGTCGCATTGTGTAATATGTTATTAAGGTGTTAATTCCATATATATTTCATATTTGCAATTTTATATGTTAAAGAAGGAGTGGACATGCTCCTTATTTTATGCTGTGCAGTAAGTGTAAGAATACTATGGAACGAATAAATCTGTCTCTCTATTTATCTATCGCAGGCTAACGATATGATCACATTTTCTGCTTATATTTACTTACCTAAAACTAACAGAAAATATTACTCATTGAGCTTATTACATGCAATTCTTTATGCAATCCATTTCAGTTTTTTTCTCGCGTTTGCAGAATCTTTTAATTACGCGGATGTGTAGTCACTAGGAAATGAAATCATGTCAATATCAGAAATGCATTTTCATTTCCATTTCCATTTCCATTTTTGTTACAGAGCAAGAGTGTTGCGAAGCCATTATCTACGCTAGACATAAACCAGATGTCTGGAAAATATTTTAGTACTACAAGTTTCAATCAAGTTGAAGAAACTTCTTTCCATAGTGGAAAGGATGAGACTCAAGAAGGAAGGACTAGTTTCTACAGCACTCTTAAACCGACTGCAGTGATATGCAAATTTATGGGGGCATTTAACGTCCAAAACGTTCTTCAAAGCGACGCATATTCACTTAAGCATAACTTATTATCATTTCAATCAGTTTGGGGACTTCTATTTGTGGGAACTATATCAATCATGGGCGTCTTCTTAGAGAAAGGCAACTTTATGACTTTCATGGCCTCATTAAGTTTTATAAGAGGATTTTCGACTGTGTTATTCTGCTGTTATTACGATAAGTTTTTGCCTGATATAATACAGAGAGTCGAAGAATTTAAATTCAAAATGAGGTCATTTAAGAATGACAAGAGAGTTCGTAGCTGCGGCCTATACCATGGAAAGTATATTCTCTACGTTGGGTTCGGAGGTCTTATTGTTATCATCAGTATAGAACTGATAACTGACGCTTTAGTAATGAGTTATAATATTGAGAACGTCTTAAAGCAGACGTCACGCATTGTCAGCTATCTTCCCAGGCAGTTATGTTTTCTGGTGTATATAAACTTGGCCCACAATATCAAGACGGTCATCGTTTCAGTTGCTGCAATGTGGCGTGCAGCAAGGAAGGACAGCGAGTGGCAGCTGGAGTCGATACGAGTCCTGCACGCCCAAGTCGTCGAGACAGTAGAACTGCTCAATTCTGCATACGGCGTCAGACTGCTAGTATACGTGACAGTGTTTTGTCTGGAGGTGCTTTCAGAGCTGTATGGGTACTGGTCGGGACACGCCAGCCTCAAGTTTAATTTGAATGTCCTTAGCGCCGTCACCCTGTTTGCTATTACTAAGTTTACTGAAGACCTTACCATTTTGGTAAGAAATTACTGATTTGAATAGAATTTTCTTTAATTTTCTAGATTAATATATTCATCCATTCATATATAATTTAAAAATCCTCACTTATTATTTATTATTCATTCAATAATTCACCGATTTCCCCCACATATTTATTCGTAGAATATTCAATCTATAATTTAGTTCACTCACTGTGTATTTATAATGCATTAATTCATTCGTTCTTCACCATTCATAGAATGTCTCGTTACTCAAAATATATCAATTTATTAATTATCTTTCTTCATTACCTTGTTCGTTATTCTTCTTATTCTTCTTTCTCTTAGTTTACTCTCTCCCTTTTAGGTGCATTTACACGACCCACGCCACCCGGGCCTTACAAGGCCGCGACCTGTCGAGAGAGGAATTAATCTATGGATCACATAAATACTTTTTTGACCACACAAGGACATGGAGGGCCTCCCCGGATGAGGGATCAGCTCAGTGCCAGGGCCACCTCCGATACAACACAAACATTTAAGACATTACACAGCATTCACTCACACATATGAAAGGATTAAGGGAAGGATCGCCGTCCATGACCGGACTTTTAAGAGGTACAATCCCGGCATTTGCCTGGAAATAACTGAGGGAACCATGAAAAACCACAGTTAGGATTGCCGGCCCCTGGGATCGAATCCCGGACCTCCCGAATGCGAGGCCAGCCCTCTACTACGCCACTAGCCCGCTCGGTTAATTAACTGTTCATTCTCTATTATTCATTCATAGGTCAGTGCTCAACCATCAATATTATTAGTTTATAGTTATTTATTTATTACAAGCTGAGTACCAAATATTTGCTAATTTTATTCAAAGTTTCTTATTTGTTCAACATTAATTTACAATTTTGATCTATTAATTATATCGTAATTAATTCATTGATTCGTTTACTATAACAGTAACAATAATAATAATAATAATAATAATAATAATAATAATAATAATAATAATAATAACAATAATACTATTATTAATATTAATAATATTATTATTATTCTCCCACGAGCTAAACTGAACTCCACTGAACTGAAGTTAGCAGTATACTAACTCTCTAACCTCGACGTCCCTTCAGCCTGTGTTATCTGTCCATATTGTAAGATACAAAATCTTCCCAATTTCGATTCATGGATAATGTAGTCGCGTTCGATCTATAACCGTAAAGGTCCGACGGCATTTAGCTGAGCGAAACCTGTTTCGAGGCGAAGGCTCTGAATATTCTCCACTCGTGAGCTATTCATTTACATGCCACTCAGTAGCAATCTGTTCATTCACCACTCATCAGTCACTAGTTCATTCGTTATTTATCGCCAAATATTCATTTGTCATACGTCATTCATTTCTGTCTTAAAGTTAATACAGCAACAATCTTTTTTTTAGATCATTCTCAAAGTGAGTCCCTAAACTGGCTATAAATATTGTTAAACCAAATGTGTGTTACTCTTGAAAATGCTATTTCAATATTTGAACAATAATGTATTGTTAACAACAGGTCTGTTATGATTTGTATTGCTAAACATTCTTTCGATGTATTTTTCCTACCTTTTATTTCAATATTTCAATTTTATTTCTTCTTCCCTTCCCTCCTGTTTCTCGTACTGTATTAATTCATCCTTCACCCTCGTCTCTTTCATCCTTATTTTATCTTTTTCCGCTCATACTTTCTTTCTTTTTTCCTCCTTTCCATTTCTGGTACTGTCGTTTATTGCTTGTTTCTTTCTGCGTTTTATCATTACACTTTTTGCTTTTTTTAATATTTATTTGTAATTCTTTCTCCCCTCATTTTAATTTACTCTTTAAGCTTCATATGTCTCGTATTCATCTTTTTTAGATTGTCTGTTCTTAGAGAAAGAGAAAAATGAGTAAGAATGTACTATATTCTTCCTTCCTATCTCTTCTTTTCAAATATATTCTGTTTCATTTCTCCCTGTCCATCCTTTCTCTCTTCAGTAAGTGTATCTCAACTTTTCTTCCAAATCATCTTCTCGCCATTAGTATCAAGTGCAAATATTGATAGTGACATATTGAAACATATTAATTATCTTCTTACAGGGACATGAACTGGCAAAGGATGTCTCAGACGTACAAATTTCAACGCTGACTACAGAGTGTCAACAACAGGTTAACATGCAACTATTGTACTCGTTTAAAACTGTGAAAAATGTGTATACCATTCGAAATGCCACAGTCTTGTCGTTTCATTAATCATGTTCTTTGAGGTGAAAAAAAAAATACATTTATGAGAAAGCGAAATCTGTGCAAGAAACTTTACATTGTCTCTAATGAGCTTCTTGGAAAGTAGAGGTGGAAAATTCTTAGATGTACTTCTCCCTTAGAGGAGCTTTGGGAAGTAGGATTGGATTACGAATCGTAATCCCACGGCATGAGATCCCAGATTTATACTTCTAATTCAGAAATTCAAACTAAAAATTATATCGCCTTTAAAAACGCATTTCATCCTTCAAACCCATAAAACATAATAATTAGGCCTACCATACTAACGAAAATCACACCATGGTAGTCATGGGCATACCTCAGTCGGCTAACAAGTAAATATTCTCAAAGGAGCAGATAAAAAAGTTAATTATTTCTTCCACCATGTTAATAATGTCGATACAAGTGCTTATACAAATTCTGGGCACTCGAACGCAATTACGAGGGCCCCACAGAAAGTAAGTTTAGAAAGAAAGAAAACACAATTTCATGGAAAGTTTTATTGAAACAGCTACAGATATCAGATATAGCTCCCTGTAAAGCTGACTTAAATAATACAAAGAGCTATACTTGAAAGCCAGACTTGTATAATACACACTACTATTCGTTATCGGAAAACCTCAAATTTAAGTCACACAGAAAGTGTGCTCTCAATGCTGGACTCTGACATTCTGTCAACCCACTTGAGGTGTAGTGATATAAGTGCAATAATTAGGCCGGGATCTGATATTTTTTTAGTTTGTTATTTAACGACGCTGTACCAACTACTAGGTTATTTATCGTCGATAAGATTTGTGATAGCTAGATGGTATTTGGCGAGATGAGGCCGAGGATTCGCCATAGATTACCTGGCATTCACCTTACGGTTGGGGAAAACCTCGGAAAAAACCCAACCAGGTAATCAGACCAAGCGGGGATCGAACCTGCGCCCGAACGTAACTTCAGATCGGCAGGCAAGCCGGGATCTGATATATTTCCTGGGTAGCTCAGTCGTAGAGCGTTGGCGCGCTCAGCCAAAAATCTCGGGTTCGATACCCGGCCCTGGAACAATTTTTCTCTTGAAATTATTAAAGACACAGATATTGTTGAACTATTTTCCAACACATTCTATACCGTAAATGAGACATTTCATACCGTGGGATCAACTTTTGTCGTAGAAGTCTGTAGCCTGGGATCGGAACCAGTGTGACACCCGTTTGCACCTCTCTGTTGATCCCACAGCATGACAAATGTCTCAATTTGGGTGGAGAATGTGTTGAAAAATAATTCAACAATTGCCGTATCTCTTCCAATTAATCTTTCCATGAAATTATGTTTTCTTTCTGTAAACGCCTTGTTGCTTTCTAATACCTACAGATACGATAATGAAAACCTTTCTGGAGTATATTAATTCTCAAGAGTAAAGATATATAGTTTGAGAAGAGAATACTTGCAAGACAAAATTTGTAATTCCTCATGATAGGATGAAAGAAGAGTAGATGACTAGAAATTTAAAATATTATTTAACGTAAATACTGTATATGGCAAGTCTCCACCATTATCATTTTTTTTAAATAAGTAATTGTAATCATAGCATTGCTCTTATACACAGATTACATCTTTTTCGGTCGAATTTGAACCCGACAGTAAGCTCGGGTGTTGCCACCGAATTCAAAATTTGTATATTCTTAATCTATATAATATAATATTAATTTAATTTATATTAAATATTTCAGGTGGACATGTTTCTGAATCAGATCATGGCAAAGGAAATGAGAGTGTCTGCAGCTGGATTCTGCAACATCAATAAACATTTGAACATCTCAGTGAGTGTCAAAAGTTAATACTATGCATAAAAACAACATGTAAACATAATGAGAGAAAGAAGGTACAGCTTTCATTCACTTAAAGAAACGTAGTTGGTATTTCTTGCTGGAAGTCACTAACTTGACAAAGGAATCATTACTCCTTTCTTAGAAGCATTAAAGTTAACCACACTACTCCCAGTACCAAGAAGAATTTCCTCTGTTTCAGATTCTGATGGGAATTGCTACCTTTTCAATTGCTCTGCAACAGCTCAGTAACGAACTCTAGGTCGACTTTATACGCTTTATGTTTAAATCGTGGTCATGACCACAAATCAGTGTCACATTTGTTCTTCGCACGCTTTTACCAGTATCTTGCGGCTTCGAGAATTTCATATATCGACTTCATACAAACAATTGAAGAATGCGAGATAGAGTTCCCGTGTTGTGAATTGAGCACGATATTGTGTCTTCATCTAAGGCAACTGGATACATTCCATTAGTAATGTATAATTATCCATATCATAGTTTAGATTCGAACCTGCTTCCCGGTACTTTCACACATTATTAAAGCTCACGCCAAAATGTTTGCATACCCTGCTGCCTCATCCTATTGAATAGGATATTGGCATTATGATTCCTTATAGTATAGTACCACCATAATAGGGCTATATACTTTTTAAATTCCACCATACGATTTGAGACCTACAGTGACAAGACTTTGGGAATAGACAACAAGAAGAAGCAAATTTATAAACCAACATCTGACTTCTTTAAAAAAAACTGTTATCATCTGGAGATAATCAAGATTGTGGGCCTATTCATTGAAACCCAGAAAACTGTAACAAAATATAAGATATATTTCAATTTCTGTGAACGATTTAATTTACTGAGAACAATCTGTAAAGGCATTATCTTCATGGCCTTTAAGGAGTTAGGTAAAATTTATGGAAATATTCAACACTTTTTTCCTCCATTACTCTATCTTGTACAACAATAAAAATTAGTATATGTAAAACACTGTCCTTCTGCTATATGGAAAAAAATTTACGATTTAAAAATATTTATTCACTTTTTTTTTTTTTTTTTCAAAATTCAGTTCACTGTGCAGTGATGAAGCGTTTCCGACATAACTCCAAAACTATTCAACATTCTGTGATGAATTGTTTTGTACGTATTTATGCATGTCATATCTACAATATGATGCAAGATCATGTCTCTACATTTGATAGATTGTCTAATAAAAAATAAATTCATTTTGAAAAATGGTCAAATATCAGTATTTTCTTCTAACACAAAATAAAAATATATATCATTTATTAAGGAATGTAGTTGAAAGAGCATGATATTGTAAACATGAGTCTCAGCAATAAAATAAAAAGAGAGAATATGAATAAGTTAACAAGTTTATGAGTTATGAGGAAAACGCTTCATCACTGCACAGTGAACTGCCAAAATTTTTCAATTTTGAAAAAAATATATATGTAAATAATTTTTTTAAATCGTAAAAATATTTTTTTTCATATAGCAGAAGGACAGTATTTTACACATACCACTTTTCATTATTGTACAAGATACGGTAATGGAGGAAAAAAATGTTGAATATTTCCAAAAATTTTACTTCCGTAAGCTGCACCTAACCCCTTAAGTCATCTATTCAGATTTTGAAATAGGTAGGCCCTATTATTTTTACAGAGTGGATGGTAACTTTTGCACCAAAATTTAAGAGGTGAATCTACATGTTAACTATGACAAAATTTTTATTGCACTTTTCCTTCGATGAAGCACCGTTAAGCAGGAAAAGAAATAGTCTTAGCCAAATGTTTGTAGCGCTCTATTGCGGTAATAGCCAGAGAGAAATGGCTAATTGCTATACAAGCAGATAGGTAAAAATAATCTGAACAGGTAATGTCTTGAATATTTTTTTGCAAATTAAACCGTTCAGCCATGAATTTACATTGAATAATAGCGAAAATCGTACAGCATAGGGGAATGGGAAGGTAAGAAGTTTAAGCATTCAGAGTTTTGTCGTAAAGATGGGTATTTTTACTGTATAAGAAATATAGCACATGCGTATGGAGTAAAAATTAGTATTTTACCGTTGAGCTCACTGGAGCTCAGTTATTTTACAAAGTATCACGAAATGGCGTTCCTGCGCTCATAATTTACCTATATTCGTTTCCTGTGTTTCTTAAAATAATATTTATGTACTATATTCATTTTCATTTATCATTTATATTAACAATGATGCACAACCGAGCGAGTTGGCACAGGCGGTAGAATATGAGACTCGCATTCGGGAGGTCACGGTTCAAACTCTGTGGCCGACCAACCTGACTGGGGTTTTTCCATGGTTTCCCTTAGTCATAAAGGCAAATACCAGATTGGAAATTTACACGTCATGATTCATCACAGCCTAGATAGGATAAACATTAATCAAAATCTATAATCAGTTACATGAACACAAGCCATCTATAACACACTATAGAAACAGGAACTCAACAAGAGAAAACGGCCTACTGGTATACCCACACATTCTAAACACGCGACATGTTGACAATGTTTAGGCGAGTATAAATAAACTTAACAAAATAAAAAAAGACATAGTGAAGTCAACACAAAAAATTATCTTCGTACACAACCACTCTATATTGACATTAATTTGGAGTGATTTGTTAAAGGATGCATTCAATACTAATTTAGAAAAATGTTAAACGAATTATCCTGGCACAAAAAATGGATGTTCTTTGAACAAAATGATCCTATTTTAATTATCTGTATATAATAACAATTAGGAAACATATTAAAGGAATTATCCTTCCACCAAATGAGTGCTCTTTGAACCAAAATGGTCGTATTTTAATTATTTAATGACAATTTAAATTAAGTAACAAATCAAACGATTTATCCTTCTATCAAACACGGATGTTCCCTGAATCATATGTCCTATTTTAATTATGTAATTACCTTATATTCATTTCTAACAAGTGCAGCGAAGCTTACGGGTATAGCTAGTTACCAATAGGATCCAGAGTTCGATTCCAGCCACTCTTGTGGCCTTGTGAGTGAACAAAGTGACAATTATTTCCGAATACTTCCGACTTTTTCTGCATTACATTCCACCATCCCTCCTTTATTGTTTTATCACGATTTCCTCATCCTAAAACAGCCTCTACGGTTTAATAATGGCGTTAAATAAATAATTACAATGGTCATTCCTGCGTTCAGTGATGAAAAGCAAGTAAATTTAGGCCTATAACGAAAATTACTTAACAAGCTCACAGCCTCAACTTTGCGAATGTGATCCAGTATTTATCACTTCCATTAATCGACCCGCAGTAACAAGCCAGCTTGATCGTCTGTCGTCCAAATGGAGCCAAGATTAATTACGTCCAGATTGCTTAGTTAATACACACGCGCGCGCCGCCATTTTATTTCTCTGCTGCTAATGGGTTATTGATACACGAAGCGTAGTGATCGATGAGGTGTTGGCAACACTGCGTGTCCGAGAGTCGATAACAGATCTTATAAATGATTTATTAATTCTTAATTATCTCTCTTCAAGCCCAGACATGAATAGGCTGATGAAACTATTGGAGCAATAACACTGCTTGACGAGATTATATTACCACTTTTTTTTCTCTAATATCACAACAACTTATACACATTTTAGTTCCTAGCATTTTTCTCCAATTTGTCCCACATTTCTCCCTTTTACGTTTTCTTATTCCTCCTTTAATATTGTTACGTACTCCATTCTTTTCTAAATATTTTCGCTCCTTTTCAGTGTTAAATTTCGTTTTCGATTTTCCCTTTTTCTTCCGTCTTTGTTTCTAATGTTCTGATTTCATTTTCTTTATTCACTCCACTACTGTGTGCTTATTAACTTTCTCACTTCCTTAATAATTTCATTACTTAATTCTTTCATTTTCTGTCTTTCTATACATCCACTTCACATACTTCATACTTTTACAAAACTATTTACTAAGAGGTAGGCAACAAAAAAAACTTACCTTTCCTATAATCAGAAAATAAAAAAATAAAAATAAATAAAAAAATTAATCTGAACAAGAAAGATGTATTTAGTAGTAAAATTCTTTGTTTATAAAGACAACATCAAATTCATTTGTATATTTCAAGATGTTAAATTTCAATAAGATTACACATAAAATGAATTTAATAAAAAGTAGAATAGTATTAAACGAAAACGTGAGCATGAAAAAGAATGTTGTAACTGTAATTGATATTGATTTACGTAATTAATATGTCAAGTATTTTTACATGTATGCTGCAAGATTTATAAATAAGCAAATAACTTGCTGACAAGCATGTAGCAGGAATTTAGACTGATCTACTGTACTCACTGAGAAATACCGATTCAGCTATTGCAGTATGCTGGCTATATGTCAACAACTGCTAACCTGGTTGCAGTATGGTGACATGGAAGAATTAGTTAATAAGCATAAGTGAACCTATAATTAAACATAAATATGAAAGTTATAGAATAAATTTAGATGTTTAAAGTAAACAAAAAAGAAAAAAGAAGAAGAAAAATTAATTAAAAAATGTTCATGGTAGAAAATTGTGAAAAGGAGCAGATAAATAAGTTTTAACGTTTTAATAGTCATCACGATTGGTTTAAACATGCACTAAAACCAGACGTAAGTGCTAGCTTGAACCAATAAATTATTGAGATTTGCGATAAATTAATTAGTTTAGGAAATTGTATATTTATTATGTATAGCTACTTTTGTATACAGATCTTTTTTTTTTTTTTAATTATTAAGATTGTACTTTTGTCAACTAGTATCAATAAATATATCACTATCACTATCACTTCACTCTTTCTTTGAATTTCTTGTTCATTTACTTGTTTCCTTCTTTATTATATCCTCTCTCAATTCACTTATTCATTTATTATTTCTTCCTCACTTCTCTCTTTCCTTCCATATTTACGTCTTCCTTTCTCTAATTCCTTTTCATGCACTTTACAGTTAAGTAGTTTTTTCCTCATTCTGTTATTTTTATTAACTCTTGCCTTATTTATTAATTTACTTTCCTAAATACTTATTTGGTTGCTTATTTCATTATATTCCTTTGTATTTCAGCAATTTTTTATTTCTACTTACTTCCTATTTTGTTCTCCACCGAGGTATACATCGACTTTAGACATGTCAGATTTCTTCAAAATTTTGGAAAATAATGTTTTTACCTCAACTGGAAGCTCATGTCTTCTAGTTTTAAAAATATGTAACTTGCACTCATCTCAATAATTTCATAATTATTTGGACATTTATAATATAAGCGCACTATACTTTCTAAGCCTTGTGCCATCTTCAGTGTCTGTTTTCTCCTATTTCACACTTTTCGACATTTATTATCCTTCCGACGGAGAAAAAGTAGACTTCCAATTGGGTAATACTTCTTTGAGATACCAAATTAAACCTCAAACATATGATTATATTGTAAACTAAAATTATTACATTTAATCCATTATCATTATTTGAGCCTTTCCGAGCAGAAGTGGTGTAAGTCAAAAATGGGTAATGAGGGTTAAAGTAAACATTCTGTAAAATACAGTGCAAAGTAGCTATTAATATTCAATTTACTTAAACTATTAGTAGTCAGTGGATAGCACGACAGACATATTAACTGCTACTTTGCGCTGTATTTGACAGAATTTTTACTTTAAACTTAGTTACCCAATTTTGACTTACACCACTTTTGCTCTGAACGGCTCATTTTATTTTTATTGTGGCTCTTTTTTGCAAGTAGTCTGTCAAAATAATACTTTGTGCATCCAAAGAAACAGAGAGTTCAACCTTGCCTGCCTATCGCTGCACCTAGAAATTTAAGGGGTCAATGAACCCTATTTATTCCACTCCATAATTTAAATTTTGGTTTCAGAGTCAACAGTGGTGAACCCATGTCTCTTCCATAGTCACATATCTTTCAAGGAATATTTTTCTTGTTTGCTCTAAAATTAGTTAAATGCTGCTCGGAAAGGAATTGGGCTTTTGTCATTTTTGCTTCGACGTCAACATTCGAGTTAGCCGCCTTGGAGTTCCCCCCCCCCAATTCGTTTACTAAATTATTGTGCACACTATGATCTGAGAAGCCTTTTTCTTATACTACATCCCTGATGGTGACTCTTCGATCTTGCAGTACTAAATCATACACTTCAGAGATGTTTTCTGGTGTTTTGGCAGTACTCGAAGAGCCGCTACCATGTCCATCTCCACACGATTTTCTTCCACATTTAAACATGACACCAATTTTTACTGTATTACTACAAAATACAGTAGATTCTCCCAAGGTATCTGTTAAATCTTCGTGATTTTGAAATGGAGACACTTCCTTCTTTTGCAGGTATTTAATCACAGTTCTTTGCTCGACAGGATCCATTTCAATACTGACGCAGCACCTCCGGCCACTCGAACATCTGGTATGAGCCAACGCAGACATGTAGGGTAAGGTTGCCAATTCCGTGACATATTTAATAAAATCCATATTTATGCCAAAATTGTAAGACAAATTTTCAAATAACACCTAAATAACGTTATTTGGACCTTTAGCTACATTTTTTACAACATTCAGTGTCAACAGTTTCACAAGTTTGGTATAAAATATATGATTCTTCATTGTTATACAGTGGCTTCTAAATCCGTGACAGGGAACCAAATTCCTTAATAGGGTTTCCTAATTCCGTGAGTGATATCCTAATTCCGTGATACCAAAATAATCCTCATTAATTGTTCAGTAAACAAACGTGTATTTGGAAAAAACATTAAAGTCATGGTATATTATTTTAACATGGATTAAGCAAGAAATTACAATTTAGAAAAAGGGCCTAAGTGACAAATTTCATACAAATTACTTATATAACTACAGGAATAAATATTACATATTAATATATTATAAAAACAAAATAAACTGAAAGTTAAGTTCAATAAAAAAATTGAACTTGAATAAATTGAATTATAACACAATTATTTATAATTATTTATATTCCTAACAACAGCTGTAATTAAGTTAAATATATGCCCTTTTATTTTATTACAATTATAAATTGATGTTCTCTATAACTTATTCCCACGAACTATTTTCTTTCATAGACATTAATTTTCACAATTTAACGTTCACATCACTGGTCGAGTGAGCCAGGAAGGAGTAATATGAAAATAAATCCGAAAATGGGAAAGCTCCTGTAGCATTCTTATTGTCCTACAATGTTTAATTAATCATAAAAATTGATTCAACTGACTTTAATCTACTGTAGTATATCATATTTACAATGATATATTAATTCTTACCTCAAATATAAAATATTTCTTCAGGAGCGGTCACAAGAGAAAGAACAACTTATTGGTCAACCACCTTTCACTGAACAAAAGCTTCTGCAGTCGACTGCTTCTATTGAAAAGGCGGGTAATCAATAGAATTGAAAAGAAGACATCTCCTGATATCTGTTAGGTATTTCATAAACTTAAAATTCAGAGACTACAGCTCCATGGCAGTCAATTGAAATTTTATCACGGGATTAGGGATATCACGGAATTAGGCACCTTACCCTACAGACTTGCAACTTGGCATGAAGCCATAAAAGTTTCAATCATTTGTGTGGCACAAAAAATTTTTTAGTTGAACTAGAAATAGATCATGACTACAGCATAAGGATCAACCCTCTTATAAGTTGTTCTTTTACGAGTATGTTCTATTTTTTCCTTTCTATTTATTTTCTTCTTATATTTAGCCAAATTATTTGTTAATGTTTAGCCTTTTTTAAGAATCTTATACTTTATCTATAGTTACTTTATCGCTTCTGTCATACTTTCCTTTATTTCACTCCTTCATTCTTTTCTCTTTTAATCTATTATTTTTCCATTCGTTGAGACACTGCTTCAATTTTAATTAGTTCTTTAACTTATTCTTAACATTATTTCCATTTATTCCTCTATTATTGTACATTTCTTACAGTTTTCCATTTCATTCATTCATTTCCATCTTTGTTTATGTAGGAAGAGAATAAAGTTCCGAGTTTCTCGTCTAATTTTATTGTTACACACGTAAAATTTCGCCAAATCCTCATAGATAACTACACGCAGTCGATGGAGACAGACAACACAAAGACAGCAAAAGTTGTTTTCGTATACATCCTATATTATGAAACACACTTTTAACTCACAACAGGAATATAGGCTAATATTAATTTCACCTTTATACAGAGATTAAACGACGTTATTAGGTCGAAATACAAAAGAATCTATTTACAGGAGTTCCCTATTACCACAATTATTCACGATGAAGCACTCCAGAGGAACAGATCGTAACACTGGATCGACGGATATCTGATAATTAAATACACACATTACTGGCCCTTGTAGCATTCCAGGTGAATTCCTGATGTTAAACCAATTCAATAAAGACCAGTTACATGCACGCATGTTAAAACGTTGCAAATTAGAGGAAAATTGATATAAGTGTTGTGCAAAGTTGGCAGCACGAAAGTGTGTAATCAGCTCGGGCATCTCGATTGCGAACAATTGCAATTCAAGCGTTCAGCACAGGAATTCCGCAATAGAGAATACTCCAGCGAGAAGCACTGCACGTTGGTTTAGAATTTTTTGTGGGTTCGCGTATATATTACGTGAAGACCATCTTGTGTGTCCATAGGTTCGAGTTTAAATAAGTTTAATACTTATCACGTATCGATAAAGTTAGTTTTTTCGACAATTTAAAATTTTGGTTATGTATGTATTTATTCATACTGCAAATGGGTATATACCCGGTGGCAGTGGTAACTAATTACACTCAATAATGACAATTAATAATAAACACAACTAATAAAAACAATAATTAATAATAGTAATAATAATAGTAATAATAATAATAATAATAATAATGATAATAATAATAAAATAATAATATAATGATAATAACAAGGAGCATCCTAAACTAAATGAAGCATGGTCACTTAAAATAACATTTAAAGTAAATCTAATTTGTATCTTAACCCTAAGTTCGAACTAGGACCCACGGGTGTGATAGGTTCATACCTGCAAAAGTACCTTTCTGCACTACACTTATTTCGCTGTCAACTCACTCACTGCACGGATTCTACCTGATTTCACTAACACTTTTAACCATTTCACTGTTCAAATACTTTGCACAGCCACTTCACTGACACCAACACACTTCACTTACACAATAGACTTCACTGACACTACACACTTCACTGACACAAAACACTTCCTCACTGATAGAACATTTCAAATAACAAGATATCAATTACACCCTTTAAGTAGTGTGTGTAATATACTACCGTCTATTAGTAAAGTCCTTAAGCCTATTTTTAAATACATTTTTGGTTATTGGTAAAGCCTTTAGTAAGTCTATAGGTAAAGCATTCCAGTCCCTGATAGTACGATTGAGAAAAGAAAACTTTCCAGTGTCCGTCCTCTGTCTTCTTTTCCTCAATGTATATGAGTGGTCGTTCCTTGAAGAGTAATTTTGTGGCTGGAACCTATTTTTTTTATTAGTAACACTGAACAACAAGTTTTTACTTTTTGTCTTGCTCCGAAATAAAAATAGGTGAATATTACTAATATGTGTGGCCTAAGTCTGAATTTAAAATTCAAATTGCCCCGTCACGTACAATTTTTCGGAGAAAATGAATTGAATGTTTTTGTGACAAAACTTGTTTCTTTCTTAATTTTTCACTGCTACAGATAAAATTACAGCACACTAGGGATTCAAAATTCCTCATAATACTTGAAAAAATGTGTATGGATATGGATATGGTAGAGTGTTGGTACGTTTAACCTAAGGTCCCAGGTTCGATGCCCGGCCCCGGAACAATTTTTCCCTCGAAATTATTTAAATCAACTTTACAGGGAGTTATACCTGAAAGCTTGATTTGCATAATACACGTCACTGTTCGTTAACAGAAAACCACAATTTAAGTCACACAGCGTTAGTGTACACTCAATGTTGGTTGCTTGACGGTTGTCAGCCCACTTTGACGTCTGTGGATATAGAGGGAAAAATTGGATCTGTGCCTGGTAGAGTTCCCGGGTAGCTCAGATAGTAGAGTGTTGGTACGTTTAACCAAAGATCCAGGGTTCCATGCCCTGCCCCGCGGCAATTTTTCCCTCGAAATGATTCAAATCAACTTTACCTGAAAGCTTGATTTGTGCAAAAATGATATTACATAGTTTAAAACGCAACAACAATAAAAATACTTCATGAGTTGCATAATGAGAAAAATATCGAAATTTGAACTTATATTTGAAATAATTTTCTGGATGACTTCTGTTTATAACTAGACCCGGGACTGTATTATATTGTGCACGCATGCTGGATAATGATCTTCTTTTATATCGCCTTTTCATTTCAGATATTTCTTGATGAACTCTTTCCCCATGCTCATCGCTTACTGCTCCAAAGCTAGGAGGAAATAAATTCAAATGAGAATGTAAAAAGTGTATTTTGAAAGACTTATTTGTCATATGCACTTGACATGGTTTCCACAACAAGATTTATGTAGTTCTCTGCTCTAGAATTTCCAATTAAATTTGAGCAAACGTCTTTGAAAGCGCGCCATGCCATTCTTTCTGTAACGGAAAGTTTTTCCTAAAATAAAAGGGTCAGCCATAACTTTGTGAATTTGTCGAGCGATTAAAATGCCCTCTTTTAATATGCCTTCACTCAAATTGGTAAACTTTTCCTTTAAATACTGAAAACCACGTCCTTGTTTGTTCATTGCATATACCTTACTTTGAACTCTTATGAAATTTATTTAATAGAAAGGACCAATATCTGTTTATTTCTTAGAAGTACAAAAGAACATGCCCACAACAATAAGAAACCGGAAATAAGTCATAAACTCATAAAATGCATTATCTTTTGTTACGGTTTCGCTACCCCCAACCCGCGCCAGATTTTTCGTAGGGGAACGCTTTTAGAAAAGTGAACTCATAGTACAGGGACATCATTTTATTTTCACTAATATTTTTAATATTAACTTGCCTATACCTCTGGATCAACGCCGTTTGCTACCCCCTTCCACGACTCGAGTTCGATGATACTGGCGTAATATACAAACAAATCACTTTACTATGTGTAGGAGGGAAGAAAAGTAGTTCATCCATTTACGTAAATTAGGAAATATTGCGCTTTTGAGTTTGATTATTTTCATTACGTTTTTGTTTAATCAAAATACAGTACAGTATTAACAATGAGTGTTTTTACTCACTAACTGAGCTGTCCATGTGGACGTATTCATTACGCAGTGTATATTATAGTGTCTACAGCACATTAGCGTACAATATAGAGAATGAAGTTAAATTGAAAAATAATCATAATATGGATATTTAAACACATTTTTTTTAAATAGTGGCCGCTCATTTCGATACAGGCTTCAGTTCTAATGTGCATATTATCGCACTATAGACTATGTACCTAATCCCAATTACCAGTTTCGTTCTTCGTACTAGTAACTCATGCTGAAATAATTCTGTACCTACTCTATAAAAGAGTACCTTACGTACTGTAAATTCAATCTTCACTTCTGTCCGATCCGAAAAGATAAAATTACTCAGACATGCTATCTACTGTCTGTCCAAGTGGTTATGTCGTAGGGTTGTAGAAAAGGAGGAAATCACGTGACAGTTAATTACTTAACGAGGCCATTTTATTTAAGTTATTTTAAACAGTTGTATAATATTACGTAGACGTCCAGTTCCTAACAGAAATTAATGTTCTCAGAAAAGAGCTAAGACAGTACAGCCACTATCTGGCGAATAAAAGCTGGTGGGGGAAGCCGGGATACGACGTAGGCAAATGGACATCAGTACCTGTGCGAAAATGATTCAATACTGAAAGCTCTTTCGTCACTGGAAAACGCGAACATATTTTTGGAACACACTATTTACTATGACCGTAAGGCTACTGTGACTGTATATGAGGTCTTGGATCTGTGTGGAGGACGGTTGAAGTTCATTAGTAGAAGGGATGGGAGTGAAGTACATTCAAAAACTCAGGTACAATAAAAATTGAAGTAAAAATAAGACATGATAAGAAGAAAAGAGATGCATTTTCGGATTCAGCGCACATAAAACCATAAGGGACACATTGTTTTAAGTCGGAGCAAAATTCTTGTTGTTAAGTGTAATTTGAATATTTTTAATATTTCGGTGATGGAAATGAGAGTGGAAGGAAGAAAGAGAAGAGGAAGACCAAGGATTAAATGGGAGGATACAACAGAAAGAATAGGCCAACAGAAAGGAAAAACAATGGTAGAGATGAAGAGAATGTGTAGAGACCGGGAAAAATGGATGAAATGGACGGAGAGAGGCGAACCCGACGCTTAGCAGCAGAACGGACTGAAGAAGAAGAAGGAGAAGAAGAAGAAGAAGAAGAAGAAGAAGAAGAAGAAGAAGAAGAAGTAGTAGTAGTAGTAAACAAATTAATTGAAGCTAATCAATTTCATTATAAATTCCAAAGCCAGAAGATTACATACATTTCCCATTAGCTTCAGTAGGTAGCATATCCTTTAGTATCATTACTTCAGAACAACTTCTCTTTAAAAGTTTCTAAGGTCAACCGACATAAAGTGACCTATGAAAAAGATGAAGACTTTTTAAAAAGCAAAGACCAAAGCAAGCTGGAGGAGTATAATAATGATAATAATAATAAGGATTTCAACCCGAAATGGATTTTGTTGATAAAACCGATTTGTTAGATGGCAATACAGCGCGTTTGTGTGCTCGCTTTGTCCGTGACGTCAAAGTGCTGGCGAGGGCTGTGTGAGAACCTGGGGACCAGAGTCAGCTGTTGTCCTCTTGGTGAGGCTTCGGGGTGAAGCCAAGTTAAGGCGATAAAGATCTCACCCCCTGAACATCAAGTCGATGTCTTTGTCGCTACCCTACTCAACAAACTCTAGTAGGAGATTAGTGTTCTAGCATTCAACCCAGACGCCCTTCCTATTTACCCTCAAAACCCCCTTAAAAAGGGGTGATCCGTATCAACTGCAGCCATCAATTCTTCCTTATCCACCTCCCAGTAATAAAGGAGGCAGTCCGAGGTGTGTTATTCGGCCAACAACTTGCTTTACTCTACCAAGAATTGTATATACTTCGTCTCCACTTCTCTTTTCTTCCCACATTCAGCTCTTCTTGTTTACATTCACAGTCTTACTTATTTGGTTCTAGTTTCCTTTCTATCCAAATACATTGATTCTTTCTTGTAAACTGCATTCAATATGGATATGTTTTTTTTATATACGTATGCATTTCAAAATACATTTTTAGTTTTTCAATAAGTCAATTACAAGATTATGAAATATATTTACTTAAAATGTTCAATCATATGACTAGAGACAATCAAAATTCTTGAATAAAAGGGCCTAAATTCTTGGTTAGGAAGGTAAAAATTCTTGAGTGAAAACGAAAATCTCTTGAGTAAACGTGAAATTTTCATCCTGTTTTATTAAATTATTATGTTGCTTAAGATAATTCACAATTATAATTATACCGTTGATTATAGTTGATGTTAACATTGTTTTATTAAAAACATAAAATTGTTTAGTCACACGTTAAAAGAAGGCCCGTTTCGACGTGATGTTACGTCTTCATCAGTGTCTCCTGAACTACTGGTGATCTTGAATTCTGCGATGTGCATTTGTCGGTTGTAGGGGTGGGGGTGTGTTGCTCTTATAATGGGGGCTGGTTGTTTGTGTGTTATGACCAGGGAACGGATTTATATGGACTAAAAATATATGAAATATGTAAATATATATGTAGTTATTTTTACCAAAATATGGAATTAAATATGGATTTTTACCAAAATATGGAATTAAATATGGACTTAAAATTATAAAAAAATGACTATGTACGTTAAATATTGGTACATTTTAATCAAACTAAACAAAAAATATAATGGACGTACCTTATCTTCCAATGTAGTTTCAACAAAACACAATTTTTATTGTCTGTTACCATAACAATAGGTTACAAACATTTCTTTCAAGTGCTGAAAAGTGAATCTTCTTCTATTGTCTCTGAGGATAGATTTATACTGACTAAAAGAGCGTTCGACGTCACAAGAAGTAACTGGTACATAATTCAATTTCACAATGTCTGCTGGGGATAAGTCCAAGTTAATCTTCACTGTTGATTCACCACTCATCACAGCAACAACCTTTTGTAGTTCTTCATATCCAGGGTTTTTTGAAAGTACAGTGTCCACCTTAGCTCTTACTGCATCTGCAACTTTACCTCTACCACGATTCAGTTGTTCCACAGTACTATTTATAATTTCAAAACTTTCAGATAGTGAAAGGTGCCTATTTTGGAGACTTTTGAGCGTTTTTATGATGCATGAAAATGTATGCTGAATGTGAGCTAAGTCATTCTTCACACTTATGTCACAGGTAACTGTTTTCGCAGTATCAATTGAGACTGCATCTTCAGAGTCCAATGCAAGGAGAACATTGTTAATAGAGTCTATATGTTCGGCATAATATTCAACTGCTTCTAGCCATGTACCCCATCTAGTTAAAATTGGCTTTGGTGGCAATGGAATTTCAGGGTACATTTCTTTCAACACGTTAACTCTACTGGGAGCTTTGAGAAATACTTTTTTCACTGATGAAATCAACAAATCTACTTTAGGGAAATTGTCTCTGACCACTTCTGCCACACGATGAAATGCATGCGCCACACAAGTAAAATGAGTCAATTTAGGATATACAACAGATAATGCTTGTCCAGCTTTGACCATATAAGGAGCAGCATCGCTAATAAAGAATAACACATTATCGTACATAATACCCTTTGGCCACAGGATACCCATAGCTTCGTTGAACAGTTTAACTATAGTTTTGTTATTGCACTTTTCTAGAACATCACAATGTAAAAGAATTCGTTCAGAATATTGTTCACTTAACAAACCGATAACTACATTACCAACAAGTCTACCTTCTTTGTCGGGAGTCTCATCAATGGAAACCCAAATTGAACTATCTTTAATTTCATCTCTTATCTTCTGTATTGTCTCATCGTAGATGGATGGAGCATACGTCTTCCTAAGTGTTGACTCATCCGGGATTGTATGTTGAGTATATTTTTCAAGGAATTCCCTGAAGACCTTATTCTTTAGTTTGTAGAGAGGAATATCAGCAGAGATGAGAGAACGGCACAGGTCTCAGATCTTAAACTCAGATCTTACATTCGATGTTGTTGGTTGTGTTAAAAACAATTGTCTCTGCTTGGAATTTAGTTGTTTGTTGACCTGATGTTTACTAGTTGTAATGTGTTGTTGCACCAGGAACTTTTGTGTAGATGATACTGCACACTGACACAAATTACAAAATAATATTTTATTGTCAGTTGATAAACCATCTTCTTTAAATTCTGAAATGTAACTTGTTAGTTTTGATTTTAAATTGACTGAATGACGTACTTTTGGCATATTTACCGTCTTTATAGTATGATTTACAAAACTGAACCTATGTGTACTCTGACTGGCATTTAACTGTTGAGCTGCACAACTGAAGTCTGTTAAAAATTTTAAATTAAATTAATACAGTTTTGTAACTTACTTTCCCATTGTTGATAGGACTGCTAATTTTCAAATAACTCTGATGTTAAAGGGATTACTGAACATGTGTTTAAATCTCTATTGTTGAAATGTATTTTTAAAAGTTAATGGAATTTTGTTTTGTTTTATTGTTAAACCTAATATAATATGGACTGTTTTATATGAAATATGGAAAATATATGGAAATTAACGAAAATATGTACTAAACTCTAAAATATGGAAAAATATGGAAAATAAAAGTAGGATTTTTCAACCCTACACATTGTGAAACATAAAGATAATGCAAAATATAAATTATATTAGCTTTATAAGTAAATATGTATTTACATATAAATCCTTTCCCTGGTTATGACTTATCATGATATCGAATAATGTGTGGGAATTGAACTGTAATTGTGTATTAAGTATATGTTGTTGGTATGTTATTGTATGTTTATATATTTCGTATTGTTCTAAGGTGTTTAACTAAATAATCAAATTAAACATTCAAATAAATATAATTCAACTGGAGTTTACAAACTAAAATGCATTAGTTGCCCACATTTTTACGTACGACAGACAGGAAGATCCTTTCATACAAGATATAATGAACATATTAAAGCTATAACCAAACCCTACATCACATCAAATTACGCAGAACACATTGTCAACAATAATCATGACTACAATAATATAGAAACAGATATGGAAATTTTACACATCACACCAAAAAGTTCACAGTTAAGAATCATATGCCTTTTCCAGTTCAAATGATATGCCGGGAACCTAAGGATCATTCAACAGACTATTACTCTCTAGGAACCACAGATCAGAAGATTACAGAGAACTTGTCAGCGAGCTGATTCAGAACTATAACGTGGTGGGGTTTCATATCTCTCAAATAACTTCTTTGATTCTCGTATATTTTTTCTTTCCTCAAAACCTTCGGGTAGTGAGCGACGAACATGGGGAGCGTTTTCGTCAGGATTTTCTGAAATGGAAAGGCGCTACCAGGAAAAATGTAGCCCAAATATTCTGTCGGACTACTGCTGGATACTCAAGAGATATGTTTCTCAAGCGAAGTACACCCTAAAATCTATTTCACACACATTTTAGGTAAATAAATATGATTTTAGGTAAAAAGCTACAAGGCATCAATACTAGAAAAAAAATCCTGGGTGATAGAAAAATTGTGAAAACAGACTTGAAATCGGCACGAAAAATGCTATAATAATCATTCATTCTTTATCTTAAAAAAAATATGTTCAATTTTAATAATTATATATAATAAATTTTCAGTCAAATACACTTTTCAATTTGTGAGGTCAGATAATCTGTTACATCACAATATTTTAATACGAAGTCACTAATATTTTCGACTTTAAAAAGTCATCTTCAGGTGCATGAGATGCAAACAATATTAAAAAAATATTAGTGACTTCGTATTAAATATTGTGATGTAACAGATTATCTGACCTCACAAATTGAAAAGTGTATTTGACTGAAAATTTATTATATATAATTATTAATTGTATTCACACTTTTCTGAACCAACATGTGTTTCAAATGTTAAATTTTGTTGACTAGTCAAATATTGTCAAGTATACCTCCAAAGAAATATTATTTAACACGATTGTCGAAACATAAATGTCCTAAATAAATTATCCTAGTAGGACTGTGTAAAGCCTAGTATTTAATCCATTTTGAATCTTGCGTACACTACTTTTAACACTTGAATATAATTAATTGATTAACTAGTGGACTTACTCGTGTTAATTATGTAAGATTTGTGCGGCTTACAGCTGTTTCAGTGCTTCACGCACCATCTTCAGAGCCTACTAGATCACGGCGTCATCTCGAACTTCTCTGCCTGTTATGTGGGTGTGTTTGATTGTTGAAAGGTGTTGAAGTTAACATAAATACGAACATGGAAATCCTACACACAAAACCCAAGAACCAAAAACTCCACACACTAGAACAATACGAAATATACAAACACACTAAAACACTTCCAGATAAAATTCTCAACATACAGATCAATTTCAGCACACACACACTATTTGACTCCACTCTTCAACACTTTTCAACAATCAAACACACCCACATAACAGGCAGAGAAGTTCGAGATGACGCCGTGATCTAGTAGGCTCTGAAGATGGTGCGTGAAGCACTGAAACAGCTGTAAGCCGCACAAATCTTACATAATTAACACGAGTAAGTCCGCTAGTTAATCAATTAATCCTAGTATTTACTTCACATTGCTTTAGTAATTTATTAAGTACCTGTACAATGTAAACTCCTGACTCAGGATTTTCTTATTGTCACTCAAATCATAACATTCGCAAAGTGCACTCTGATGCACAACAGTTCGTAACCTTGCCCGTGTCCTTGACATGATTGCTTTATTACTTCCCTTTACCCGAACCCATGTCGCAGTACTTCCTCTATATGCCGCCTAATGTGAAATAGAAAGTTTTCAAATATCATATCAGATACAAACGACAGTGCAATTGCAAAATCACGTTACTTTCTCTATTATTTCTTTTTGTGAATTAAGAAATTGTAAAATTCCGAGCACCTTTGTTCTGCTGTATTTTATATGAAAAGCAAGGGAAACAACGCTAAGCACTGAGTGTGCTGCAGCAATAAGCGTGAGAAATACATCACGGGTGGGCATCGATCACTTAACTCGCTATAATGAGACTTTGCCTGCTAAGTAATGGGCCAGGCCACAAGGACTTCTTGTGCATGCAAGTCTTTCAAAAGGAATTCTTGGAATTTTCGCTACGTTAATTGCTGCCGGGCGCGTTAAGAAGGGAAAGAGGCCACATTTTCTGCGTAATCATTTACGTCTAACGAAGAAACGGAAGATACACAGAGCTTCTCCCCTACACAAAACCTGGACGACTTTCTTTGAAAGGTGGGAAAATTTCTGGGATCGCTTCGACATGAGTTCGCGTTTCAACAGCCATTTATTCATTTCTGGAATTTTCTGCAATAAAGCTTTACATGCTGAAACTTTGCACCCCTGTTTGTTTAAATGTCAGTAACCTTAAGATAAAAATGGTAAGGTTGCTATATTATTAGAAGAAAAAATTTAAATCCAACTGGTACTTACGAATTTAAGAAATTTAATTTCCAAGGTAAATACAGTATTACCAAAAATTGAAAGAAAAAAATCAAAAAGTCATATATATATATATATATATATATATATATATATATATATATATATATATAATAAAATTCAGAGATACCTGGAAGACATAAGTAATGGAACTTACAATAAAGAAAGAAACATTGGATTGATTTATTAACTATAGCTTGCGATACTTAATTTTAATCAAAAGTACATACATTTTATCTTCCCACGCTCGTACGTGGACAACTGCGCTGGCACTTCCGATTTTACTTTACTTCCAATGAGTGTGGAAAGATAAAATGTATGCATAGTACTGCTGCTGCTGCTCCTACTACATTTTGGTGATCAATGTACTTAACGTAAGACAAGTTTATTATATTCTATTAATAAAATTCATAGATAAAAATCGAAATAATTTTGAATTGTATTCTCATAGTTATGAAACAAAAGGTATGAATTCTTTAAGATTGTTTGAACCAAAATGCAACACTGTTACAGTATTTAATCATAGTAGTAATTTAGGCCCAAGAATATATAACAAATTTATATTTAAATATCCTAATCTTGTCAATTCTAATAGTTGTAGTATTAATTTAAAAAGTTATGTATGGATTTTATAAAAATTGAAAAATTGTAAATTTAAATTTATATACTATAATTGCATAGTAGACAAAAGACAAATTGTATTGTATACTTATTAATTTCAATTCAGGAATCCGCCCCTGAGCACGAGTTCTCCTCTTTCAGGGGCGAGCTAATGTTTTTTACTGTATATATTATATGTTATGTTATAATTATTAGCAAAAAATAATAAATAAGTAAATAAATAAATAAATAAATAAATAAATAAATAATAAATAAATAAATAAATACGTGTGATATGAAGAACATGAAAATATGCCCCAGTTCCATCGTGTAAAATAGTTATCGCCTCAAAATAATTGTTATCAGTTGTACATAGGCATTGCATTCATTTCCTTATTTACAACGCCAGTAAATTTTGTTATTATAATGATAATGCTTGTGATATAAATATCTACGGTAGTGATTGACCGTATTGAGACAATTATTTGAGCCATGTTTCACTGCTAATCTTACTCTATTAAGAGTCAAGAGTCAACTAATACTGTTAAAATTTTAAAATATTGTTGAGGAATTGCCTCAGGAATTTCAATTCACAGTTGGTGTTGAATTCTTGTGTTAGTATTTTAACATTACACCGTAAATTTTCGTTTCGACCATTTTGTATTGGAAATCATTTTATTATATTTGAACATTTTTGTGAAACACTTACTATTACAACCTCATTTTATTGATAGGCTATTTAATGACTGACCTGATTGCTATGAAAGTCGGTACGTATCGTAAGTAATTTCTCACGTTTCTTTATTTGCACCATTTTTTGTCGCATGTTTTTAATTTGGACATTTTACATTTTAGACGTTTATGCTTTGGAAATTTCTAAGTTTGGACATTTTTGGTATCAAAATTTGTATCGGACATTTTTGTGTTTGGACATTTTACACTTTGGACATTTTTGCTTCGGACATTTTCATTTGGACATTTTTGGTTTGGACATTTCAAATTTTAGATGTAACAAGTTTTCGATAATTTTTATGTGTATGGACATTTTTCAGATAAGTTTACGTAAGGTTAGAAAACCATTGTGGATAACTAGATCTTTTGATTTTAGTGACAGGACTCATTTCGTCATAATTAATTCACATGCACATGCTTGGGTTAAGCCTTGGATTTTCTGAACTGACGCATGCAATATGCGAGGTACGAGGCCCGCCTCGCACAAATCTGGACTAAACGAGAGATAGTCAGTGGTTTCTATAGTTGCGAGGTGCGCAGACCTCGCATCTCGCAGCCATAGAAACAACTCACTACATCTCGTATAGTCCGGATTTGTGCGAGGCGGGCCTCGCACCTCGCATATCGCATGCGTCGGTTCAGAAAATCCAAGGCTTTACAGTAAGTTCACGGTGCGGCGTGCAGATCATTACAAACTTCCAACCATATCGGAATTTTATCCCAAACAATCGTATTTACGTACTGCATCATTTACATCACTTATCTTAATACACAAACTGATGACAACCTGATTCGATACGACTCAACGTTTGGTCACACTGAACTGCTTATCTCGTCCTTGGCCAAGCCTAATATAATATGTATAATTCCTAAAGTTAATTATTGTTGTCAGCTTTCCGGTGATGATAATAAATCAATATTATTTTCTTTGCTTACTTTATACTTTATAAAGTATACTCGTATTAAAACAATTATATTTTGTGAGAGGAATAAAAGTTATCTCTGGCAGGGATGTTAATATGAATGAAAAAGAGGTAGATAACTTTCCAATAGGGGGAAGATCCCCCCATTCCCCCGTTAATTCTCTCCCTGAAATATATGTACGAGATTGCTCATAGACAAGTATTTCAGTGTCCCTATAAACGCACATGCATAAAAAAAAGCAAACAACTAATTTGTGACTTTCGAAAGCTGCAAAAATGTAAAATTAAAGAAGATAACACACAATTAATATATCTATGTTGTTTTGGTAAAGAGAGATAAGTCATAAAAATGAGTTTGGACTCCTTGTGAATGATTTAGGAAAGAATTTTGTTGATTTTGTGGAGAAAAATTTAGTGTGTCTTCAAAAGTTATTGTTAACGGTGGCTGGTAGTTATCCTGCGAAACTAGTGAGTGGTAATAATAATAATAATAATAATAATAATAATAATAATAATAATAATAATAATAATAATAATTTTTACTTGGTTATTTAACGACGCTGTATCGACGAGGTAATTTAGCGTCGGTGGAATTGGTGATAGCGAGATATTTGGCGAGATGAGGCCGAGGATTCGCCATAGATTACCTGACATTTGCCTTACGGAAAAAACCCAACCAGGTAATCTGCATAAGCGGGAATCGAACTTGCGCCCGAGCGCAACTCCGGATCGGCACACAAGCGCCTTAACCGACCGAGCTACGCCGGTGGCCAATAAAAATAATAATAATAATAATAATAATAATAATTTTTACTTGGTTATTTAACGACGCTGTATCGACTACGAGGTAATTTAGCGTCGATAGAATTGGTGATAGCGAGATGATATTTGGCGAGATGAGGCCGAAGATTCGCCATAGATTACCTGACATTTGCCTTACGGAAAAACCCAACCAGGTAATCGGCCTAAGCGGGAATCGAACCCGCGCCCGAGCGGAACTCCGGATCGGCAAACAAGCGCCTTAACCGACCAAGCTACGCCGTTGGCCAATAATAATAATAATAATAATAATAATAATAATAATAATAATAATAATAATAATAATAATAATAATAATGGGACTGTTGTGGGCGGTGGGCCATGAGTTCAGCTTGCAAGTGGATTTACTGCCTGCAGTTGTATTAGTTGGAAGTGCGCGTGTAAATTCCGTCGCGGTGTATCGGAGGCAGTGGCTTACGCAGTTCCTAACCTCAGCCCCAACCTCAAGTCAACTTGCCGCGCACTAGATCCTCCCCCAAATTTATGGTCTGCAACCAAGAACCAAACTTTACAACTACCACCACACTCCTTGACGATGCCATGAGAGAGTCAGATCTTGCCCCCAACCCCACCAGCTCACTTATCATTTTACAGTATGTCGATTTCTTTAACGTCATTATACACACATCTAAAAAAATAGTGGGATGCCGTACCACACATTATCCCTTATAGTTTAAGTGATGCTTCAATTTTAAGCTTTCAGGAACTCGTAAAAATAATATGTCTCAGGCTTAGTTAAGGTAGAATATACACCTTCAAATATATACTTTTACTGTACGTACTGAAAAATTAGTCAAATTCATTTTTTTTTTTCTCAGAAGTGAATAAATCTGAAATTTTGAAATTTATATACTGAATATACACTAATTTTGCAACTGTATAGTATTCTCAGATTTAGTTAAATTATTACCGTTACGGATTATTAGAAATATAAAATGGCGCTTTGTTTATTCAGACGGTTTTCCTGATAACTCAAAGAGTTTTTAAGATATTGCAGTGAAAATCTGGGTGGAATTGAATTTTATACTTGTGAGAAAACCTACTTAGACCTATTTGTATAAGATTTAAAAAATATATAAATTATTGACCTAATAATATTTAAAAAAAAAAAAAACGTTGAATTGAAAATAAAAATTAAAATAAAAAATATTTCTAGTAAAGATATTTCAAAGATTCTAGGTCATGTTGGTCATACGACATTCAGGAATAAATAGAAAAAATACTCAGAAATACTGATATTTGTGGAAATTACAAAGGAAACAGCATTTCAATGCACAAAATGCATTTGTCATTTTGAATTGGAAATTAATCGTAACGGTAATAGGCATACAATAAATCTCAAAATAGTATACAATTGCAGAAATGACATACACATACGGAGCACGTAAAATTTCAAGGTTACAGATTTATTCATTGCTGAGTGAAAATTCCGGTACACCAACAACGCTAATATAACCTCGGCAGTTGCGAGCGTCGTTAAATAAACCATAATTTAAAATTTTCATATACCATATCATATCATATCAATCATACCATATCATATATCATATCTCATATCATCATTTATCACATCATATATCATAATTATCATATATGTGTTCTGCCCATGGGCAGTTCTGTAACTACAAACCCAGCATCATATATCATATCATATCATATCATATCATATCATATCATATCATATCATATCATATATCATATCATATCATATCATATCATATCATATCATAACATATCATATCATATCATATATATATCATATGTCATATCATATGATATATATATCATATCATATATCATATATTTAAAAAGTTGTGTATAAAGTGTAAATTAAAATTAAGGTGACATTTATTTTTTAAGGTGACATATATTTATTTAGCCTGACGAGTTACTCCCTTGGTTTGACATGTAAATTATTTAAAAATAGCTTGTAAGAGGGTCTTAGATTAGAAATGTTCAGTTTAAACGTAGTTCTGTTTATAAGTATGAATAAGGGTGTAATTGTCTTAATTGAACTGTTGTATCAGTGAAGCGTCATGAGTCAATGAAGTTAAGGTTTTACAATCAGTGAATAGTTTCGATCAGTGATAATTTAGTGTCAATGAAATGTGTTCTATGGTGTCTGTGAAATGTGTTATATAGTGTCAGTGAGTGAGATGACAGTAAAGTGAAAGATTATTACTAGTACCAATGTGAAACTTATGTAGGGCCTATATATATATATATATATATATATATATATATATATATGTATATATATGTATATGAAGGTTGTAATGTAAAATTAGGTTCACTTATCAATAAAATTAGGTTATTTTATGTATTATTATTAATTGTATTTATTGTCTATTATTGTATTCTGTATTCTAATTATATTGTGTATCTAATTGTATTGTGTATTGTAATTCTATTGTGCATTGTTTATATTGTTTGTACCACTGCCACCGGGTGCTTGCCCACTTGCAGTGTAATAAATACATATACATATATCAAGTTGAAAACAAACCTCTTAATCAATTCTCATATGATATGAGCACATGTTATACAACGATGCTATTTACACCTGTATCTTGCATTTGTATCTGTTTTATCTCCTTTTTCATGTTATCTGCAATTCTATGTTTTAAACAATTATCCGTACTGTCTGTTGTAATTGGGGCTTTGCCCTGTTATATGTAAATAAATAAATAAAGATATGTGATGGTACCATAATAAATCGCGCTAATAGGTGTACTGAAACTGAAATATTAATACGAGCACATCATAGCATCAGACATTTCATTTTTATTTTATTGGGTTATTTTACGACGCTGTATCAACATCTTAGGTTATTTAGCGTCTCAATGATATGATGGTGATAATGCCGGTGAAATGAGTCCGGGGTCCAACACCGAAAGTTACCCAGCATTTGCTCGTTTTGGGTTGAGGGAAAACCCCGGAAAAACCTCAACCAGGTAACTTGCCCCGACCGGGATTCGAACCCGGGCCACCTAGTTTCGCGGCCAGACGCGCTGACCGTTACTCCACAGGTGTGGACCAGACATTTCATGTGGTTTACTTGCTAAAAATGTGAAGAAAATAATTCCTTGCGACAAGTTATAATGAGAAATCCAAGACAATTTATTATTTCACTCTAAGATTTTAAAAATTACATTATTCTACTGCTGTGGTAGTTATTCAAGTATCTTTGTGTTAAAGAAGTCTTTAATTACAGTAAAAGTCAGGTGCCCAATTGCTTCCAATTGTTCCTTAGAGATGTAGGTTACTTTTAGTTGTGAACTTCGTACCTCATTAAAAAATATGACGCTAGGTTTATTAAAAACACACTCGAGAAAGAAAAAAAAAAGTATAATGATGTGGAATAGGAATTGGGACATAAGGATTTTCTAACTTCACTATAGACGTTTATTCAATGCAACACCAAGAAAAATTTTAATGATGTCAGTGCCACAGTTCTTCTATACGCGTCAAGAACTCCAGAGTCACGGGCGAGGAGAGCATAATAATGGAACCTACGATGGCATGTTAAGTTTCTCATTTCTGATAGCATCTGAATTCCTTTTTTATGTTCACTCCCCCTTTTCGATGCCTTTTCTGCTTGCCCCTTATTTCAATTTTCCCTCCATAATAAAAAGCGAATTCTAGACGTGGATCATCCATCTTTGTGTAGCATTGACAATATATTCGTGGAAAATTTGTTTTCAATAGCGACAACGCGGATGTCGTCTGTCTTTTGTTTGGAGCTTGCTTCATTTTTTTTTTTTGGTTCCCATATAAGGGTGTTGCCAGGACTACGGTGTGCGAAAAAAAAAGAGAGAGAGAGATTGTTTGCGTTAGTTCATCATACCCTTTCAAGAGATTTTCCAATACGAGTATAGCAAAGGAAATAATTGCATCTCTGTTTTATTCAGAGCCCCGACGCTGGGAGCTACTTTGTTCAATACACGGCACACGCTTGTCAGATGTTCCCAGCGTAATCTCATCAGCTGACATGCACAGTGTCGCTATGACGCTATTTCAGTTCAATTGCATGGATATCTGCTGCAATCCTGCCCATACCGTCATCTTAAACAATGTTAAGTTACGTTACTGTTTTATATCTGTCACGTCGCAACTAGCTTCTGACACAGTAATGCACATAAGTTAATTACGAGTCAAACAGTGAACGTTGAAGTGACATTGTCATTTTTTCAATTAGTATTTCATAATGTTCAGGTTGTCATATAAGAGCCAGAGAACACAACTGCATGGCAACGTAAATTACATTAAATTATACGCTAAGAATTAAATAGATCTATAAATTTCATAACATTATTTACTTATTCTATTACCATTCCTTCCATAATTTTTCCTCTTTTTAAATTCATAACTGTTATTTGCTTAGTATTTTTATTTACTTTGTCCTAATTTACTATTTAATTTCATAATGAATTTCATTATTGATCTCTTCCTAGATGATTCTATCTTCTTTTGTTGTTCCACTCTTTGTTTAACCTCCTGTGTCTATTAATATTTGAGGAAAAAAATTCGCTCCGGCCCCGGGGATCGAACCCGGGTCCTTGGTTCTACGTACCAAGCGCTCTGACCACTGAGCTACGCCGAATTCAATCCACAGCACCGGATCGAATTCTCCTCCTTCAATGTTTCCCTTTGTGACCTGACTCCAAGTTAGGCATATATGTTGACGTATATGTCCAATGTCAACTGTCATTATCAAAGCTCGGAAGTTGGGGACTTGTGTCTTTGAACGTGGCTAAGCGACCGGACTTCAATGTCAACAAACTCCCGCTTCCAGCACGGAGGTACTGTCAGGTCTGCTATAAAAGTGGTTCCTGGCTGGAACAACATAATGATAATATTATGACAGGTTGAAACATCTAATTTTATAGCATATATATAAATAAACATGCAAAATACATCAAATTTACAGTTCTACTCTGTACATTTCATTACAGTGTATGACTACATGCATTCGAAGATTTTCGAACCCATAAATTCTTCGTCTGTTAGTTAAACATGATTTGAAACGAAGGAAACTTATTTCCACGTCACATGAAGTGACGGGAGCAAACATTAATTTTTTTATTTTATTTATTTTAACTAGCTACCTAGTGAGTACAAATTGCATTTATAAAATAAAAATGTTTCTAGCCACTACCGTAAGAGTCAGGCTCGTGTACGGTGTGGTCTTAGTGAATAATATAACATAAAATTTACAAGGACAGTTTACTAAATACAGTAATTAACTTAATTCAAACCAATAAGTACAACACAAGAGCAAGAATAAAGAAGAAAGGGAAAACGAGAGAAAAATACACATTTAATATAAATTGACAATCCGACAGAAACCAGTGATATTCGATAAAAACATGAATATAGTCGATAGAAATAAAAGGTAAAAAAAGTACATTTGCTACTATTATATATCATGGATAATTTTACAAAATTCTTTTTTAAAAGTTTCAATTTTAAAAATTTCAAATTTGGAAAATGGTTTGAAATTTTATTATAAAGTCTTGAGCCTAAATAAAATACTGAATATTTCACTGTCACTGTTTCCTGTTCGATTTTCACCAGATCTCGTATCTGAGAAAGATAAGTATATCCTAAATTTTTCTCGCAAATAGTTTTCAATTAGTGTATCACTACTAGGGAAGGTCCCTCTACGACTTGATCCATGGCTATGGACAAATTCTCCATCAATTTAAAGGACTGCAATGTCTTTCAATGAATGCCCGTTTCCAGCTCTAGTTTATGTGTGGTACATCTTACAAGATATAAACTCTGCATTAGAAGAAAATAATGTATCTCCTCAGAATTCCTCCACGAAAATCTGTACCTAAAATTTAAGAAATGCATTTTCGAACTTCCATAACACCATTCGAATAACACGTATTTTCTATTTCCTCAAACAGACCGTTTACCTGTAATTCTCTTAATGTCATTGGCTTCGACGTGACACAGTTTATTCTTTCGTCTTCTTGCCATTCGATGTGACCACTTTCTTAGTACAAACGACTGTCCCTGAGCACTTGCAGCGTGAGCTTTGTGTACGTTATGCCTGTAACCTTACTCAAGCACACGACACACAAGTCCCCAAGATCCGAGCTTTGGTCATTATACTAGGAGCGCACTCTGTTGAGTGACTTGTTTGGCCGGGAATCCGCAGTTAACTGCACAGTAATCTGTACAGACATATGCACTGCAGCTATGAGAATATTATAGATTTATTAATTTGTCCTACAGAATGATATCTGTAATATTAATTGTCAATATTACAGATATCATTCTGTAGGACAAATTAATAAATCTATAATACTCCTGTGTCTATAGCCTACTAGAGATGAACAAAACTAACTGCCGCTCTCGCTCGCTGTGTTCGCTGTACTTCTCTTTCTAGTCTCGTCTCGTAACTCTCGTGCGCTTCGAGTCCTGCTAATCATTTTTTTTTTATTTTAGTAGGTTATTTTACGACGCTTTATCAACATCTTAGGTTATTTAGCGTCTGAATGAAATGAAGGTGATAATGCCGGTGAAATGAGTCCGTGGTCCAGCACCGAAAGTTACCCAGTATTTGCTCATATTGGGTTGAGGGAAAACCCCGGAAATAACCTCAACTAGGTAACTTGCCCCGACCGATAATCGAACCCGGGCCACCTGGTTTTGCGGCTAGACGCGCTAACCGTTACTCCACAGGTGTGGACATCTGCTCATCATTCTCGGCGTAGAAAGATTTCGTAACTTTGAATAACATACATAATTGAAATAAATAACATTAGAGATGTTTAATTGATACAAAAAGACAAAACAAGAAAGTATCATAGTTATCAAAATGTTCTGGTTCTCTTACCTATGGTTGTGTAAAAAGAAAAAAAAAATTCTCGAATTTATATTTCTAAGAAACGTAAGACATAATGTTAAATAAAGAATTAATAGTTTTTACTTTAGAGTGTACACTTGATCTCAAACATACGAAAACAAAAATTCCTAGCCTTTTAATAAGGGCCTAGTAATTAAATCAAGATTGGAGAACGAATTATTATACACAAAGGTAGAGATAATGCTTCAAATAGGCCAGTTGATTGTTTATACATATATAACAATTGACAAAACAGATAAAAGTTCAGTTCCGTAGAAACAACTGTGGCAATTCAAGATTGCTTGACGTTCGAGATGTCTTGAACGTTCACTTGATTCACTCACAAGTTTTCTTTTCTCAAACGTACTATCAGGGACTGGAATGCTTTACCTGCAGACTTACTAAAGGCTTTACCAACAACCAAAAATGTATTTAAAAATAGGCTTAAGGACTTTACTAATAGACGATAATTATACACAGTATCTATAGGGTGTAATTGATATTTTGTTATTGAAGTGTTCTATCAGTGAAGAATTATGTTGTGTCAGTGAAATGTGTTGTGTCAGTGAAGTGTGTTGTGTCAGTGAAACGTGTTCCTGTGAGTGAAGCTTTATAGTTTATAGTGGCAGTACAAAGTATTTGAATAGTGAAATGAGTGTAGTGTTGAAAGGTACTTGTGCAGATATGAACATATCATACTCGTGGGTTTTAGTTCGAACATAGGTTTAAGGTACAAATTTAGATTTATTTCAAATGTTATTTTAACCGATCGTGGTTCATTTAATTTAGGATGTTCCCTATTATTATTATTATTATTAATTATTGTTAGTATTAATTATTAGTATTATTATTAATTATATTTTTTATTAATTGTGTTTATTATTGTCTTTATTGAGTGTAATTAGTTACCACTGCCACCGGGTATATACCCATTGCAGTGTGAATAAATAAATACATAATACATACATTACATACATACATACATACATACATACATACATACATACATACATACATACATACATACATACATACATACATACATACTTACATACATACTTACATACATACATACATACATACATACATACATACATACTTACATACATACATACATACACAAGCAGTCAACGACGTAGGCAATATTGTCGTACGGGTTTTCGGCTTTGCGGGCGCTGTTAGTCTTGCTTTCTCGATCGTTGTTCAACTGTAGTCTATACTATAAGGCCTACTACATACATGATTGTGTACATATTCCGAAGTGATATAGTGTTAAAAGTTGTGTAATCAAGATATATAAAAATGAGAGTTATGGGCTCACCTTTAAATCCCAGAGTTTAACGTGTCAATCTGCGAAATGTGAACTAATTTCGGGCGAGTCGAGCGTTACGCAGAGAAGTTGGCAGTTCTGGAATCTAACCACTAATTGATCATGAATCGACAGTTACAATCTACTTGTTATACGATTTTATTTTCGGCGCGTAATTATATTTATTTATCTCACCTAAATCTAAGCATTGTTTGCTATATTAAAAAAGGGTAGTGATTGGCACACCCCATATCGAGACACCACCCCTCTATCCGACAAAAAATTGCAATTTCCTAAAAACTATCACCATGTATTGTTATGGGGCTAAACAAATATTGGAAACATTATATCAATTCAGAGATGAAAGCCTCCTTGTACAGCATTATATGTATGTTTTATTATACAACCCTTATGATAATGATGAGACCGGCTTTATGTTGTAAAACGTTGCATCAAATGCAGTGGATTAAAACCTCGTGAGACGGTAAACGTGAATAAAAAGTGTGGCAGAATGTTGCGAGAGGAATTCCCATCCCGGGGTCGCACCATTATTAATATGCAAAATTGATCCCCTCTAATCCTACATGAAGCCAGATCGGGCGAACAACGACGTTTGATATGGATCAGGGCGCTCCCCCTCCACTACCCCAGCCATCACATTATTGTCTGTGACCAGCCAGCCTGTGTGTACACAATGCCTGCAAGTCAATCCAGCACGCCAGCGGTCTCTAGCGACACAAACACGTATCTCGTAGTCCACTCTTTTAACTAGTTCTGATACAGCAAGCGTGTAGATATAATGTGATGTCTGTTTAGTGCATGACACAGAGGAATAATACAATGTAATATTTCGCCATGAATTGTATTCTCTCATTATAGCAAGTATAGAGCAAATATTCCAAAGCGCTATCTTTACAATAATCGTCTCCCAAACAGTTACAGTTCAAGGAGCTGGCCAGATATGGAGTTCTCACGACTTGGAACAGACTGGTTTCCAAGGCAATAGAGTATTATGTAGAGCAGACGTCTCCAAAAGCCTACTCGCGAGTAAGCCCCTGAACGGAACCGAAGCCAGTACGTAATGAGCGCGCTCGGCCTCACCCATTTCCACCTGTACCATATTCAATGTTTATGCGCAAACGAAGAGCAGTGGCGGACTGCCATTATCACCGTTTCACAATGTCTTCTAATCATGGACGTAGTACATTCAAGGATGAATAAGAAGAGGCTTTTTTTTGTGTTAGTGGGGAGAATGTGAAATGTTCAATTTGTTCGAAAATTCTTAAGGGTGTGATGCGACGACACTACTCGACTCTTCACAATGAATATCATACAATTACAGGCATGCTGGACATGTGAAAATAATTTATTTTGGGGCATCTGTATAACTGTTGGTTATACATAATAATCAGTGTATCATAATACGTTTACACTCAGTTACGCATGACAAACTTATAGTTTTTCGTTTAATTTTAGGTGAAATGCGTAGGCCTACAAATATTTTGATAAATATAAAACAAGAAAATACAAACACAAACCACACACGTGTCCTCAGTCTTAAACAAAAAAAGCTTCTTGCTAGCTATGTTCTAGCTTGGAATATTGGAAAATCATTGAAGCCCTTTACAGAAGCATCATTTGTAAAATCGTGTACACAGGACGTTACTATAATAATGTGCCCAGAACGGAGTCAAAGTTTAAGAAAATTAAATTGTTTCCAATTAACCTACAGTTCAGAGAAGGAATTTTAAGATTGTAAATGTAATTCAATCTGAAGTAGAAACCACAATTAACCAGTTTGTAGCTTACTCAATTGCATTGGGCGAAAGATCACCTAGCCATTTTCATCCGAGGAGTTAATGAACATTTTACTGTGTCTGAATGTCTTCTAGATGTAATTACAAAATACAACTGGAGATCTTTTCCAGGCACTGAAAGGCACCATACAACAGAAGAGGTTTAATTTTCAATGGCCAATAGCAACAGACGGGGCTCCAGCTTCATAGTATGTCAAAATAATATACAAACGTATGATAATATTTCTTATTCTTTTGATATTATTATTATTATTTGTAAACAAAAGCAGACCGTTGCCGCGATCAACCACTGATCGCTCCCATCTGTTGAGGTACGAGTCTCTCCCCCTTCTCTAGCCTTACAGCACACTGTGTTCGGCGGGCAGCATCGAGAGCACGAATGACGATACGCTTTTTGGAGACCTCTGATGTAGAGAGATGATTTTATAGCCCTGATACGCAAAAATCTGTTGTTTTATTAGTAGGGACAGTATATTGTCCCAAGGCGTACGGAGATAAGGTTAGCTGTACATAGACTATATTGACGTGACGTCATATTTGACGCATGCCACAGCTTCTCATTTGTGCTGAAGTTGACTTTCTATTCATGATTCAAAACTAGACCTCACAGACTGTTTACAATGCATTATAGTGATGAAGACTCACACTAAGATCATGTTTCCTACAATTTAAATTATTTCTTAATTTAGTTTTACAATAAACAACAGTACATTTAATAGTGTAAATAATGCCTGATCAATGTAAGCCTACCTACATTCTTTATCATAGTGTAAATATTAAAAATACCTTATTCTAGTGTACAGTAGAGCGTCTCGTTTAGGCACAGTGAAAAGGTAAACAGAGTAATACTTTCCGATTGCAGCGATATTTTACTACTTAATTAAGTTATTATTCCCAGAACATGAATTTTACCAGCAATCGGAAATGTATTGGGAATAAATTTGAATAAGGAACAAAATAAAGTTTCCTTCCCAGGCAGGATTCGAACTACGAAAGTCTTAGTTACCAATCTATCATGCTGTGAAGTGAACAAGGCTCTGAAATCAGCTACAAGGGTCGGTCCGTTTTTTTTTTTTGGCACTACTGTACAGTTTCCGAAAAAAGGAATGAGACGACTCTTGGTCATCGAAAGTTGAAGTTATATAGCGCGATTCACGCGATACCGACGTAGCCAGGAAGACATCTGGTCATGCATGCTTAGGCCTATTTTCAATCCTACCCCAAAGTACACACCAGTGCAAAATGTTATCTATTGTCTGTCATTTCTCATGTAGGTCTCTTTTTATATTGAAAGTTTGAAATATACCTTGTAACACGAAAGTCATTCGACAAATTGGGAGAACAATATTAATTTTGAAATGACAAATGTAGACCCACGGCAAAGACAGCAAGGAACATTGTAAGGACCACGACAAAGACAACAAGAACCGTGACAAGGACAAAGATCAGGACCGTGATAACATATTAAAAGAAATGCGATAAACACCATGACAAGGATTTGATAAATACCACGATATGGACCACGATAAGAATTACAAGGATCAGAACCACGAAAAGGACTATTAGAAAGACAACAAGGACCACGATAATATATTACGTCGAGAAACACGACAAACATCACGCTAAGGTCTACGATAAATACCACGACATGAATCACGATAAGAATTACGTCAAGGTCCAGAACGAAAAGGACATTAGGAAGACAACAAAGACAACGATAAGGACCACGACAAAGATATCAAGAAAACATAATTTTATGGAGAGATTTACAGATACAGATATTGTTGAACTATTTTTCGTCACTTCTCCGTCGGAAATGACACATTTGTCTTACCGTGGGATCAACGTTTGTATCGCAGTGCTGTAGAAGTCTGCCGTCTGGAATCGGAACCAATATGACAGCAGTCTACACCTAGCTCTTAATCTCACGGTATTTGAAATGTCTCATTTTGGGTGGGAATATGTTGAAAAATATCTGAACAAAACTGAATGTATCTGGTCCAATAAATCTTTCCAGGAAACTGTGTTTTCTTTCTGTAAACGGCGTCGGGAAAACTTACTTTCTGGGGAGGGGGGCCCTCGTAATTGCGTTTGAGTGGCCAAAATTTGTTATAAGCACTTGTTTTGACATCATTAATATGGCAGAAGAAAAAATAACTGTTTTTTGCTTGTAAGCCCTCAATTCGTCACCAAAATGTCACACGAAATGAATAAATGAACTCATAAGGTTTCAAGTTTTCTAACAGAAATGAAATTCAGACAAATATAAGTGGACCAGTCAAACGGAAAGATTTGACAGGAGTATACTCATAGGGTGAGAGTGAATATAACCGTCTCTTCTCTGCCTACTTACTTTACAATTTATGACTCCTTAGGCGGTGACGTCACTATCTTCGCGTTCCCTAGTAACCAAGTTGTTTGTCTCTACCATGTTTTCTTAAATGGTGCTCATCGTTACTGCAAACTGTAATATTAATTGATTTCATTAATCATGAGAAACCTCTCCATGCCCAAAAGGTAACGATATGGTGCACGGTTTCATCAACTGGAATAATCGGCCCATTCTTTTTTGAGAATAAGGCCAGAAATGCAGTGACTGTTAATTCAGTGTTGAAATGATACAGAATTTTTTTACACCACAACTCGCCCATTTTCCAGTGAATGCAAACACACTGTTTCAACAGGACGGAGTAACAAGCCACACCGCAAGAATTTCGATGGATGCTGTGAATGCTTTGTTCGTGGGCCGCGTCATTTCTCGGAAAGGGGATATCGCTTGGCCTCCTAGGTCACCTGATTTAACGATATGTGATTTCTTCCAGTGGGGATGCCTCAAAACGAAAGTGTTTGAGGGCAATCCACCCCGAACAATTTCATCCCTAAAACAACGTATATTATCGCCGCGCTGTCATTGTTAACATTCGACAGGTCTTTGAGCGGCCTCGTGCATAACGTTCGGCAGGTCTTTGAAATTTAATTGTATTATTGTTTCAATTTCTTGTGTCGCCGCTCCAATCACTCGCCTCAATGTCAATACTGCAACTAATAAGCTGCTTCCATTATTAAATGTCACCTACTTGTCCAATCCACGTGAACTAAAACCGAGGTTGCAATGTCTTGTGCTGAGGACGAACATTAAGGTATGTGCTTAAAAATTATTATTAAAGAGTTGTTACTAAGAGCTAAGAATGTCAACGTACTCGTATAATAACAATAACAATAATAATAATAATAATAATAATAATAATAATAATAATAATAATAATAATAGCCATTTAACAATATAACAAACTAGTGCTCATTCTTATCGAGGAAGTAGACGTGACAACGTGACGCTTAGAGTGAAACCTACAGAGCAACAGTCGGTCGGCAAAATTAGGTTTTAGAAGCACACCGCACGTTATTGTATGATGCCGAAATGTTAAGCATGAGACCGCGGCGATAATACGAGAAGAGGTTGCTGCGATACCTGTCAACATGCTGAGAGGGGTTATGCAACAGTTCGTGGCCAAACTCGAAGAATGTGTGCGTTTCAATGGAGGTCACTTGGCTCATGTAATTTTTAAGAACATTTTTTTTTCTTGATATAATAGAAACTTTTCATTCTTTTTCTGCGACTTGAAATCTTTCAGTTTGACTGGCTCACCTTGGTGTAATGGTCTAGTAAACACGATGAAAAAATTATCTTAATGTTATACTTCTTAACTGTCATCACCAGACATCGAGATTTTGGACCCGATAGAATAAGTTTACTAAGTCCATACTATAGGCAACTTTGTCTCTGTGTTTGGGGTGGATGGAAGTCGGTAGAGGGAGAGACATGTGTACATGAAACCAAGTCCAGTCCAGTCTGCTGGTGCTGTACAGTGACGTTCCAAAGAAAGACAATTAATTTATCAAACATTAAAATAAAAACCTATTATGCGAAATTTTCAAAATAAAGTAATATACATTTCCTTTCGGCTTCTTTCATAAATACATATGCAATACTTACACAATATACATAATAATCATACACAATAGACACAACTTATGATGCACAATACGTGATATCCCCACACTGTATGCAATATACGTAAATTATCCAACATTTTCACAATATATACAATATATTATCAACAGTAATCTCACTAGACGTTTTGATTTATCTAGAGAAAATCAAAACTCGAGTGGGATTTAATTGACTATTACACGATTAGAAGAAAGTATATAAAGATTAGAAGTAACGAAGTACTCCAATACAATAAAATATTAATTTACTTACGAAAATACAACTGTCTTCAAATGTATTATTGTACCATCTCAACATTACAAATATTACGCTAGATGCATGCTAGATGGCAGTAGTGAGCAATGCCTTCTCGTCGAGAAGTTCTCGATCTATTATACACGATGGCAATGTTACTAGTCAAGAAGGCTTTGTTGATTCAGTTTCATTTTTATTATTAAAACAGTTGGATTCCACTTCAATTATCCGAATCCCAGTAATCAACGTCACTTGACAGATGATTTTCAATAAATCTTAATATTAAACAATCTCTGATACGTGACTATCCATAATATCATATAGCAGAAGCTATAACATAACCTAACTAATATACTGTACATAAGTGTTAGAAAAGTTTTAATTAACGACGATGACATAAAAATAAACATGAATAATTTTAAAAGGAATAATTATTGAAGGCACAATTTTCAAATTTGAATGTGGTTGGTGGTTCAATTGATGTTATATTGGACGTGTGCGTAATAGAAGTGGAACTCGTTGATTTAGGCCTACATGGTGTATTCAACTTATTCAGGATTACCGAATGGTGCTCTTCATTTATTTATAAATCGGATTTCAGAAGATGCATAGGTATGATCAGTGATTTTTATTAATTATTGTTCTTGAATGCCAATGAGAGTCATATTTGAAACTGCTGTGCATCAACTGGAGTGGTTTGTAATTATATATATATATATATATATATATATATATATATATATTTTTTTTGACGTCTAGACCAGCGCAGTTTCAAATGTTGGCAAACAAAGAAACAAATGCTAGGGACGCGATAAAATTAAACAAATGCTAGGGACGCGATAAAATTGTGCAATAAGCAGCCATGATTGGTTGAAATACTTCCTTTCGCACCGTTTTATTGGTCAAAAGTAGTGTGACGTAGTAAGAATGTAATAGTCAATATAATGTAATCAGAATTATTTATGTTCTGTTCAACTTGTTTATTTTCCAGTTTTCTCTTCTAGAATATTATTTTAACTGTTACAATGTACTACAATACACACTCTCAAAGTCTCAAAACTAAATTTTCTTCGGTTGTTGGCAAGACAAAGTTTATATTGGGAGAAGTTCCGCTCTACATCACATGATGTAATGGGTGCAAAACGAAAAAAAAGAGAAAACACTAAGTCTCTTGGTATATTTTTCCATGAAAGCTTTGAAATTAGTGTTTTTTACTTTATTAAACGGTTGTTTATAGCTACCATGATTTTACATAGATCTAAGAACAACTCAGATTCTTTATTTGTAAACGAATCTGACACAGGCGGAATTTCTTCCCACTTAAGAGACAAAATATTTACTTGTGAAATGTGCTGTGGGGAGTTGCAATGAGTCAGAATGTATCGTGTTTTGTCTCCCCATTAACTTCAAAATAATCACTTCCGAACTATGCGCAAATAAATGCGTCTTAGAGCCTTTCGCTTTTGGCATACCTACTTACTGTTAACCATATTCTTCGACTAATCAGATAGATAACTGCATGCACCCATGAAAACTAGACTACTACCTCCTGCCCTCTCTTCCGACAAAGTGAACTAGGTGTACGGGACTGTTTTTATTGTCAGAACAGTACCTCCTCTCCCTGTCTTATGAGTATGACTGAGTAAATAAAGCACATGGGATAACAGGTAGGTCGCTACCCTTAAGGCCCATTCACAATGAAAATTAAACATAACGTAAACATAACACGTGTGTGGAAACAAACATACCGAATCAACAAAACTACAGAATCTATTACATAAAAATGGAGAATTGCACAATGACTGACGATGTAGCTATTCAATTTATGTTTCTAATAACTACAATGGCATCAGTATATTGCTTTCAATACTTGAAATCAAAGAAACGGAGATGTAAAATAATCAACTTTTCGTCATATGATTCCATGTTGCGCGCCTAGCTATCATCACGGCCAATATTGCCTGTAGGCAAAGCCCATGAGATGTTAAACAAAAGCGAAAACACGCTTTCCACTTGTGTACTGTTTCCAAATCGCATAAACATAACCATGAAAATTTGGAGTTTGCAAACTTTCATGTTAACGTCTTATGATTAAGATTAAGTTTATGCTTATGTAATTCATTATGAATGCTTTCATTAAATAACATGGACACAAGGTTTTATGCTTACGTTACGTTTATGTTTAATTTTCATTGTGAATGGGCCTTTACTGTTCCCATCCACTACCGTCCTGCTTTCTAACTTGAAGGGTCACTGTTTTCGTCTATTGGGTCTAAAGAAAGTCTCTAACCCTGGTCATCACATTTGTATTTCTGTTTGTTGCTGTCCAATGACATTCAAACCTTTAGTAAGCACATAAGAATAACCACACAGTAACAAACAATACAACATAGTTTAACAGCACATGTCGAATGAATTGGTTGAGTGATCCCTTCTATTCGAACGGTATTTTTATTTGCTCCGTGTAGAATCACATATGCACTATTTGTATCACGCGCATGAAAACGTGTGCACGGTATAGTAAATAACACTCTATATTAACAGCGTGTAGAACTAAAGTTACAAAAAAGTCGGTAAACACTGCAAAGCAAATGTTTTAAACAAATATTTGAGTATCTAATAAACATTTTAGGACGTTAACACACACAGGAGGTTGAAAAATGTTGACCAGCCAAGTAAACAAGCCAAATTATCTAAACAGGATGCATCTATGCCCCACTGGGTTCGTTACGATTCAATGAGCGAATCTCGTGATCTCTTTTTCAATCCAGACTTTCTGTCCGTCTGTCCATCTGTCTGTCTACCTGGACGGAACACGGTAACCTGCGTGAAATTTATTCAATTTTTCCTTCTCTCCTTTTTTACCCTTCCGAAAATGCAATAGATGGACGGAAACGTTCGATTTAGTGAACTGAAAAGAGACTGATTTTTTCCTTTGTAAGGTTGTCCAGAAATTTCTACGTAGAGCGCGGATTTAAATTCTCATACACTTTTCCTGCACAATTTAATTTGAACGACTACGTAACATAGCAAACCAACTTCGAGGAATAAATCTATCATCTCCGTGAATGCACGCTTGTCAATTCTTGGTAAGGTATTAAATTAACTTATTAATAAATGTATATGAAGCGATAATGTTCACAACATTTCCAGGAAATATCTCACGATTTTTATTAAGGAAACCCATATTTTAAAAATACTTCTTGATGTATTTTATGTGCAGATGAAATAAGCACATTAAGCGGCTAAACAAAATTACTGATAATACGCTTTAACGTAGTCATTAAGACGTTGTATTACAAAGAGAATGTAGGGGGATCGATTCTCGTTGGGGTCATGGATGGGCCTAACCCTTGCACGACTCTTCCTCTAACACAAATGAATGACAGAGTTTTCCTTTTGAGATTAAGGCAACAAGCACCTAAAACTACGTGCAAACCGAGCTAATTTACAGAAATATTTGTATCGTAAAATGTAGCGAACGATTGTGGTAACCTGTCATGCACAGTTCTTAATATATAATGTAGACTCCAGTTTAACATGGATAAGCACATCGAATACATAAACACAAAGCTATCAAGAGTTTTATATTTGTTAAAGAAATTAACGACTTGCGTTTCTCAAAATTATTTAAGATGTGCCTACTTTTCTTTCTTTCAGTCGATAATCCGATATGCCCTAATTTTCTGGGGAAATGGAACCAAAATTGGAAGGGTCTTGATTTTACAAAAGAAAGCCATTAGAATTTTATGTAAATCAAACTATCTGAACATTGTCGGCCACTTTTCATACAATCACGGATTTTAACAGTCATAAATGTGTATATATATGATCTAGTACTTTACACTCGACAAAATATCGACAATTACTCATTAGTGGCCAATATACATGATCATGAAATTATAAATAGTGAACAAATTAATATTCCATTTTGTAGATTACACAACCCAACACAAACTTTTTAATTATGAGAATGAAATTATATAATAAGCTCCCAAGTCAATATTATAAATTACCAATCAATAGCTTCAAAACCAGATTTTACAATTGGTTATTAAATAATCCTCTTTATTCCAATGCTGAGTTTTTCAACACAAATTTGTATGATGTTGTATTTTAATAAATAAGTTTAATTGCAATTTAGTTAGTTTTCTTTAATTTAAAATTTTCAAATTATTTCATGTTTTCATTGTATTATTTAAATTTTACCGTTTCTTTTATTAGTGTTTTTTAATGTATTTATATGTTTTTCAATGCATTCTGACGAAGCCTAAAACTGTATGTCTAATGACCAAATAAATTGAATTGAATGGAATATATAGTACGCATGCATGCATGCATGCATGCATGTATGTATGTATGTATGTATGTATGTATGTATGTATGTATGTATGTATGTATGTATGTATGTATGTATGTATGTATGTATGTATGTATGTATGTATGTATGTATGAATTTTTTATTTTAGTGGGTTATTTTACGACGCCTTATCAGCATCTTAGGTTATTTAGGTCTGAATGAGATGAAGGTGATAATGGCGGTGAAATGAGTCCAGGGTCCAGCACGGAAAGTTACCCAGGATTTGCTCATATTGGGTTGAGGGAAAACCCCGGAAAAAACCTCAACCAGGTAACTTGTCCCGACCAGGATTCGAACCCGGGCCACCTGGTTTCGCGGCCAGACGCGCTGACCGTTACTCCACAGGTGTAGACATCTTAATGCATCTAAGAAATAGTTAAAAATTAAATAAATCTGATTAAAATTGTAAAAACGTCAAAAACTCAGTCTAGTGTCCTTTAATGGCCGGAAAAAATCTCTCTTCAATCACTTGTTGATGGAAACAAGACTGAACTTTCGGAACATTTGGATTTTATACATATTTACAATATGAATGGTGACAAAGAAATTCCTTCTAAAATAGTTTTTACACTGTTTCGTATCAAGTGCTGTAGTCTAGAATAGAAAGGAAATCTACTTATTTTACACATTCTAAACTTTTAAAACTTTGAAGGACATGAATTCTCCTTCTATTGATATTTTATTATTTATAAAGGATTTTCTTCACTTTCTCTTTGCTGCGACCACACGGCTCTTTTCTTTTTAATGGCGAATAAATTCGCTGGCCCCTCCATGCGTAATGGGACACTAAATCAGTTCGGACGAAAGACTGGGGTCCTATACCCCATATTTTCTGTATCTGATCAGCCATGGCGTCTCTTACCAACAAGTAAAACGAATATCTGAGAGCACCATATATTTCTGCGATTCCTCCCTCATACGAAAGAAATCTTAAGCGCGGGCCCAAGATTGTTGGGCTGTCGCAATATATTACGATCCCCGCAGAATATGAAGAAGCGATTTCCATAATCGATTGTTTTATGCACTGTCCACTCACAAGGTGCACCAAAAACAGGTCCCATTAATAGCAGCACTACACAACCAAGGAACAGAGAACAAATACATCAGCATCTTAACAAAATTATACTCAAACACAACAGCGAGAGTGCAACAAGACAAACAAGGGAAGAAATTCAAGCTACAGAGAGTAGTAAGACAAGGAGACTCAATATCCCCAAATTCTTCGTATGTATACTAGAAGATATATTTCGGAATACCACAGAAGACTGCAGAATATGCATAGACGAGACAAAATTGTCGGTATGGCATAGTTGCGCCCCGCGGTCAATTGGGAGGCCTAGGCATGGCATAATTGCGCCCCGAAGAAACCAGGTAGCAGATGGGACATGGCATAGTTGCGCCCCGAATAAATCAGGTAGCAGGATGGACATGACATAGTTGCGCCCCGATGGGCATAGTACACACGAAAGTGATTGTCATAAAATAAATAAATTACTTAAATATATTACAGTGATAGCTGCATTGAAATCAGATAGGCCTAGCATATGAACAATTTTGCTATTTAAAATAACACTTTTTTATCGATCACACACAATAAATGAACTGCATTTTTTGTTTGTACATCGATATCTTAACCATACGGTGCAGGGTTTCGAAAATTGAAACTTAGAACCATTGTGAATTATTAACTCTTTACCCTTTTCACTAAACTTAACATTCATTTTAAATTAACCTCACTATACGCCGCAGACGGTGAGAATATCACTAATAAAATGTCAAAGACTGCTAAGGTCCCATATTCCAACGACTGATTCATTTGAATATGTCAGTTAATAAAGTACTGCCAACTTCATTGTGTTCATTTTAACGGTATCGTTAATGAATATTAAATCGAATAAGAAATCAATAAGGTTGATTGATTACGAGGCTCGAGTTTCCGTAGTGTCTTTTTCTCTACCTATTTCATCGGGGCGCAACTATGCCATCCCCTTTTCTCTACCTGATGGGAACGGGGCGCAACTATGCCCACAAAACAGGGATCCTTTTTTATCTGCTGCATCTTATCTGACCGTGGGGCGCAACTATACCCTGCCCAAAAATTGTCTCACTTGAAGTTTGCAGATGACGTACTGTCCGCATTTCACGAGAAGATCCGAGAAAGGAATGCGAGTTTTTCCCCCACTCTTATAACCTAACCCCAACACGGAACCGACCGGCCATTGACTGAGTCTTGTTTGTCCCAGCCGGCCAATGACATCACCCCCATCCACCTGCTCCTTCAAGGACGCCGAGTTACTGGCTTACTCTCTCCTCTTACCCCGCAAGGACCGTACTCCACTCGCAGGGATCCTCTCGTGAAATCTGGACAGTAGTACTCATAGCCACAACACCAGATGAATTATTGAAGACTCATATTACAGAGCTAAAAAATTTGATGAAGGATGAGTGTAGCGGAGAACACTTCTCTCCAGCACTGGGTACTCGAACCCGGGTTTTCAGCTCTACGTGCTGACTCTTTATCCACTATGCCATACCGGATTCCAGTTCCGATGTCGGATTGAATCCTCTCAGCTTAAGTTCCACCTCTTAGTTTCCTTTAGTGGCCAACCTTCATGCACTGGGTCACAGATGTGTGACAGTGGCACAATGTCCAACAAATTATATGCAGAGGTGCACTCATTTCTGCACGAAAATATCATATCGTCGGCTTAGAGTGTAAACCTGCTAACCGCCAAAAAGAAAATTTTACAAGGGAAGCAAAAAACTAAGTTTAAATTAACTCTGAAACTTTAGGACCAAATTCAAAATACAGCTGGCATTTGTACCTGTACTTTGCATTTGGCCCTAAAGTTTCAGAGTTAACATAAACTCAGTTTTCCTTGTAAAATTTTATTTTTGGCGGTTAGCAGGTTTACATTCTAAGCCGACGATATGTACTTCGGTTTATTATAATAATATTATGATAAGGGTAAATCGAATCCAGGCCACCTAGTCACTCGTAATGAGTGCACCTCTGCACATAGTGTGTTGGACATTTTGTCACTGTCACACATCTGTGCCACAGTGCATTAGGGTTGGCCACTAAAGGAAAACTAAGAGGTGGACCTTAAACTGAGAGGATTTATTCCGGCATCGAAACTGAAATCCGGTCTGGCTTAGTGGATAGATATAATGTACCGAAGTACATATGATATTTCCATGCAGATATTCTGTGCATCATACGATGAAAGAGTAATGGAACGGAGAAAAATTCTCTCCGGCGCCGGGATTTGAACCCGGGTTTTCAGCTCTACATGCTGACGCTGTATCCACTAAGCCGCACCGGATTCCACCCCGGCGTCGGAAGAATCGTCTCACTTTTAAGTTCCAAACTCTTGGGTTCCCTCTAGTGGCCGCCCTCTGCACTACGTCATAGATATCTATGAACCTAGGACCGAAGTCCACACATGTGCTGAGGGGCACTCGTAATGAGTGACTAGTTGGCCGGGATCCGACGGAATAAGCGCCGTCTTAAATCACGAAGTGATTTACGCATATCATATATATTATTATAATGTACCGAAGTACATATGATATTTCCATGCAGATATTCTGTGTATCATACGATGAAAGAGTAATGGAACGGAGAAAAATTCTCTCCGGCGCCCAAAAATGCACCCAACAAAAACTAAGTAGATGACAAATAGCAAAGAAGTAGACATTACATTAGTAGATAACGAACTTCTGGAATAAGTCCAAGATATTGCATACTTGTGTCAAACCATTTCCTTTAAGAATACGATGGAAAAATTAATTGCACGACGCATCACAACAGCATGGTCCAAATTCTGGTCTCTAGGATTTATACTCTCTAACAAATCCTACAATATAAATTTGAAATGCCAAATAATGAACACTTGCTGTGTACCGGCATAGAAGCACAGGCAAGCAATAAGAGTTTGTAAGAAAAAAAAAAGCAAAGAAAACTTTTGGGTATAACATTGAAAGACAGAATGCAGAACCACGAAATAAGGAAGAGAACAGGGATAAAAGACGTCGCGACTACAGGAAGCTGCTTAAAATGGAGGCTACCAGGACACATCATGAGACAATACCCCAGCAGATGGATACACAGAGTCATTGTTTGCAACTCCAGGACCGGACGGAGGAAAGCCGGCAGACAGAGAACTCGCTGGGCAGAAGAACTCAGGAGGACTTTCGGCAGCAGGCGGACCACGATAGCGAAAGAGAAGAGAACCTAGGACCAACTAGTGCAAACAGCTATCAGGACAATAAATTAGGCTGATCTTTCCCGGACTAGCTACCTTGGACAGCAGAAACTAGCACCCTTTCAAACGAAAGAGATCCTTGCCCAATAGGGATGTATACGTGCTGATTGTAATATTTGTTCACTTACTTTTTGGCATATTAATTTCACCATTCATTTAATAATATCATTGGATTATTCATATATTTTGTATTGCGTCATTCATTGCAGTATTTAGTTAATATATTTATTCGCTTACTGACTAAAGACTGGGCATTTGTTTATTTATATGCACACATCACTTGACAGGCAAGTAACTCAGTTGATAGAGCAATTTACTACGGACAGAAAAATCTTGGGTTCAATCTCGGGTAGTATCGAGGATTTTTTTGGTTGCGAAACTTTCAAAATATCCCCATTATTTACTTGCTCGCCTTTCAAATTGATTGCTGGGATCAGCTTTCCAAATCTTCAAACACAAAATTATGGAATTGTGGTATAAAAATTATCGTATTTTTCACAAAATAAAATAATAATAATAATAATAATAATAATAATAATAATGGAATTTAACTGGGGGGGGGCATGGATGGCCCAACACTGCGACCTATTGAGATCTATTGCGCTAACCCTAATATGGAATGAGTTGCGTGTCACAGATCCTCCTCTAACCACATGACTCCCTTAACGACTGGTCCCTACAGCCGACAGAATCCATATACCATTCCTGCTTCGTCAAATTCCCCCAAGACCCCCCTGTCGGTCCGAGGCGAAACTCCTCCCCCGCCTCGGGTGCCATTGAAGAAGCTATCCAACATCGCTGTACTACAATCCACGGAGACCGGTCGAGAGAGTCATCAGCTTCGGGAGGACGCCGTGATCTGAAAAACCAGAAACGGGATGATGAGGAAAGGATGATGGGGGAGGAAAGGAAGTGGCGAAGATGAGTGGGGTTCCAATTGCCTGATATTCATCCATAGGAGTGAGGGAAAACCCCCTAAGAAGTGTCACCCAGGCAACTCGTCCTGACCTGCAATCGAACCGGGACCGCTGGGTTCGGAGTTAGGCTCGCTAACCCCTCAGCCACAACGGTGGACAATAATAATAATAATAATAATAATAATAATAATAATAATAATAATAGTAATAATGTCATACTGTCAAAACTTTACTTCAAATCACTTCTCGCACAGAAGAAGCACCAATGTTAGCTACGAACAGACTACTCTGATTAACTGATTAGCAAACTACGATTCAAGCTTAGCATATTACTGACTAATAAGAATTCGTGCTGTTCCCTGAGAATCCTGACGGAAAGCGGACCAGATTTAAAACGTTTTTCCAAGGAGTACCAAGAGGATAGAGTAAACTCAATTAATTAAGCCAAATAATAAATAAATACACGTATATAACTGCACTTATAAATACACAATTATATAACTATACTTAGAAATATGTAGTTAAGTAATGTCTTCAGGTGGTGCGTTCTGTTTAATGCTGGGGACATTCATTTGTAAGTACGGTGGAAGCTCAGTTCGACAGAAAACAAGTTCCACATCCTAGAGTTCAACTGCTTACGTAGGAGAATTAGACACGCCCCTATACGGGCACTAACAAAAAGGTTTGTTATTTGAATGGGAATTGGTTCTGTGTCTTGTAGTGATACTTTTGTTGAAGGAAAACAGAATACTTTATTGATTAGGACATCCATATTTAATCACTGATTTTAAATTAATGAACTCTTCTTCTTCTATTTGAGAATTGTGCAGTTTGTGAGACGGAACTGTCGAAACCCACTGTGGTACTAGAAGCGCATACACAAGTCTCGGGGCGGGCAGGAAATACAAGTACAGTACTATATTCGTTGATGGACAACCAATAAGAATATCATTTCACCTGCCACACTCACTACCCTTATTGGACTGAACTTTCAATTCTGTTCAGTCGAACTTAGGAGAGTCCACTGTATTACTAGATCCATATGCTATTTTTTTCCACTTATAATAAATATTAAAATTCTCTCTCTCTCTCTCTCTCTCTCTCTCTCTCTCTCTGATCCCTTTACTATCTTTTGATAAAGTTGTCTACTCCAAGAACAGACATAATAAAGTATTCTCCAGCAATTACGATTCTTTACCTTTTATTCTGTCTTGTTTGCAGGTCACTGCTGTATAGGCTGCAATAAAGGAACCAACAAACCAACAATGATTTATACTCCCTCTGTTCCAAAATATGGTATAAAAAGATGTAATTAATTCTGTTACAATATAAGGTATACATTTGTTAAAATTCTCAGTAATACAATGTAACTTTAATACACCTTCTAGATATTTATTTGTTCAATTAAGGTAAGAAAATCATAAAAATTAGGTACATTTCATTCCGTGTGATGTAAAATTAATAAAAGTATAAAGCAAAATTTGTTTTGAGATAGCCCAATTAACATAAAAACTTCAATAAATTACAAGCCTTTTTTACGACTGTTGAGCCTTAGATGTTCTATTCAAAATTGACTGGGTTGGTATTACATTTTCTGCAACAGGAATACCACAGCAGGTGCCCATTTAATTTCTGTTCATAATTAACTATTTAAATGTTATAGTTCGATGCACTGCAGAAGATTATAGACATTCACAACTGTACTGTCTGATAGTCCTTCAACTACTGAACAGAATACCACACCGCGAAACATTTCGTGCACGCATGCGCAATAATCAAACTTTTTTTGTTTGTTACTATACCATATTTTGGAACGGATGGAGTACTTGTAACATTGTTTGGTTTTTACCAGTATTGTTTTTCAAAGATTAGTTATAATAATAATAATAATAATAATGATAATAATTATAATAATAATAATAATAATAATAATAATAATAATAATAATAATAATAATAATTAGAGACATGATTTTCATGCACTATCAAATCGTAAAAATGCATGCATCCATGTATTATCAAATGGCCAAATATGCACAATGAAGGAAGAAAACACTGAAAATATGCACTATCAAAATTGAAACTTACATTTTATTTTCGAATGGCACAATGTACTACTAACAGTCTTTCCAAATTTTTAAGATATTCTTTCCCCTTGATCCACTGTGCCACAAGATCTCTTCTCGAACATTTAATCTGGGGCATTACAACACTTCACAGATCAGCACAGAACACAAATACAGTAGCTGATTCACAAAACACCTGTACATGTAGCCTACTACAGACCTTCTACCTATCTGACTGTCCAAATTAAAGGCATGTTAGGGGAAGTATGTTAGTGCTATTGTCGCCAAACTCGAAGTATAGGAGGGAGCAGAAGAGGCATCCTTCTAATAATAATTTTAGCCTCAGGGTAAGACTTGTATAGAACAGGAGTGTGGAATTCCAGTGTGACAATACAGTGAGAGGATTGGCTGGTAAGGTTCAAAGTCCTCGGGTAGAAACCCTGCAAACCGTTAGCATTTCACTTATATTTTTCAGTACATATACTCAAATCTTGTAAGCTAAGAAATACCAAACTCTACGAGGCAACATTTATAAAATGCAGTATCATGCGATTTAATATAAAATATGCAATGAAACTATAAAAATGGATGTAATATGCAGCATAAACATCAAAATATGCATTATTAAACTTAATATCTAAAAAAACATGCATTGCGCATGAATTTACCACTAAAAAGACCAAAACATGCAAATATGCACGGAAAAAGTATACATATTTCGAATCACTAAGCCATGAAACGGATATTTACAAAGTTTGAGAACTGTAGCAAGCTTATATAAATACATGCATTTGCATAGAAATCCTGTCTCTAATAACAATAATAATAATAATAATAATAATAATAATAATAATAATAATAATAATAAATTTAGATTCCGAAGAATACATATTTCGCTATCAAAGGCTGTTTTTTTTTTTAGTTTAAAAATGTTTGTAATTTTGCATTCTTTTAGTTTCGTCACACTTGGAAGTTCCATTTAACATTCTTAATATCCTTTGGACATTATCTTGGTGTGATGATGATGAGGATGACGACGATTATTTCAGATTACGTATAAACCGATTGCATCCCCAAGCGAATTTAAATACAATAAATATGGCGGCACATAACTCACTCCGGCTCGCCTCTCTATTCTTGCACATTTTCAATAATCGATACGAATGCCGCGTGGGGCTCCAAGATAGGTGACGTCGGGGGGAGATAGGCCGCTAAGTATGAAATGTGGCGACACAGAGAGGATTCCACGGGATTCGCGTGCCACCCTCCGCGCCACGACACAGCATCCCCTCGACTTCGTTAACATCATTATTATCAACTCTTATTTTATTAAAATATGCTAATGTAATTATGATTAACTCAAATACAGTATTTTTAAAAGCGTTTTGTTGATATCACGTCAAGACTGTTGCAATGGAAGGGAGGTCTCTTGAGAAAGTCACCCCAACTCAACTTCATCACGTCTCACAAACCAGCTATTCGCATTTGGAATAAAGTGGGGGAAAATATATGAAGTGTTAGTTTCAATGAATAGCATTTTACAACTATATCACTGGAGTTTTTTTCTACTGGTGTCGACTTGTTTCACAGTCATCTTCATTTCTGAATATTGTATGCATACTTTGGCGAATATCGCTATGTTTAGAATATTGTGAGAGAGCCACAATTTGAACAATCATGTTTCCAGGCTTAACTTCAAGAGACCCCACAATCGTTATCGTCGTGAAAAATGTATTAACGAGAATTTAAACCAGAATTACACATCTGTCAGGTTTATTAATATACAAAGGTATCTTATACACACTGTAGATCTATTGTTTCCTTATTCTTTGCGGGAGGTAGGCCTACTTTAAAATTGTTCTAACCAGAATTCTTCGCTCGAGATTCGTTCAATTCTCCTTGGGACCAGAAATAAGTACTGAAATCAGTAAGGATAATATATGAATATAACACACACAATTTGCCTACTATTTCTTACATTCAGGCATTAGACGTTTGCCTGGTCCTTATTTCTGAAGACTCCATATAGATATGCACCCTACAGCTTTATGGTTCAATGATAATAATTATAATTTACTTATTTGCGTTTATGAAAACGTAAACCAATGGTCTTCAGTTTTCCAATTAGAATAATGAATTAAATACGTTCATATCTATATTTTAGTAGGTTATTTTACGACGCTTTATCAACAGCTTAGGTTATTTAGCGTCTGAATGAGATGAAGGTGATAATGCCGGTGAAATGAGTCCGGGGTCCAGCACCGAAAGTTACCCAGCATTTGCTCATCTTGGGTTGAGGGAAAACCCCGGAAAAAACCTCAACCAGGTAACTTTCCCCGACCGGGAATCGAACCCGGGCCACCTGGTTTCGCAGCCAGACGCGCTGACCGTTACTCAAAAAGTGTGGACTCATGTCTATATTTCTATACTATAAGTTCTTGTATGCCTTCGTATTAGTGAGCGAAATTCGTTTCAGACACTTGAGTTCTACAATCTGAAAAATAAACTTTATGCTAAAGAACACATAACAATAATAATCCTGTAATTTTCTTTCTTGCTTTGTTGAATATAACACTTTAACACAGTAAATGAAGTGATGGGTTTAGACGCAGCAAGTATAAATATAATTCATGGCCATATGTATAGATGAGGAGGCGAGATCTGGCATGTGAGTGTGTGAGAGGAGGAAGGATAAACTATCTGCTATCAGAAAAAGGGTTTGTTTCATGATGGTTAATATTATACGAATCTACTGACATGGAAGTTCATCTCAGACTAAAACCTTCCTTACCTCTCCATAGCAATTGATGACATAGCCATGGCACATGATAAAAGTCACAGGACAGGTCTTGCCTCCTCTACTGTACCACTCTCTTACAAACATACAAACAACGATGTGCGATGCCATCACACACGCACGCACACGCACACGCACTTTATATATATTCATACGTACACACAAACTAACATTCATACACATGAACATACATATTCCTACATACATAAACATACACATCCACACGCAAGTAAACATACACGCAAGTAAATATACACACTCACACACAAAAGCAAATACACACATTCACACACAAAAATAAACATAAAAACATATAGCCCTACATTTATATACGCACAAGCACACAAAAGCATACAATTCTTACATAAACAAGAAATGCATTCATGCATACAAACACTATATATTCACACAGACAAATATTATAACCTACATTCAGACATACAAACATTACACAACCATACACATATACATATAAACAACAGACATTCATACACAAACATATTCATACAAAAACATTATACATTCATACACAAACATATTCATACACAAACATTATACATTCATGCACAAGTCATTATGCATTCATTCACAAATATTATACTTTCATGCACAAATATTAAACTTTCATGCACGAACATTATACATTCAATTATACATTCATGCACGAACATCATACATTAATGCACAAGCCATTATGCATTTATTCACAAATATTATACATTCATTCACAAATATTATACGTTCATGCACGAACATTATACATTCATGCACGAATATTATACGTTCATGCACGAACATTATACATTCATGCACGAACATTGTACATTAATGCACGAACATTATACATTAATGCACGAACATAATACACGAGGGGATCACTATGGTTAAGCACTGTGTCCTGTTAAGGTATATTGTATTAACTCTTAAGCTAGACGCATTCCCAAACCCACACCGGCTGACTTCATACATACAAACAGATATTCATACACAGAAACATTACACATTCATACACTCTAGACTACTGGCATAGCTTAGAGTGGCGCGTTTTTACCTGCTGATCCGGTGCTACGTTTGGGCTTGGGTTCGACCCGCATTTGAATTTTATCACTTGGTTGTGTTTTTAAATGTTTTTCGCCAACTATAAAGCAAATTTCAGGTAATCACATGGCGATTCCTCAGAGTCTTCTTGCCAAATCCATCTCGCTATAACTAGTTCCACAGATTAAAAATAACCTAGTAGTTAATACAGTGTCGTTAAATAGCAACTAAGAGATCACATAGAAATGTACACATTCATACACACAAATTCACACAAATTATATCCACATTTATATACACATTACATAGCATACACACATATTACATCACAACAGATTTAATTTATCTGTAGAAGAAAACCTTTTTCAAAAACAGAATAAATTTTGAAGGTAAATTTTACTCAGACATTTGCATTACATTTTCCAACACATAACTTAAAAGGAAAATTTCAGCTTGATTAATATTTGTTTTTCCAAAGAGACCTGAAAATTTGACAATAGTTAGCCAGTTTTCCATACCAAATCCAATATAGCTCATATATTACATAGTATATAAGTATACATTTTAATTCGATTCCCTATAAGTTAATTAGTGGTTGAGGTGTCGCGTGCATTACAGGCACACATACACTTCACTCCGAACACTGCCGATTTTCAAACGTGACGTGAGTTAAAGTATTATGAATATTCACTTTTATGAAGATTATATTTCCTCCAAGAAGTAGTAGAGAGAGGGGAAAAACTGATTTTCTAAAATATCACCTCACCCTCTTTGCCTTAGCCAATCATTTCATAGCTTCAAAAGACATGGAACACATTTCACTGGATACGCAAACCTAAGCCGTATCGGAACATATTTATTAAAGTTAGAATAAGGGTTGTAAGTTTGGCAAGAAGGGTGGAGGGTGGAATACGCGAAAGAAAAGTTTGAGCTGAACCATACCTTTCTTATGAGCTTCCACCTGATATTAGCGTTCACCTTCACCGGCCATGCGTGGAAACGAAGCCATGCTCCGCGGAGTTCATATTACCGCGGGATGTAATATAGGGGCGCCCTGCCCTATCTCCACGTCCACCCCCAAAATTTCAAACGACTCCTATATGTTCCAGATCTCCAAACTTATTCAATATCTCCCATTTATCTCGCCTAGCCACAGGTTGCCGCTTAAAACAACACTCTATACTCGAGTTATAAGCCTAGCGATATGAGATCATGCTCATACTAAGACAGAATATTACTACTGAGTTATTTTCGTGCATGTTATTAATAAACAATGTAATCTTAGAATCATTCTTCTTGCATAGAGTTGGCAGAACCTACAGTGTGTCTAGAAAGTTCCTTCTATATATAGACATGAGTGAACAATATTATCCTTCGCGCACCTTCACTTTCAAGGCTTAATGACTACCCGACGGAAACAGCTGCTAAGCCTCCCGCCTCCACAGAGCTGAAGGTGGCGTCAGGTGTCAGTATGAGTTGTACTCTTGCAAGATAAGCACGTGTTCTTTAGGCGACGTAATACAGTGTGTTAATTAAGTTTATATGGGTCAACTCAGTTATTTGATTCGATTATTATCTTTCGGGTCATTAAAAGGTAAAGTGTACAAGACAAGTACACACACTTTAGATTAGAACTGAAAAATAACATCCCTGAAGAAATTCCTTCCATTTCTCAGAAGAAACTGCAGAGACGAATGGTTAATTTCCTAAGCAGATGTCAGAAATGTTGGAAAATGAAGGAGAGCAGTTCCAAAATCTCCTTTCTTGACATGAGTGAGTCAATTACTTTTACTTTGCTTTTAAGTGTTTATTTTTAAGTACGCATTTGTGTTTATTTTAAATGTTTATTAGTAATAACTTACGCGACAAGCTTGACTTGTAAACTTTTCTTTTAAATACTGAAAACCACAGCCTTGTTTCTTCATTGCGTAGACCTCGCTTTGAACCGTTATAAAATTTACTGAATAGAAGGGACCAATATCTGTTTATTTATTAGAAGTACGAAAGAACATGCCAAACAACCATAAGAAACCGGAAATAGGTCATAAACTCATAAAATGCTTTATCTTTTGTTTTTGTTTACAATCCCCGACCCGCGCTAGAGCGCTTATCGAAAAGTGAAATCATAATATATCTTAAAATCCTTACATGATACGAAGAAAAGATATGCATTTTCGGATTCAGCGCACACCAAAACATATTTTTTTTCGTTGTTGGTAACTCTAAAGCATCTATTAGATGCTTTATGGTTGTGGTAATAGATGGAGTTATTTGTCAACAATGTGACGCTGAAACGTGTGTTCAGGTTATGCCCAGCGACAGTCCTGATGTATTTTTTATATATGTGATGATTGGTTAATTAATATTAACCCGGCACACTCACAATCATACAAATTTCCAGACTCTAGACACCCAGGGAATTCTTCTTCTTCAAGAAAAATTCACCGGGAGCCGAGTCCGGGAATCGAACCCGGGACCTCCCGATCTGGAACCCAGCATGCTGACCAACAGACCACGGAGGCAGTCACCAAAACATAAGGGCACATTGTTTTAACTCGGACCAAAATTGTTGTTGTTGAGTGTTATTAGAACAACTTATAGATATAAAACGAATAAATTACACCCTTCGAATTGTTATAAACCTCTGCAGGACTGCTTCACAAGTCAACTTGGAACGAAAGTAGCTTAAATGCAAAACAAAGGATACTTTTGGATTTTCATGCAATGAACAAAGTCAAGTAAGTATTTCTTTGCATAGGGCGCCCTCGACGCCAAGTTGCGTGGACTGTTTAGCACTCTCGGAATATCATCCCTCGCACAATAAGGTATTCTACACGTACGTATTGGCCGGATGGGCCCTTTCGCGTAACAATATCGCGTGCAGGAGCGCGGGGGTAAAGAATCGAGGGTGTTCATATTTATTCACTCAATTTCACGGTTGAATATATTTCGAAATTCGAAACCATGGCACGTGTGAAATCAGGTCTACCGAGTCAATTTAACGCTGTACTGGATTTTACCAGGTCTGAAAATCCACTACTACTGATACCACTGAGAAAAAAACACCTCATGCATAAATATCCCCCAACACCACATTTATAAAAAATTTAAATGAATTTTAAATAAAAAAATCCTTCGACAATTGATTAATTGAAAAGCACAATTTTTCACGCATCAGCTCTTCTTGCATGTGAAATTTTGTTTTGCGATTCTAATTGGAGTAAGAATATCGCAAAAGCTAATCCGGCACCAACTGTTTTAAATATGGATACGTAGCACAGCCGTAAGATGTAATTGTTAAGTGTGGAAATTGTGTGGTTGGGGGCTGCAGCTGGGATGGAGGCTTGCAGACTCAATTTTAAATGCATTTTCTCCCTATGATAAAAGACAGAACCAGATACACAAGAGGCGAATAGAGGAAGAGAGGAAAATAAATGTATAAAAATGATACAGCGAGAGAATAATACCTCGACTAAACGATAATAACTGACTGACTCAATGCCTGAGGGTCTGGTTGACTGAATTAAAAAATGACTGGCTGACTTGCTGATAGCTTAGTTGAATTATTGACTTAGTGATTATCTGCCTGAATCAGTGATTAACATAAATGATTGTGGATACATTGAATGAGTGATCGGTTGACTGAATTAAAAATGACTCAACTTGCTGATAGTCTAGTTGAGTTATTGAATTAGTGATTATCTGCCTGAATCAGTGACTAACATAAATGACTGTCGACACACTGAATGAGTGATCGGTTGACTGAATTAAAAAATAACTGGTTGACTTGCTGATAGTCTAGTTGAGTTATTGAATTAGTGATTATCTGCCTGAATCAATGACTGACATAAATGACTGTTGAAACACTGAATGAGTGATCAGTTGACTGAATTAAAAATGACTGGTTGACTTGTTGATAGTCTAGTTGAGTTATTGAATTAGTGATTATCTGCCTGAATCAGTGATTAACATAAATGACGACTGTTGACACAATGAACGAGTGATCGGTTGACTGAATTGAAAAATGACTGTTGACTTGCTGATAGTCTAGTTGAGTTATTGAATTAGTGATTATCTGCCTGAATCAGTGACTAACATACATGACTGTGGATACATTGAATGAGTGACCGGTTGAATAATTTAAACAATGATTGGTTGACTTGCTGATAGTCTAGTTGAGTTATTGAATTAGCGATTATCTACCTGAACCAGTGAATTACATAAATGACTGTTGACATACTGAATGAGTGATCGGTTGACTGAATTAAAAAAAGAATGGGTGACTTGCTGATAGTCTAGTTGAGTTATTGACTTAATGATTGATTATCTGCTGGAATAAGTGATTGACATAAATGACTGTTGACACACTGAATTAGTGACCGATTGACTGAATTACAAATGACTGTTGACTTCTTGATAGTCCAGTTGACTTATTGACTTAGTGATTGATTATCTGCTTGAATCAGTGACTAACATAAATGACTCTTGACGCATTGAATGAGTGACCGGTTGACTGAATTAAAAATGACTGTTGACTTGCTGATAGTCTAGTTGAGTTACTGAATTAGTGATTTATTATCTGCCTGAATCAGTGATTAACATAAATGACTGTGGATACATTGAATGAGTGATCGGTTGATTGAATTAAAAATGACTGGTTGACTTGCTGATAGTCTACAGTAGTAGAGTTATTGAGTTAGTGATTATCTGCCTGAATCAGTGACTAACATAAATGACTGTTGACACACTGAATGAGTGATCGGTTGACTGAATTAAAAAATGACTGGTTGACTTGTTGATAGTCTACAGTAGTAGAGTTATTGAGTTAGTGATTATCTGCCTGAATCAGTGACTAACATAAATGACTGTTGACACACTGAATGAGTGATCGGTTGACTGAATTAAAAAATGACTGGTTGACTTGCTGATAGTCTAGTTGAGTTATAGACTTAGTGATTGATTATCTGCCTCAATCAGTGATTAACATAAAGACTGTTGACACATTGGATGAGTGACCAGTTGACTGAATTAAAAAATGACTGGTTGACTTGCTGATATTCTAGTTGAGTTATTGAATTAGTGATTATCTGCCTGAATCAGTGATTAACATAAATGACGACTGTTGACACATTGAATGAGTAATCGGTTGATTGAATTAAAAATGACTGGTTGACTTGCTGATGGCCTATTTGAGTTATTGACTTAGTGACTGATTATCTGTTTAAATCAATGACTAACATAAAGGACTCTTGACACATTGAATGAGTGAACGGTTGACTTAATTAAAAATGACGGGTTGACTTGCTGATGGTCTAGTTGAGTTATTGACTACTCAGTGATTGATTATCTGCCTGAATCAGCGACTAACGTAAATTACTAGTTGACACATTGAATGAATAACTGTTGACTGAATTAAAATGACGGGTTGACTTGCTGATAGTCTAGGTGAGTAGCGGCTAACGTAAATTACTGGTTGACACATTGAATGAGTAATCGTTTAACTCAATTAAAAATGACTGGTTAACTTGCTGATAGTTTAGTTGAGTTACTGTCTGGTTCAGTTATTGACTTAGTGATTGATTATCTGCCTGAATCAGTGATTAACATAATGACTGTGAATACAGTGAATGAGTGACCGGTTGACTGAATTAAAAAATGACTGATTGACTTGTTGATAGTCTAGTTGAGTTATTTACTTAGTGATTGATTATCTGCCTGAATCAGTGATTAACATTAATGACTGCTGACACATTGAATGAGTGATCGTTTGATTGAATTAAAAATGACTGGTTCACTTGCTGATAGTCTAGTTGAGTTTTCGAATTGGTGATTATCTGTCTGAATCAGTGACTACTAAATGACTATTGACACATTGAATGAGTGACCGGTTGACTTAATTAAAAATGACTGGTTAAGTTGCTGATAGTCTATTTGAGTTATTGATTTAGTGATTATCTGCCTGAATCAGTGACTAACATAAATTACTATTGACACACTGAATGAGTGACCGGTTGACTGAATTAAAAAATGACTGGTTGACTTGCTGATAGTCTATTGCTTGAATCAATCACTGACATAAATGATTGTTGATACACTGAATGAGTGATCAGTTGACTGAATTAAAAATGACTGGTTGACTTGCTGATATTCTAGTTGAGTTATTGACTTAGTGATTGATTATCTGCCTGAATAAGTGAGTAACATAAATGACTGTTGACACATTGAATGAGTGACCGGTTGACTGAATTGAAAATGACTGGTTGACTTGCTGATAGTCTAGTTGAGTTATTGACTTAGTGATTGATTATCTGCCTGTTTCAGCAAGTAACGTAAGTTACTGGTTGACACATTGAATGAGTCACTGGCTGACTTTTTGGTTGATTTATTTCCTTAGTACTGGTTACTGCAACCGCTGAATGGCAGAGTTATGCCCGAGTCACTGAGTTATTGGTTGTCTGTCTGCTTGATTAGCTGGATATCGAGATGCTACATTAACTGACATAATGTCTTACTGACTTAGGCTCTGGGTCTCTGTGTATATATCTGAGAGAAAGGTAAGGTGACTAACTAAATCGTTAACAATCTGGATGGTTCTCTATCCGGTTGACTCAATAAGAGTGATTAGCTGGTCTGCCTACTGACAGAAGCTAACAGTTATACTCTCAAATGATAAACTGTGGCGACGATAATGATGAAATAATCCGAATGAATATCTCGTTTCGGCGAGTAATATTGACAAATGTGTTAAGATGATTTCATATAAACAAAATTGTTTGTCATCACTATAATAATAATAATAATAATAATAATAATAATAATAATAATAATAATAATAATAATAATAATAATAATGGAAATTGTGAATTTACCAAAATCATAATAACAATAAAACATTACCGTTTTTTGTCTTGCTAAAGCGGTTCGATAACTGACAGCAACGTCCATGGGAGTTACGATATGTTTTGGTAAAAACCATGTTTTATTCCTCTTTATTTCTTATGTCTTACAATTTCTGTAAATGGCTGGTAGAGGTGTTATTAGTGTCATTTACGGCCGTTTTAATTACAGGACTCGAAGTGAACGGAAATCATTTTAAGGGTTTCCCAAAATTAAGGAAAAATTGATATCGCTCCACACCACACACAAAACTGACGTCTGATTTAATTTTCTTTGTGGTTAGATGGGTTAAATCAGAGGAATGTAAAATAAAGCCGAGATATGTGACAAGGTTACCGGTAGTGGGTTAGTTAAGGGGGTTATTAAATTTAAGTGATATGAGGCCGAGGAATTCTGCAGTGTGGGGAGAATCGTAGGGATCAGTACCAGGTTATGAATGATTTGGGTACTATAGCTAATGATGAGAGTAATACATGAACTCTCTCATCCATTAAAGCTATTCTTGAATTTCAGTATACTATGGTCCATGTAAGTTGTACTGAATTTTACAAACTAATGTGCAGTGAAAAGAAATCAAAGTAACTTGACCAAGTAAAAGGAAAAGTATGATTGGTATAATAAAACCTAAACTATTGTAATAAACAATGTAATATAGAATGCTACCAGTTTAATAGACTGGATTTTATTTTAAAATATATGCACTTTCCGGTTTATTAATAAGGAAATTTTGTTGCTTATAAATACTTTTTTTTTCTCGTGTTCAAAATTTTGATAATATCCATTCTCTCTGTTTAGGGACATAAAACTTTGTTCCGGTTTTGTAGATGATAAAGATGGCAACCTTAACCCATAACTGTAGGGATGCATTTTCATCTCTTTACTTACAAATCTCAAATAGAAATAAAAAAAATATAAAGATAACTCTAGAATGTTATTTCCAAATGAATATGGAAAGCTGAGATGTCATAAATATTTGAAAATAACTGTCACAAATTTTTGTCAGAATGTACTCATGGACTTAGAAACAAGGTAACTAATTGCTTTCTAAAACGCAATGGTGTTAGTAATATCTGTATGAAATTGCTCGTAGACAAGCATTTCAGTGTCCTTATAAACGCACATTTAAAAAAAAAAATCCAGAAAACAATTCATTTGTGACTTTCGAAAGCAGCAAAAATATAAAATTGAAGAAGATAATACACAACTAATATATTAGCCTATGTGAATGCAGTATAAATTTATTGCACAAATTAAATAAATGATTTCTTTCTAATGACTAGGTAATATTAATTAATTTTTCTAGTAATTTTCCCTCCTGCCTATTTCCTCATTAGAATTAAGATTTTATTTTACAATTCATAAACAGCTATTCCGAATCTCAGCGCTGAGCAATCTGATGGCATCACAGTGTTCCGAATTTCACCGATGGAGTCACTGATGCTCCACCGGTGTCGCACCGGTGACATCAGCTTGCAGAGGTGGTGGCGGTCTCCATCAGCCGCCATCAGTGAATCTGATTGGTTCTTGTATAGGGCGGGAATTAGCAGACGAATGACATCGTGCACTGTTGTGTCATGGCGGTGTGTTCTGCTGTATTGTTTCTAATGAGCACAAAGTAAAAACAATATGTTAATGGCTTATGAGCGAACATGTCAACGGACCAGTTATTACTACTGGTTCAAGAAATAAATTGTTTATGCTCTTTTTTATTTTATTTTTATTTTTTATTTCTTTTTTTAACGAGATGGCAGTTCGGAAATTTCGCAAAATTTTGCTAGCGAAGCACAAACAGCAACTTCTACAGTTGCCATGACAGCCATCGATCCTTCCAGCAGTTTTGTTTCTATTTCGCTGCAGCATGACGTCATTGTTGTCCACCGGTCCGGAGAGATTCGGAATACGCTCATAGAAGGCAAGAGTACAAGAACAAAAAGGAAATGCTTTGAACTTCTTTAGTTATTATATTTCTTAAATATCAAACTAACATTTCTTTTTAAGATTTAAATAATATAGCCTAGGCCTATATATTCGTTCTCATAGTGAGCCGCTAGATGGCATTGGTGTGCCGCTGTCGCTAACCACATGCGTGTTATTAATTATTACTTTCCACTATTGTTATAGTGAGCTACTTGTTATTATTATCATCATCATCATCATCATCATCATCATCATCATCATCATCTCCTCTACTGCGTAAATGTACTCCATTTTCTGTTCAGAGCGGTAATTGTACGGCCTGTATTCATTAGCCGTGTCAATTGGGGTTGCAAATTTAATAAATACTCGTAAGGGTAAAGGAAAGGGATTTGTTAATTAAGGTCGTTCAATTGCCAGCAGCCCTCGCCCCGCTTCAAACTTCCGCCTCATTCACGAAAACAATTTCTTAATATTGCCGGCTTCAGTGGCGACCCCCCAGCTCCACCCTTCCATCACGCAACGCGATGTTTAAATGCTCGAAATGCGTCACCTTCGCGTAATTAGTGGAATTTAAACTGCATATACAAATTAAATGACAACCACAAAGACATTTACGGCAAACACCATATCTCTCTTTAAGCGCTAATATTTCGTTCAAATAAATTACTGAAGCGAAAAGCTGAACTTGCTATGCTAGTCGTGCTTAAAATACTTGGAAATTTAACCGATAATTTTAAGTTAAAACCTTTTCAAACGCGATTAATTTTTAATAATAATAAAATGTAAAGCGCCCAATGGGCAAAAGTCCATATGACTCTAGTCTAGAAGGTTGTTTAGATTAATTTTTAAGCGTGACTATTACACTTTTACTAGTCATACTACTTTTGACCAATAAACCGGTACGAAAGGACATCTTTGAACCAATCATGGCTGCTTATCGCACAACTTAATTACTTTCCTAGCATTTGTTTATTTTTATCACTACCCTAGCATTTGTTTCTTTGTTTGCCAACATTTCAAACTGCACTGGTCTGGACGTCAAAAAACAGAAAATTACAAACCACTCCAGTCGTTGCACAGCCCTTTCAAATATGACTCGCATTGGCATTCAAGAACAAGAATTAATTAAAGATCACTGGTCACATATGAAGAGCACCATTCGGAAATTCTGAATAAGTTGAGGGATACGCCATGTACACCAACGAGTTCACTTCTTTTACGCACACATTCTAATTTATTGTGTATTGCTTATCATTTTATTGTGTATACCACTGCCACCGGGTGCTTGCCCACTTGCAGTGTAAATAAATACATACATACGTCCAATATAACATCATTATGTCTCGTGAGCAGAATATTGTACGAAATGGAACTATAAAAATTTGAGATTTATCCTTCGAAGAGGTGGAAAAATTCAAATATCTTGGAGCAACAGTAACAAATATGAATGACACTCGGGAGGAAATTAAACGCAGAATAAATATGGGAAATGCCTGTTATTATTAGGTTGAGAAGCTTTTGTCATCTACTCTGCTGTCAAAAAATCTGAAAATTACAATTTATAAATCAGTTATACTACCAGTTGTTCTTTATGGTTGCGAAACTTTGACTCTCACTCTGAGAGAGGAACAGAGATTAAGGGTGTTTGAGAATACGTTTCTTAGGAAAATATTTGGGGCTAAGAGGGATGAAGTTACAGGAGAATGGAGAAAGTTACATAACGCAGAGCTGCACGCATTGTATACTTCACCTGACATAATTAGGAACATAAAATCCAAACGTTTGAGATGGGCAGGGCATGTAGCACGTATGGGCGAATCCAGAAATGCATATAGAGTGTTAGTTGGGAGGCCGGAGGGAAAAATACCTTTGGGGAGGCCGAGACGTAGTTGGAAAGATAATATTAAAATGGATTTGAGGGAGGTAGGATGTGATGGTGGAGACTGGATTGGTCTTGCTCAGGATGGGGACCGATGACGGGCTTGTGTGAGGACGGCAATGAACCTCCGGGTTCCTTAAAAGCCAGTAAGTAAGTAAGATGAAATGAAGAGGAGGTGGAGTGTGTTGGTGAAATGATAGAAGAAAACGGGAGTACCCTGAGAAACACTCTCTGAAATATTTTATTTTCCCACAAATTGCATCACGACATGATCGAGGATCGATCCAGGGCCGTCTGAATAGAAGACTAGCGCGCTGGCACCATATCCATAGACACGAAGGGCCATATTCATAGACATTCTTAGCGCGGGCTTCCGGTAGGTGATCAGCGAACTAAGGTTTTTCGTATTCATAAACCAGTGTTAGAGATTTGATATGATACGAATCCTGTACAAGTAATCACTCGATAGCCGGGGCTAGTTTAGCACGCTCGTAGCGCGGGATAGCAAAATGTCTATGCATAGCACCCGAAGAGTCCTGATGAGAGAAAAGCGTTTTTTTTTTTTTGTGAAATTTCAGTAAGTGTATGGGAACGCCACCCATTGATCATTGACATGTAAGTCTGCTATAACTGATGGGGATCATTTTTTGACAATACTTTACCCCATATTGGTTGCTGGATAATCGGCTTTGCTGAGGCATATGGGCGTGAGCTGAGCAATCGGCCGATAGACTATCTTGGATTATTGCACGGATTTAATATTTTTAGATTGTTACACATATCTCGTAAACATTATATTTATTTTTAAATTATTTTAAATAATCAATTAAATATTACTGTTTAGGGAGAAAATATAAAATAGCATCAATTACTGTAACATCTGTGTATTTATTTTTCTCTTTTTACTTTTTATCATTTTAATTAACAAAATGTTTTACAATTTTGTGAAATTCCTGCTGAGCACGAGCTTGTACTCTTTCTGGGAGTGGTAGAGCGATTTTATATGTAATAAAATAAAGTAACTTATCTTTGTTCTAACTATTATTATTATTATTATTATTATTATTATTATTATCTAATACAACTTTGGAGTGAAAATAAAAAATTGAGCTCAATGATTGTGACAAATTTATTTTATTAATGCTACTATAACGAAGACATAAAACATGACTGTACTATTACAGCAGAGTGGAGCGGAATTTTACACAACGGGTAAGGAAAACAATTTTAAACTCGTACGTACGGCCATGAGAATGAATCCCACAAAATCACTACATGTTTATCTGTTGTCATTACGTTTTCTTAAGTTACATGTATTAAAACTCGTTGTTGTTCTGATATCAAGTCACTGAGTTCTGTTATATGTCCTATCAGTTTGAAATAAACCAAGAATAGCCCAAGGAAAAAAACAAAGTAGTCATAAAAACCTTCGAAAGAAGAAACTCCGCTCTTTTGTTACTCATTAGATTATTTTTCAGTTTATTTCTAACATTTTTTTTTCTTCCTGTTAGTTATACTCGCTTTATTTCTAACATTTACCTTATCCGTGTCTTTGAAATTTAATGCATTCCTATAAACGTGTACAGCTCCACAGATATTACAACTCACTTGAGAACATGATTTCCTGGACACTCACTGTCTAAGATAAGATTTAATTGTTAGGAACATGTGAGGGGTCCACACCTGTGGAGCAACGCGAAACCAGATGGCCCGGGTTCGATTCCCGGTCGGGGCAAGTTATCTGGTTGAGGTTTTTTACGGGGGTTTCCCTCAACCAAATATATGAGCAAATGCTGGGTAACTATCGGTTCTGGACCCCGGACTCAATTCACCGGCAGTATCACCTTCATCTCATTCCGACGCTAAATAACGTATGATGTTGATAAAGCGTCGTAAAATAACCTACTAAAAAAAGCATGTGAGGGGCTCGGAGTAAAAAATGGTAAATGGCATTTTGGTTAAAAATGAGATATGTACCGTATAATATGGAATCTTACATTCTACATCTAGTGCAGTGGTCGTCAGCACTCGCTGAAATGTGCAATGAGTACGCGGTGCTGTCCCCCGTGCACTGTCGTGCAACAGGGAGAGATAGAGAGCATACCCGCTAGCAGCTACGGAGTGCACCCTAGTGCACTGCGTTTTCCGCGGGTAAGAGAGACTAGCCCCAGCGTGCTCTGTGCTGACGACCCAATGGAATAATTAGTTTTCCAACATCTCAACAAATGACAGAGGTATACAGAGTTTACTTTTCTGGTAACTATAAAAACTGATGCATATATAAATGTTTATCTACCTATAACTTCAAAACAAAATGTCATTTATTACTCCTGAACCCCTCATGTCATCTTTTACAAAATTTAAAATCTTGATTTGTCTATTTAAAGTTATTTTTTTAATAATGGTGTATTATTTTCATACTCAATGACGAAGCCTAACAAAAAGTATGGGTAGACGCAAAAAAATATCTAAATCATTCTGAGAATAATAATAAATTTTCCCTTAAAGTATTAGTGACAGACTGGATCAATTCGTTCTGAATACCTGGAGATGTGCTTTTAAAAACAGAACTGTTTTCAAGTTGGTCTTTCATGGGGTTTGTAAATAACTGTAGTTACTTATTGATTCCTGGGCTTCTTGATTTCCTCTAAAGACCAATAATTTTATTTATTTTTACCGTCCGAGGTGTCATACAATATCAACAATGTGACCAAATATTTGTCTATCCCGTGTCACATTTTTATTATGTCTAACAGATTCTAAGCATGATGTTTCCGCCAGAGTTCTATTGTTTCTTCCCAACGTGTGGAACATTTCTTATTTAAATAAGTTTTTTTTCCTTGCATACTTTATAGCTTTTACTTCAAAGTTTTATACTGCGAAAATACCAGTACGACTCCAAAGTTCTTCATCTGCTCAGAACCACATAGCCACCTGTATTAAAGTACCAAGTACTCTGACATTTTACAGTCACACTACCGTCTTTCTTGGACAAATTTAATTGAGGACTGTCTATTTATTTTAGACTTAAGTTCAGCATCTGCTCAATGTTAAAGACACAAAGAATTTCTTTATAGGAAACTAACAGAACCAAGCCACATTTTTCACGCCGATCATCACCTGATCGCTCTCCATGCTTCATAGAGATAATTAAAAACTCTTGCACAGAGACGACACTCACGGGAAGTAAACACTCGTATCGCTGCAGTGTACAAACCGGGGTAGATACGTCTAGCCATCTATGAGTAGGAAGGAAAAAGGTGGTTTTGCGCGCTCACGCTTTTAAAGCGTAGCCAGAGAGGGTACTCCGGTGCAGCTACGACAGACTGAAGCAGACGTGAGATACAAATCGTGTTCTGTCTACCCCACATGTAGTATCCTCCATGGCTGCAGAAAACATTTCTGAGGTTGCTAAAATACGTAGATTACTCGGAACTTTATTAACTTCATCAGAAGTTAAAAGAAATCTGTTCAGAAATGTAAAAAAAAAAATATAAATAAGAAACTTATAATAGATACATGTAGCATGAATTATTCGTGATTTCGAGTAGACGATGCTTACCGTGTTTCCCATGACGTTGCGCTACTATTCATACTTGACACGTAATAACCTAATATGCCTTCTCGCACATCTACACAACATTGTCGGACCATCGGATCTATGCCCCCGTAAGATATGCGAACTGAACCATAATTCCTTCTCAGCCTCGGTAATTCATTTCTCTCCCTGCATTCCTTTCTCTCTCTTTTCCATCTCTCTCCCTTTCTGTCCCCCACTATTCACAATTTTGGGCCTTCTTGAGGGGGAGTTTATTTGCACTTGCAGTCCAGTGTTGTCAACTCAACATGAACACTAGCACGGAGTGGCGAAAGAAATATTATTAATCAAGTACGTAATAGCATTTTGAGATGAAGAGAAACAAACAGGTCAATATCTGTTTCCTATAAATCAGGCAACGAAAAGAGCAGCTGCGATCACAGGTGACGCTTATTTTATTTCAACTGATTACGTATTAAAATTACTTATTTAACAAATACTAATAATACAACATTTTTATATACTTTATAAGGGAGGTCAGAGCACCTAATAAAGAAAATCAGGAGAGAGGGAGTCTGTGCAGGAGATGAAAAGCTATAATCACCAGGGAAGAACAGATCAAGGGAACCTTTAATTCTTGTAGATGATATGAACCGATGTATTTTAAGAAGAAAGATACAAGAATTTTATACCATGCAGAAAGAAGTTCCAACATTGAAGAAATTATTGAAGGTTGCGAGAGAAGCAATAATTTCCAAGGTTGGAGAGAAACGCTACGGCAAGTGATTCGAGACATGGGATTTAGGTTTAAAAATGTAGAAATACAAGATGTATTTTGATTGAAAGAAATGATATTGTAGTATGGAGGACCAGTTATTTAAGACACTGTTTGACGGAAGTTTGGCAACATCCCTATTCGGCAAGGTTCGTGGCCTGCTGTTTGATGTGATGGAAGGAAAGCGGGTGGAATGGAGTGAGTACAGGCGTCAACTTTTCCAAGAACGACGACAGCGCTGAAGGGGCACAGATCCGATGGTCTGACAATATCAGCTGGTTTAACCAGACCTCCGCTTTGCTTTCTGCTGATCACGTGATTGTTTTTCGAACTTCCTTTACCCCAAAATCTTAATGTTTATTTTTTAGACAAACCAGAGTGTACCATCTTAATCTACAGACTTTTCTGTCACTTTTCAATATAGTATCCATTTCTTTGGACACATTTTTCCCACCGTTCTGTAACTTCGAAGATTTCCTTTCAGTAGAAGTTCGTTCCAGCTTAATGAAAACATTAACGCGCTGCTTACCACATGTCCTCCACAGTCTCGTAGCGTTGACCTTGTAGCTGTTCCTTTACAGAATCGAAAAGTTGGTAGTCGGAGGGTTCCAAGTCGGGACTGTAGGGAGGATGCAGAAGAGTTTCCCAACCAAATGTCCGAGCAATGTGAGATCGCGCGTTATCGTGTTGCAGGATGATCTTCTTTCTTACGAGGTCTGTTACATAAAGAGGAAATATGTACACAGGTTTAGAAAATTGCACTAATGTTTACAGTAGTATGTAGGTCTTCGTCGTTTAAAGACACTTATCTGAATAAAGTAGATTTTTCCCACACATTGATTAACGTCTTTCACATTGTTTTATTCAGATAAGAGACTTCAAACGACAAGCATACTGTAAACAATAATACAATTTTCTAAACCTATATATTTTGTAGATAACAGTAATAGTAATTTTTATGCATTTTATATGTCCCTGTTTTGGATTTTATCCCACATTATTTTACACTACTTTTGTCATGATTGTTATTTTCAGATATTTTTATATTATTCATGCTAAATGTCATTAAAAGAGAGGTTAATTACAATTATTAATGTTGAAAACATTGTTAACGTTCAAATGGAATAATATATTAAACACACAGAGAGATCTAATGATGCCCTAAGGGACGAAAGGGCTAGTCTTTTAAGGTTTTAATATATTGTAGTTTATCATCAATGTGGAAGTTGTAAACTATGAATTTGCAACAGTTATTAAAGGAATATCCAAATAAATTTATATTTCGTATATTTTAACTTGTCAGAGCAATATGTTACAAACCGTAAGTTCAAAAACCGGTACAAATTTATTTTATTTCTCGAGGAACTCTGTGTGCCCGGTCGTACCCCTTACAAATATAGAAAGAAAGTGCTATTCATCGAGTTACACAGTATGAAACTACATCTCCACTTCTTCCGCAGAGAGTCGAACTCTGATGTAACCCCTAGAGATCCTTTCAACTCCAGTAAAGGAAGAAATGTTAAATTAATAGAAAGAGCAGTCAAGGCAAGAACATGGCGGTGGGGATAACAGCTTGTTACGAACGAGATGCACCAGATTAAAACCGTGGGAAACTTTCCTGACCTCTTATCTAATTTAGCCGCAAGTGCTTTCAGCTACGAAAAGAACGTTTTCATAAGGCGGGAAAGGAGTCTATACGAGTACCGAGCAAAGTGTGGCCAACATACACTTAGTAGGAGGAACATAAAAACCAAATTATTCGTAATAGAAGACGAGCCTCCCCTGATTATATAGGATTTGCTGAGCTTTTCTTCGTGAGATCTTTTACCCCCTCTCTCTTCAGCCCCCTACCCTGCTGCTACATATAAACTTGCTGAATGTAATTACTGGAGTTTGTGATTAATGAATCTCGCGGGAGGTAATTAGACGTCGCAACCCCATCCCTCCTACACCCCCTCACACTAAAAAAGCCATTTCAACCTAGCAACTACCTCCAGTGTTAACCTCCTCCCATCCCCGGCTTAATTCCACCCCCTGGTAGGAAAACTCTTGATTCCGGCAGCAGCTATCGATAAACCAAATGGGCGCTTTGTATCGGGGCAGAAAAGTGTGAATTAATTCTGAATTGCGTTTAACTCCCCGTTTGTCATGATTCAGAACCTCTTGGGCATCCACTTTAATCCCGCCGCTATCTGCCTGCGAACTCTGTAACAGGTATTGTTGCACGACGAATCACATCGATTCCAGAATGATTCTCAGAGGTAAAAGTGCACAAATAAATTCTAAATACGATAGAGTCTTGATTATCCGAGTTAATGTGGACCAAGACTACTTCGGATAAAACGGAAGGTTACTGAGAAACTGTGCTTCCATTAGAAATTAGGAAAATTATTTACTTAATGGACAAAATATGATACTTATTAATGGAGAAAAATTCGTTACGACACCGGGAATCGAACTCAGGACCCTCAGCTTGGCGCGCTGAGTGCTCTTACCATCTGAGCTATGCCGAGATCCGATCCACAATGTCGGCCGAACTCTCCTCCTTTGTATTGGCGAAGTCCTCTAATGCAGCGTTTCTCAAACTTTCCTGAAGTGAGGACCACTTTTTAAAGTCAGAACAGTTCCGCGGACCACCTTACTCTTGTTCCCTTCGAAAGCAAATTTATCATTTTCGTAACATATTTTGATATCAGTATACAGTACTTATATTTTAAAACTGAATTAAGGTTCGATACTTTGATCCTCTGTTATGGATTCGGGTGGTCCCTGGCTGGGTTACAGGCGCGGCGCCAGATGTGCAGGGAAAAGATAGCGAGAAACATCACGTGTATAGTGCTTTAAATCCCTCTTTTGTTGCTAGAATAGATTTAGAAGTCGATAGATGAGTAGGGTAATAAATTTCATAAAATGTCACCTACTGGGAGAAAAAGTGAAATTCGATTGCCATGTGTCATTTCCAAACTCTCAGATTTTAAGCTATAGTGTGATACGCAATTCGTTTGAATTTTATTTTTTCTTCTGTCTTTTTTGAAGGACAGACCTCGAGGACCACAGGTGGCCCGCGGACCATACTTTGAGAAACGCTGCTCTAAGGTAAATAGAATGAATGTAAGTTAATAATATGAACTCTAGTTTTTAAAAATACAGTACGTATGGTAGGCCTATATTTAAAAAAAGAAACTGACATGTAATACTGTACAGTATTTACAGATTTTTTTTAGATCGGATTCGGATAACACGGAACCTCGGTTAATCGAAGCTTGGATATTAGGGCCTCATAAGGGGGAAAGAAACTGGCCGCCCTACCCCATTATCTCCTGGCCTAATTGCCTCATAAGTGGTGCCATGTTGGTATCACTTGTGAGGTTCAAACCTGTCTTCGGACAGTTGACTAAACAACAATAACATGTACTATATTCATAAATTCTATGAGTAGATATGGTCTCGATTTTTGACAGAAGTTGAAACCTGCCCGTGTGTTTCTCAAATTTTCGTCTTATGTTGTCCTAAACTGTGGCCCTACATGATGTCGACCACATGATAGGGAGTTTCCCAACTAACGAGTGCCTGATGTTGATTAAAGTCATAGGCCGTGATATAGTCAATATTATTATTATTATTATTATTATTATTATTATTATTATTATTATTATTATTTGATATGGTGAACAGAAATAAATTATTAAATGTACCTATTAGCCACAGACCATGTTCCACAACAACTTATAGCAAACATATTATAACATCTATAAAACAAATCTAATTGCAGTAAAGCGTGACAAATTATCGCATTTGACAGACATTCATACAAGAGTAAGACAACGCTGCGGCCTTTCATATATATGAATGAACTAATTAGAGAATGGAAACAATTGCCTCATGGATATATACAACTCAATAGACATTTACAACTAGATTCATTACTTTTTGCAGACGATTTAGCTCTGGCGGCATCCTCAGAAGATGAATTATAACGTTCAATTTTTAATTTTAACCAAATTGGAATTAAATATGTTATGAAAATCAATCAAGAAAAAATAAAAATTATGGCCTTCTGCGGAAAATACCCTGTGCCTAGCAAATTATGTTTAGATTAAAAAATATTAGAAAGGGTAAATTATTTTACATATCTCGGATACACATTATCTTTTTTTCGATCAAGTAGACAATTCAAAGAAAATTTCTAAATACACCAAAGCAATGGGAATAATTAAGAATATCATGAAACCTTCCCTAGTACAAAGGCATACTAGAATTCGCCTATACAAGACCTTGGCGAGACCTGTACTTTGTTACGGCAGTGAGGCATGGACATTGAGGAAGAAAGACGAAAGCAGAATAACGGCTAATGAAATGAAATTTATGAGATATACAGCGGGATATACGAAATGGGATCACAAACGCAATGAAGATGTAATGGAAGAATTACAACTAGAACCTGTAATTAATCACGTAAAATATTATCAGAACAACTGGATAAATCATCTGCATCGCATGCATAGAGATAGAATCCCAAAATTCATGCTCCACTATCGTCCAAACGGGAAGAGATCTCTCGATAGTCCAAAGAAGCGCTGGATTGAAAATTCAACTGAGGGATAGTAACAGGCCATTTGGCCTAATACTTGAAGGGAAGAAGGAGAAAAAAAGATTATTATTATTATTATTATTATTATTATTATTATCTACTGATTTTTGTTTTTTCAGAACTATTAAACTTTTCTTGAATTTTAAGCATAATTTAGCCCCTTTTAAGTTTCATTAGTCATTTAACCTTTTTAGGTTTTATAATACATTGTGTGCCTGTATATTTCGTGTTGTTCTAATGTGTTTAGTTTATGGGTTTTCGGTTAAATATGTAGAATTTCCATGTCTGTGTTTATGTTACTGTAGGTGTGGTTAACACATAAAACACGCCCAATTGAAATCCTCAACACACAACTCAATTTCAGAATACACACACTTTTGACTTCACATTACACTACTCAAACACACCCCTACAAGAAACGAAAACAGAAAGCGCGAAAACCAGGAACCACCCAGCTCTGAGGATAGCCCACAACTGGCTGAAACTAGTCAACAAGGTACCGTACCTAGTATTTAACACGCGAAAGCATAAAACTACATATTCCGAAGTGATATAGTGTTAAAAGTTGTATAATCAAGATGTATGAATAATAATGTAATCGTAAAACCGTTTTTATTTTCTTCTTGCCACTTGTAACGATTATTATACGTAACATTCAAACTACTATATCTCCACACCCATTGAAAATTGGACACATGTTTATATGAACAATTTACTCAGAATTATACCTACTACCACCCCTTAAATATTTACCATTTCTCATGAATCGCCCTGTATAACGTGAAATTGGCACCATCTGCAGGGCGTAACGGTATGTGTATTAGTGGTTTGTCTTTGTAACCCGGCAGGATGTAATGAGTGGTGTTTCTTTATAATCTTAGAGCATGTGCGTTCAGAAAAAAGGATTTTCGATGTGGCAAATTGTGATATGTTTTTTCGTTTCTATGCGCATGCGGCGATGGCCCTTTGGCCGCCAGCTCGATGGTGTAGGCTAGGTCAGTCGGTAGTTGTTGACTAGAGCCGGAGCCATCAGCTGAGACGGCAAAGGCCTGGTGTCCTTGTTTAGGAACCATATATGTCTCTACCTATGATGTGAAGGTGAACTAGATAATTATTATTGGGTTTTCCTCTAAAAATAATTAAATTATAGCCCGTCGAGTTTTTCTTTTGGCATATATTGGGATTTGGTGAAATTATTTAAATTCTAAAGATGTTTTCCTTTTCCCTTTCAAGAACGGCCGTGGCACTTAAAGATTAGGGTGGACTGAAACGAATCCACATCGTAAATCTGCACGTTGCAATGATTAATTAAGGTTGTGATTTATTCTGATAGAGTAACTAAGATCATGAGCGGATTGTTTATAGATAGGGGATGAATAATGTTAAATAACTGAATTTTAATTTTACTGTTACTGTTAAAGCAAATTCCAGTGTCAGTTTAATGTTGCTCAAAACAAATATAATCTTGTATATTTAGCTTGTCTGATTTTCAAACATTATGAGACTGATGAAGAATGGGTAGAACGGAGAAAAAAAATCTCCCCGGCACCGGGATTTGAACCCGGGTTTTCAGCTCTACTTGCTGACGCTCTCTCCATTAAGCCACACCGGATTCCCATTCCAATGCCGGATTGAATCCTCTTAGTTTAACTTCCACTTCTTAGGTTCCCTCTAGTGGCCAACCTCATGCACTGCGTCACAAATATGTGACAGTGGCACAATGTCCAACACATTAATGTGCAGAGATGCACTCTTTACGAGTGACTAAGCGGCCGGGATCCGACGGATTAAGCGCCGTCTTAAATCGATAAAGGTGCTATTCATAGACATTTCGCTAGTCCGCGCTACGGGCGTGCTAAACTAACCCCGGCTGTCGACTGGTTACTTGTACAGGATTCATATCATATCGCTAACACTGGTTTATGAATACGAAAAACGTTGGTTCGCTGATCATCAACCGGAAGCCCGCGCTAAGAATGTCTATGAATATGGCCCTTAGTGATTATTTTATCATATCATATATTAGGATGTACCGAAGTACATATGATATTTCCATGCAGAAATTCTGCGTCATCATAGATGCTTCGGTACATCGTAATATATAATATTATGGGATTGGTTTAATCAAAGGTTTTTAGGTTTAAAGAGAATTGTTGGTCTAAGGTTGCATTTACCGAGTGAAAAAATAAAGATTTGATGCAAACTGCATATCCCGAAGTGTAAGAATTCATTAGAGCTTCTAAACCACTAGTAATACGGCAATAAACCGTTTCAAGGGATTTCCCAGCTTACTTCGTTTCTGGCAAGTTCTCCGAAAAAAAAAAAATATATATATATATATATATATATATATATATATATATATATGGGTTTGCTCATTTGCAGATGAAGGTACTTTCAATATATTCCCTTCTCTATTGCACAATAATGAGAGTTATTGTTGAATTTTAGGAAATTAATAAGAGTGTGGCAAGAAAAATTAAAATATTTCGACAGAACCAGTCCCTAAATCATGTTTGTCCACCACAAAATGCTCCTAGACTCGTCGTGATCTGAAGAGGTGACTTACGCGTGGAAAGCCCTTCCACTTTGTTCCGCTCGGTAGATTAGTTGCCGAGACTCTGACATTTGAATCAGGAGACGCTCCAAACTTGCAGACTGGATCTGTCATTCAAGGCATTCCCTCATTCACTCCGGGTCCCAACTGCAATTACTCGACGTTTGGAATTCCCAAGTGAGAGAGGAGTAATTCTCCAAATACAGATACAACCACAAAGTCCGGCAGAATTAATCCCGTATTTAGGGGGTGAAAATCATCATCCCCAACTTGTGGGATAAATTCTGTTCTGAAGTGGAATGAGTTTCTGTCTTTTTCAGCCTCCCATCCCCCTGTATTACCATGCATTGTTGTATCTTCCAGTCGACGGTATCTTTTGGTTGGGGGTGAAAAAGGAACGGGCCACAGGTGTTTAATTTAGACTGTGACATCTGTGAGTCCCCGTCCTTGGTTATTACTCTGTCATAATCTTCATTCCCTCGGCTGCATTTACTGCTAGAATCTGCCACACTAACTTTTGTACTACAGAATAGCACTGCTTAAACAACGAAGACCGAAAATCCGATGGAAACTCTGTACCACGCAGAACGACGATAATATAACGCGTCTGGTTTTTACAGCAAAGAAAGTGTATAATGTACACCACATATCTTTCATTTCATGCAATATTCATATGCAATTTGAGAGTAATATTTTAATTAAAAGTTTGAAGTAAAAGTTAATATAGCCATGAATATAACTAATTGAAATTATTTATCTACAGTTTCTACACAAACACCAGACATGTAATAGTTCAGAAAGAAGAAATTGTCAATAAAGCGGCAAAGCAATATAAAATTAACACATGATTTACCAAGATCACATCATCCACCGAATACTTAAGATAAAACAAAATGAAAAATTTCAATTTTAATGGAAATATAAATTTTATTTATTGATATAATTAACAGATGTTCAAATTCAACTTCTTACAAAGACTTATTAGAATTAATTCATTAATAGTATTCTGTCCAAAGACAGGTCTTTCACTGCAAACCCAGCATTCTTCAATCTTTCCTATTTTCTGCCTTTCTCATAGTCTCCGCATATTATCCATATATCTTAATGTCGTCTATCATTTGATATCTACATCTGCTCCGAAATCTTCTCCCGTTCACAATTCCTTCCAGTACATCCTTCAGCATGCAGTGTCTTCTCAGCCAGTGACCCAACCAATTCCCTTCCCTCTTCCTGATCAGTTTCAGCATTATTCCTTCTTCACCTAAGTCTATAAGCATTGTCTCAGCTATGATGACGTAAGATAGTGAAGCCCAGACGATTCGCGAAAAAGACAGGAAAGTCTTGTAATTAATAAAATGAACTTCCGAAGAAAAACAGAAGGAAACGCCAGAATAGAGAAAAATATATAGGCCTATATAGGCTATACAGATATTCTTGAGAAATTAAAATTAAAATTTAAATTATATTTTATTTAACGACGCTCGCAATTGCCGAGGTTATATCAGCGTCGCCGGTGTGCCGGAATTTTGTGCCGCAGAAGTTCTTTGACATGTCACTAAATCTAGTGACATGAGCCAGTCGCATTTAAGCACACTTAAATGCCATCGACCTGAGCCGGGATCGAACCAGCAACCTCGGGCACAGAAGGCCAGCGCTATACTGACTAGCTACCCAGGCCGACGGCATGAGATCGTAAGAAGCTATGTCGATATATTTGTCGTATACAGTAAATCACGAAAAAATACCGAGCGTTCGAGCCAAGATGTCGCCCACTACCATGAAAACTGGTTGGCAGGCGGGAATAATGCGAGTCCCGGCACAATGCCCCTCGCTAGTTACGACAGATTCCCACGGCTATCAAGTCAATATTCAGTGCATCTCTGCTGTGCGCGTTTGTGTTGTGATGTACAGTATAGAACAGACCTGCAGAACTGTAGCTCCTCAGAGCGACTGCCTTACCAACCCTTCTTACCCACCCACCTTTTCTACCAGTGCAGTCGTAGCGTAGTTACACTCGGCTGCAACAACATTCATTCCCGCGGCGGCAAGTACTGTCTTCGCGCTACGAGTTGGCGAGGGGAGTAGATAGGCGGAACGGGGGAACTTTACGCTACACTCTGACCTGAAAACTTCGTCCACTTACTTGGCTACACGGGAACGGAGTCAGACATAAAAGATTCCGCATCTTTGGTGCTGTCACTATGACTATCATTATCACATTTTTCAAAATTGCTGGAGTATGATCTGTCCATGATAATCGTCTGTTTATGTTCCAGCCGTGTATATAAATTCGAATCTCTCAACAAAGCCATTAGCCCCACCGCCCCCATCCTGATGAACAACAATGAGTGTTTTGGACACATTTACGGTAGTCAAAACTCCCGTAACATTTTTATCGTGCCAGAACTTGGGAAACGTTAAATTTGTAGACCTATCTATCCGCATTTCGTCCAGATACAAAATCGGGTTTTCCACTTTCCTAAGCTTTCTTATTTGCTGTAGATATCTTCACGTATTCTAATTTACAGTGTTTTCCTATTTTTTTTTTTTTTTGCTGCACACTTCTTCCACCTGAAATCCTTTTTCTTCAGTATTCGTCTTAATGTTGTCTTTCATTTCAAATCAATTTTCTCTTGTAAAAGGATAGACGTTTGTTGCAGCTTGGTACTATTGTTTTTACTTGTTATTTAACGACACTGTAATAACTACTAGCTTCTTCAGTGTCGATTGAATTGATGATGGCGAGATGGTATTTGGCGAAATGAAACCAAGGATTCGCCATAGATTACCTGACATTCGCCTTCCGCTTGGGAAAACCTCGGAAAAAACCCAACCAGGTAGTCAGCGCAAACGGGAATCGAACTCACTCCCGAGCACAACTGCAGATCAGCAGGCTACGCGCTACCTCCTGAGCTACGCCGGTGGCCCTCTTTCTTTTTCAAATAAAAATTCTCAATTATATCTTTTTTGTCAATCTCCCGTCGAAGTCATCTACATTTCCGTTTCGGTAGTCTGGACGTTTACATTTTTATTCTCCCTCAGGTGTCGACAACGCACTTTCTTCTGTGCAGTCTTTCATTTCATTCCTTATACGCTGTATTGTTCTTGTGGATAGATTAGAGTACTTTTCTACCTTTGCTGTAGGTTTCGTAAGAGGAATGCAAAGGCACAGTTGTTCTTTTTCTTCATCACAGAATTATTTTGCACTTCTAATAATATTCCTTTCTTCACTATAGATTGTCAATCCTTGTTTCCTCTTTATCGACATATTTACAATAAACAAAAAACTGCTATAAACCTAAATAACAGTATACAATAACATAAATTCTATTAACTATATTATTATCAACCCTATTAACACGAAAAGCAAAGGATAACTAAAGCAATACAAGATTTGTGGTATACTGAAAACAATTGTCTTGTTGAAACTAATAAAACACTGCAGTAAAAACTCCACTATTATTTTCACAAAGTCGCAAAGATTCATAGACACGTGCAGTAGATGTTTATGAAACAGGAATATTGCAGTGAACAGCGCGGTGCGCATGCGCGACTGTTTCCCCTCCGCCCTGTCTAAGTACTTCAGCCGCCTTCTCCTGGCGTGACAACAGTATACAATACGCTATCAAGAATTACAAATGAACAGATAATAAAATCCTTAGGAACATACCTTTAGAAAGTAAGAGAAAAATGAATAAGGGAAATAAATAAGTTGAAAGGCATGTAAAATGAATTTTAAAATGTATGTGTGCATATAATGTAAGAAGGTCTACCTATGTGTATATCGTCCTATTACTAGTAAAGTCGATCAAGTTCACTTTTTGTGTAAAGTAAGTCCCCGAAATAAATCTGAAATGTTGCATGCAGGCAACAAACCAATTACTTTTTTTGAAGAATTTATTATGATTTTTCCTCCATTAATAAAGTTTTAATTCCTGCTTTTACAAAACTTGTATTACAGGTCTTAACTGGTTTTACTAGTAATAGGACGATAAATAAATTGTACGTTGATAAGTGAATGATAGCTATATGACCGGATGTCAATGCTGTCATTCAACACTGTAACGCACTGCAGGCAAATAAATAAATAAACAAATAAGTAAATAAATAAAATAAATAAATAAATATACAATCCGAGTACTGCAGTTTAAAGAGAACTGGAACCTGGCAAAATCTAAATCCGTCAAGAAATACTACTGCCAAAGGAAATTGGAATCTGATTATTTTGTTGCTGAAGACGAAAGAAATCCTTATTTACTGTGTCCCGTGCAATTTATTGCTACTCGTCATTTCAATATTAAACCACATTTCAACAAAGCCTATATTAAGAATTATGGAATGCACAAACTTTCGGGTAAGTTCATTATTACGAACTGTATAGCCCTATATACTGTTAAATTAAGGACGTCACTCTTTGTGTTCATTTTGAATTGAAATTAATAGTGAGTTTCAAGGTTCAGTACTTAAATGCTATAAATGTATGTCTCCGTAGGTGATGAAAGGGGGAAAGTTTTCAAAAATCTAAAGCAGGTTAGGTGCAAAGAAATCTCAAAGAAACTACAGACAGGAAATCTAGCATAATTGTAAACATTGAAATGAGATAACGCATTATAAATACAATTAACTTATTACAATCCTTTTTGAAAATTACTGTGCCGCCACTGATGGACCATGCACGGACAGAGAATGTGAACAACTTTACGCGGAAGTCGATCATCCCCAATAGAGTGGACGTCATATTTCCCCTACTTACGGGTTCTGCAAGCCTGGTATAGAACAACGCATTTTTATATGTGAGGCTTTCGTGAAATATACGTGGAGAACGTGTTGCCGTAAATTCATGTCATTTGCCCGATGGCCCTGTGCCAAATAATAAAATAATATACAGACTCGTAATAGTACATTATGCAACGAGCCTATAATAGTGGTAATTAAGACGCGAGTATGTTTATGAAACGAGCGCAAGCGAGTTTCATAATTTTCATACGAGCTTCTTAATTATTATAGGCAAGTTTCATACGACTCTTTATGCTCGACCATATTTCTAACTTGAAATTATTCATAAGTATTCCTGTTATTCTTATCTGACTGGGGAGCGGAATTGTGAGATGTGCGCAGACGCGAAAGTATTGATTTTTTCCGAGAAACAAATGTCATTGATCTTGATATAATCTAGAGAGTAAAATAAACATTAATCTTGATATAACCTTGAAATTGATTTAGACATTGAAAAACGAGAGACAAATTGAATTTATTTGAATATCATTTACAATTAACGCTAATTATTATAGTAACAGTACATAACTTTCTGCGACAGTATTGGATTTCCAGCCTCCGTGACGTTTCGCTAGTTGTCTTTCTATTGCATATCCGAGAATAATCGATACTTGCGCTTTCATACTGCTACAATGGTGTTTTCTGATTGGTGGAACACTTGAACTTTAATGAATAGGTGTACTATAATGAGGTCCAATAAAGGGCTGCTACCAGGTGTATAATTACTACATTTCGGCATGGTCGAGCATAAAGAAATTTAAAGAGACAGGCTTGGTTCAAAATAAGAAGCGTCGAGTCTTAACAGAGCAAACATTAGATTAAATAGGTTTCCGATTAGTACGAAGTTCTCAGAAATCTTTGCACAGATCAGCACAGGAAAAAACCTCACTACAACACGCCACTTTATATGATGAAGAATGAGTGGAACGGAGAAAAATTCTCTCCGGCACCGGGATTTGAATCCGGGTTTTCAGCTCTATGTGCTAATGCTCTATCCACTAAGCCACACCGGAGTCACATTCCGATGCCGGACAGAATCCTCTCAGTTTTAAATTCCACCTCTTAGGTTCCCGGGTTCAAATCTCGGTACCGGAGAGAATTTTTCTCCGTTCCACTCATCATATGATGACGCAGAGTTTCTGCAAGGAAATATCGTATGTACTTCGGTACATCGTAATATACGCCACTTTATTGTTAAAGTTAAAACCGTGAAAAACTCCTGTAGTGCATCAGATAAGTGTCCGAAAATGTGCTGAAGCAATGTCAAGCTTGCTTGCTTGCTTGCATGCCGAAGGTCACCATTTCCAGCAATCACTACAATAAGGTAAGCCTTTTATTTCAGTATTATGAGTTTTATTTTGTCGCAAATTACGGTCATTGTTTGGCGGGAGACGGGCGACACGTACAGCATGAAGAGTCCGCGCGGCCAGCGGTAATGAGTGGACATCTTTGCTCAAACGCCCTGTAGTATTAAAACTTCCCATAAGAAGGCTGCTGGTCGAAATTAATTTGGAACACAGGAAAGTTGGCTCATAATTTAAATTCGTGATAGTACATAGTGATGAATATGATAATAACAATGAATAATTAAAAATGCTAATATTATTGTTGACGAAACAAAGCTTAAGAAAAGATCTGCGAGTCATTATTTTCCTCCAACACAAACGCTCTCGGAATTAATGGGATTCGAAAGCGGTTCTACAACATGGAAATACAACATTCGAATAACGGTGAACCGCATGAAATGAAAGCTAAATCTATAATCACAACATCAAAATTCAGACGTGAAAAGCGAATAAAAAAGGGGTTCATTGAAGTACACATATCACATTCTGGACATTTGCCAATGCGCTCCATTTCAATTCATATAGAACAGGAAATTCAGAATCAAATTATAGAGGTCTCTGCTGATGTACCGACGTCAGGCCTTGGGGGGGAAAAATTAAGCTACATGGAGACTAATATCGCACTTGCCGCCCAATTCAGTCAGTGTTACCATACCGCTAGCAGAAAGAGGGTTGTGATGATTCGGAGAAGAGCTGCGTATTCCCATGTACCACAAAATTAGTCAGTCATGATCAGACAAGAGTTCCGTTCCACAACCACCCAGCGGAATGGAGGTTCAAGGCTTCTACTTCAATCTAGTTTAATTGATCGTTATATTATTTTTGGTCTAGTTGCCAATCGAAAAAGTAGTAAAAATAAGATTTCATAAAGAAGGAACTCTTCAAGCCAGGATGTCTATCTCCATTCTTCTTTGGCTTTATGACCTTTGCAGATTAGTCTTAGCCTCCCTTACAATACCGGCCCAGTGTTTCCTACCTAGTGTTTTTTGTCTCCGCTCTTCATACTCTAGCAGGGGTATGGTCGTAAATAAAATAGGACCAGAACGCATCACGAAAAAATTTATTATTATTATTATTATTATTATTATTATTATTATTATCATTATTTTATTTTCATTACTATCGTTATCATTATCATATCCTCATCATCTTCATATCAGTCGACCTGGTTGGCGAGTTGGTATAGCGCTGGCCTTCTATGCCCAAGTTGCTGGTTCGATCCCGGGCCAGGTCGATGGCACTTAAGTGTGCTTCAATGCGACAGGCTCATGTCAGTAGATTTACTGGTATGTAAAAGAACTCCTTCGGGACAAAATTCCGGTACATCCGGCGACGCTGATATAACCTCGGCAGTTGCGAGCGTCGTTAAATAAAATATAACATCTTCATATCATCATAAGCAGTAGTGCTACCACTACCACTACCACTACCACTACCACTACCACTACCACTACCACCACTACCACTACTACTACTACTACTACTACTACTACTACTACTACTAGGATAACCCTCATTTTATTATTTAATTACAACTTTCGTGGACAGTAGTATATTTTCCATTAGGTATTTAATACGTCAAAAACATTTACATTTTCGGTTTATAATTAATTCTTTCTAAAAAAAAAAAACAAGACTTTTAGGCTATATTTCTTTTCCTGAGTAAATCCCGCGAAGACAAAGTGTATGATTATGTCTCGTGACCAGAATAGTGTACGAAATGGAAATATAAAAATTGGAAATTTATTCTTCGAACAGGTGCAAAAATTCAAATATCTTGGAGGAACAATAACAAATATAAATGACACTCGGGAAGAAATTAAACGCAGAATGAATATGGAAAATGCCTCTTATTTTATTATTCGGTTGAGAAGCTTTTGTCATCTATATGATAAATTTATTTTCAAGCTCAATCAATATGATTTATCTATTTGCAAATTTTATTATTTGCTATTACATTTTAAATAGATATGAACGTTTTCGTCTATACGGCATCATCAGATATTTAAAACTTGACGAAATCTAAACTTAATCCATTGAATTGTACAAAGTAATGTGCATAACAAAGTTGATTGATTTTATCATAAGTTTTATGTAGTGCAAAACTTATTCAATTTTGAATTTCTGTAATTTGTTTTGCCAAAAAATACAGTATGAAATTTAAGATTGTGGATATGAATATTAATACATATAACTCATGTTACATTATTTGTTAAATGCCACTTATTATAAAGATAAAATAGTTAAAATTGATCTTCTGAAGTTATCGATCGTCGAGTTCTTGGGTTCTGTAACATACTTATTTTAAATAAATTTTATATCTAGAAATGTTGAAGTAACTGACAGTTTTACTATGATGAAATTTATTTAAAATAAATATGTTACAGAACCCAAAAACTCGACGATCGATCATTATAGAAGATCCAAATGTATTACATAAACATACACCATTTGACTACATCATAACAATTGCATAGCACTATGTGATCTGTTCTTATCTAGACACAAAGTATAATATTTTATAAATTTGATCAATTTTAACTATTTTACCTTTATAATAAGTATGGCATTTAACAAATAATGTAACATAAGTTATATGTATTAATATTCATATCCACAATCTTAAATTTCATACTTTATTTTTCGGCAAAACAAATTACACAAATTCAAAATTGAACAATTCTACCAATAAGTTTTCTGCTACATAAAACTTATAATAAAATCAGTCAACTTTGTTATGCATATTACTTTGTACAATTTAATGGATTAAGTTTAGATTTCGTCAATTTTTAAATATCTGATGATTCCGTACAGGCGAAAAGTTCATATCTATTTAAGATGTAAAGCAAATAATAAAATTTGCAAATAGATCAATCATATTGATTGAGCTTTAAAATAAATGTATTATATTGAATAGATTTATCTGAAAACCAAAATGAATTGTAAAATTTTGTCATCTAGTTTGCTGTCAAAAAATCTGAAAGTTAGAATTATAAAACGGTTATATTTACCGGTCATTCTGTATAAAATGTTTAATATAAAACCATTTTTATCTCGAAAAGGAAGCAAAAACGAGCAAAAGAGTATTAAACTTTTTCGTTTGAAGTATCTCAAAGAATAATCCTCTAAGTTAATGGCATTACCTACGATTCGCTCTGTATATATGTAACGCCTGCAGGTGTTCTCAGAAAAATTGACCTACAAAAATTCCACTTGTGTGTGGTAGCTCATTCTTTCATTGAACTTCTCAAATAAGAGATTAAATTTATTCATCCGAAATAGTTAAGATACTACAGTCAATATCTCATAATAATGGTTCAAATATTGCACATTTAAACGGATATGAGCATGCATTAGAAGTAGTCTTCTACCACAACCTAGTATATACAGTCACGAAGCTTAATACTTACTAAATATGCAAACAAACAGTTGAAATATGCATCCATAGATAGTTGCTCACCACCAGGATCGCTACTATCGCCTCATCACAGACTCTTTCCCTAGCAGACCATAAAATGTATTGTACTTTCGATATCGTGTTCTTTTGAAAAAATTAACACCTTCCTTCCACTATTGAAATATGAAATACATAAGGTTTATACATTATTTTCATAATATATATTATATTCTATAAACTCACCTTCCTGGATCTTTCGGAAGAAGGATAACTCTAACCTATTTTTCTTGCAATTTTTGTACTACAAACATCTCCTTGTCCCATATTATTATTCAAATTATTGTATTTTAGCCATTTACAGTTATTACAACCGATAACGAACATTTCACAGTTTACATAGCTTTTCACAAAAATGCGAAATACGGCACAGTCAATGCTTTTTCGATCTAGACCAGGCCGTAATATTTGTTCGGTTTTCTATTTCAGTGTATGGAGCTCAGTGAAATATTATATTATAACTTTATTGCTTACCATTGCTAAGCTTTATTTAGTGTAATGTGTCCATAAGTTCCGTTTACTTCTTGTGCATAATATGTTGCAGAAATAATTACAAAACTGTGTTATTTTAATGTGAAGAGAATTTTACATGTTAACATAATCTGTTCGCGTCAACATTTCAAGTTTAGAATGGAAGCTATTTTGAGGTTTAATAAAAGAGAATTTATATTGTGATTTCAATTTAGCACAACTACCTTCCTTAATTTTAGACAAAACATTTACCATACCACTCCTATGAAATTAGTGTACGTACAATTGTGTTATTTCGTCTCTTAAGTAGTAGATAAATACAACAATTCAGTACTCAATTGTAGTATTAAAATACAGACAAATTGAATGTCCGGGGTACCATACCTGACATTATGCTTAATTATAATGTATGATTGCGAATTTAGGAATATAAGTTAATTAAAGTAAACATAACGTATAATTTTCATATGAATGGCAAGGCATTGGAGATCACTAAAAGGGGAAACTGGTACAGTAAAGATAACCTATAATTTCAACATATCTAAATATCCGTGCAGTGCAATTGAAAATTATTGAATCGTGTATAAATGAATGTACAAGATTTTCGCAATATTTAATCGAAATAAAGGCAGGTATTACACATACGAACAACGTAATTTTCACACCATAAATAATATTACATCTTAACTCGTAAGCGAATTATGTCTGAAGTGTCTCATAATCATTGTTTTAAATTTTATTAATGGAATTACACTACATTTTAGAGAAACATATGTTACTGTTTATGCATTCCAACTAATTTATATGGTTGAAACGCCACCCTTCGTGATCGGGTTAAGCGAGTTACATGGTCTGCCTTAGGGCCTGTATTAGATCACGATGGCTATGGCACAGTCTATTATTCCTAGTACTCACAGCGCTCCAAGCGGCTAGCAACTATCTCGAGAATTGCAAAAAATCATTCCAAGCTTCGTGACTGTATATAGTAGACTGTGCTTCTACTCTCTTTAAAAATAATTACTGCTTGAAATCCGCGACTGTGTTGCCCGAGTCCTATTATGATCACGGGTATTTACTAATAAATTCTTAATGTTTGTTAGCTTACAACAACGAGTAGTTGACAACTAAATCATTGGCTGTTGTCGAATAGTCTCGATTTAACAGATACTCATTGTGATTTTTGTACATCGTACATTTCTACAGAATTTTCAGTCGCATTCCTACTCTTTTTCTAATAGAGAACTTGAAAATCGTTATCTTGGTTATGCATAATGATTGAGATTTGAGTAATGGTACACTATGACACTTCATTTTGCCTCCATTCATTTTCACTGTCAATATGGCATTCGCTATAACCTCGGGAGAACACCAGCTGTCGTGCTGATTCAAGGTCACGAGAATCCCACCACGTGTCCCTATGCCGTTATGATTATGCAATATGGTAAAACCTACATATATCGCCCATGCGGCGTTTTCTAACTGACAACAGGAAGTGGCTTTCGCTTGTGATAGCACATGCTGGTTACCATGGCAACACAAACAAAAGACTGAGTTATTGCGTAGCGTTGCAGTAGTTGCATCCACAGGCCGTTGTATCACCACATCCGTCACCAAGAGACCAGATCATCAGTATTCGGGATGTCTGACACTCCCAAGGGGCGTAATAAAAATGACACACTGATAGCAGTTCAGATTTATACGCAAGGTTCAAATTGTATTGCAAAGCATAAAGTTCTGGAGATAAAATGCTAGTTAAACATTGGTGTTGAAGAAACACAGCAGAAACGTTAGTAATATAGATCAATTTTGGACTTCTACGTAAAAAAGGGCACATAAGAAAACTGCTGTTCCCAGGAAATCGCGTTTTAAGTTATATTATGATTATTATAATTGGGAAAATGTATTACTTATTAATAAACGTCCACTTTTGGAGAAGAGACATTTCATCAACAGTAATCTCACTAGAGGTTTTGATTTATCTAGAGAAAATCAAAACTCGAGTGGGATTTAATTGTCTATTAGACAATTAGAAGAAAGTATATAACGATTAGAATACAAATGACGGAATTGTAGCGCTTGAAAGTCCAGCCATGGACGGCGATCCTTCCCTTAAGGGGAGGCAAAGGTGAAATTTTCGAACAAAACTGAAGAAAAAATGAAAATTAGGTTTTTTCCATTTTTATTATCTTTATTTTCATATTCCGATGTTAGTTTTTGATTTTGTGCCCTTAAAAGTATGAAACTAAAACCAAGATAACTGTATCACTATATTATTCCCATAATAAACTAATACTTATCATTATTTATATACCTTCTCTGAACATATAAATGAAAAGAAATATTGAAAATTTCTTACAATATGGTGCATGGAGCATTTTATATCAAACGTTATAAAGTTTTGTAAAGTTATTAATGTTTACAGAACTACTGTACTTAGAAAGTTGAAACTTGGTATATCCATTACTAATAACATACTTAGTATCCATGATCAATTTCAAACAAATCGGATAAATTTTGTGGAGTTTGAAATATTCACCTCTCCCTCCCCTTAATCCTTTCATATGTGTGAGTGAATGCTGTGTAATGTCTTAAATGTTTGTGTTGTATCGGAGGTGGCCCTGGCATTGAGCTGATCCTTCATCCGGGAGGCCCTCCATGTCCTTGTGTGATCAAAAAGTATGTATGTGATCCACAGATTAATTCCTCTCCCGACAGGTCGGGGCTCTGTAAAACCCGTGTGGCGTGGGTCGTATAAATGAACTTAAAAGGGTGAGGTTAAACTAAGGTAAAGAAAGAAAGAAAGAAAGAAAAGTTTCTCATATTAAAATAGTATCTAATAAATACGAAAGTATAAAACTTTTCCCCATTTTTTATTTGTTCTGGAAGCCTGGCTCGGAACCTTACAAATTGAGAATGATTTGTCTTGATACGAAGAATGCTATATTGATGGTTGGATTCAATGCAATAGTTATAAAAAGCGAGCCCATGAAGAGTGTGCCGAAATTCGAGATGAACTGTATTCTTATACCTCGTGTGCAATTGGACGTTCCATTTTGTTGTTTAGAATAACTTAAATAACTTAAAATTCATTACTGGAGCTTATATCCACTATACCAAATTACACGATTTCCCGGTCCAAATTACACGACCGATCTAACTTACACAGAAACACATTTTGTTATAAATATTGTTTTTAAACAATACCGGTATTTAAGAAATTTATACTAATCTTTAGTTTCACCAAAGCATTCAGTGCACTATACCAATTTATGTATATAAAATTTATAGAGTTTTCATTACAGTGAATGAAGCGATTTAAGTTAAGTGGAACAAATTACACAGACTTTCCTTAATAATGTAATGAGCTTAATAATGATTTCCCTCAACGAGCTTTAGTATTAACACTATTCAGTATTCTAACAATCACGTACTAGATAACGTAAAATAGTTTAACAATAAAAATATGCAATTCTAATTAATAGTACATATTACAATGAATGAAACGATTTAAGTTAAATGAGCTTAATAATGATTTCCCTAATCGAGCTTTAGTATTAATACTCTTCAATATTCTAACAATCACGTATTAGATAACGTAAAATAGTTTAACGATAACCATATGCAATTCTAATTAATAATACATATTACAGTGGATGAAGCGATTTAAGTTAAATGAGCTTAATAATGATTTCCCTCATCGAGCTTCAGTATTAATACTATGCAGTATTCTAACAATCACGTACTAGATAACGTAAAATAATTTAACAATAACTATATGCCATTCTAATTAATAATACATATTACAGTGAATGAAGCGATTTAAGTTAAATGAGCTTAATAATGATTTCCCTCATCGAGCTTCAGTATTAATACTATTCAGTATTCTAACAATCACGTATTAGATAACGTACAATAGTTTAACAATAAACATATGCAATTCTAATTAATTATAAATATTACAGTGAATAAAGCAATTCAAGTTAAATGAGCTTAATAATGATTTCCCTCATCGAGCTTTAGTATTAATACCATTCAGTATTCTAACAATCACGTACTAGATGACGTAAAATAGTTTAACAACAACAATATGCAATTGTTATTAATAATACATATTAGAAATTAATCTTAACAAGTAGTCCCTAATATCAGTTTCAGTAATAACGCGATTTCGTATCCTAGCAACCACACACAGTTAATTTCAACATTGTACTGCTTTAAAAGTGCACTACAATCGCAATTAGTATTCCACGATGCCAGCTGAATCAGGGCGTAATTAACAGCCATTTCAGTGCACGGTTCCAGTGCTTACGCACAGCAACTTCCCCGTGCAGGTGTAATTGTTGGTGGGTGGGTGAGTGAGTGCAGTGGCTGGTGAAGCTTGACTTCGGCTCTACAAACGCTAATAGCGATGTGGAATTATCGATCTCCACAGTCGCTCCATTTGTGCTATTCCAACACTTTGTTACTCAATTCCACCTGAGGTAACAGCTTTATTGCGGAGGGAACTTTTGCTCAGCGCTACTGAAACCTGGACGAGCGACAGCTGGACACATCTTACAGTTAATGTCACGAACGACGCATATACTTTTCATAGTCATGGTCTGATAGGAATGCTGTTTCCAGCTTTACTAATTTTCTTTTGGTGACCTAACAAGTAATATTTAGCACACACAATTATTCTAATTAAGACATGCAAATCCCAACTTTTAATAAAACTACCTTCATTACACCCGGTTCGCTATATCACAGATTGCTCAGCCTTATAGGCTTCGACGGCAACAACTTTTATCAAGTTTACTATACTGCCATCTAGCGACAGTACGAGAAGTCACGTCATAACTCTCATTTGAATTGTATGGAGCAACTGTACTTCCATCTAGCGTTCGTTTCCAGTGGACGGCGGCGATCCTGGTGGTTGTTCTCTTTCACATGCTACCGTTTTAACATTGCGATGGCCAATCTGTTATTTACGTGATCAGCGATTACACGCAATAGGCACTGTGCCTATTATGTCTTCATAGGTTGTTGTTGTTGCTGTCAACTATGGCGAATCCTCGGCATCACTTCAATTCACCCCTTTGATCTGATTACCTGGTTGGATTTTTTTCGAGGTTTTCCCCAACCAAAAGGCAAATGCCGGGTAATCTTTTGGCGAATCCTCGGACCTCACCTCATCTCATCTCACTACGTCTCGCCAAAATATTGTAAAAAAATTGTAAAATTTGTAGAAAATTACTAAATTGTAAAACTGTAAAAATTGTATAATATCGTAAAAATTTTTAAAAACTGTAATTGGAATATTATAAAATTTTGACTTGTTCCACATTTTAAAGCTTCATTGCTCATGTAAGATCTATGGAATATAATAAATGAATGAATGAAGACAGGTCTGAACCTCACAAGTGATACCAATAAGTCACCACTTATGAGGCAACTAGACCAGGAGATAATAGGGTAGGGTGGCCAGTTCTTTTCCCTCCCCATTGCATACATCGCCGACTAGCTACACATCACACCAGTCAGACATCCATCTTTATTTTTCTACTTTTTAAAAATCTCCTTCCGATTGCTTCATAACTTCATATTGATCAGACCGCCATTTTTGACATCCTCTGCTATCGTTTCTTACATTTTTCTGTGTAAATTAAAGACTGGAAGGGGAAAACGCTGAAAGTGCAAAACACGAAAAATCATGAAAATTTATATTACAAATAATTTCTATATAATTAGAATGGAAATTCTTACAGTTCCAGTTCACTTGTATCACATAACTTGAAAAAGTCTAAAAAAATCACATTAATTTTGGTATGCATTCTCATACACAGAGTGCAGATTTCCAGAGCGAATAGCTCATGTTGTTTGTAAAAAAAATGTAATACGATATTGGTAGAAAGTTCATAGTTTTCTCAGAATAAAATGTTTTTTCCCCATATGTTTAACACCTTCTTATTCGATAGTTATTGCGAGCAGGATCGAGATTTTTGTCCATATCGATCGAAAATGTAGTAAACTAATGAATCGTTTATTCCTCTGGCATGTTTCCATTTTAATTAAAAACCACTAATTTTAAGCCACTGGACTATGCGAACAGATTGCAACAATGCCAGGGAGAGACAGAGGTTCACCTAGTGGTTAACGAATCTAACACCGAACCCAGCGGGACGAGTTGCCTGGGTGAGGTTTTTTCGGGTTTTTTTCCCCTCACTCCTATGAATGAATATCAGGTAATTTTATCAGGCGATTGGAACCCCACTCATCTTCGTCACTTCCTTTCCTCCCCTATCACCCTTTCATTCATCATCCCGTTACTTCTTCTGGTTTTCAGATCGCGGCCCTCCGAAGCTGCTGGCTCTCTCGGCCGGCCTCCGTGGATTGTATTCAAGTGATGATGGACAGCTTCTGCAACGGAACCCGGGGCAGACATTCTCGGGGGAGGACTTCCGCCTGGAGTCGTTAAGGGAGCCATGGGGGGGGGGTTACCGAAGCAGGAGTGATATATTGACTCTGTTGGCTGTAGGGACCGGTCGTTAAGGGGGTCAAGTGGTTAGGTCGGTGCGCGTAGAGGATCGGTGGGCACGCAACTCATCCCATATAGAGGGTGTACAATAGACCTCAAGGTCGTAGTGCGTGGGATATTTCCTCCCTCCTAAGAAGAAAAAAAACTCCATACTTACTGTTATTGTTTTACTCTGTAAAGGTGTTTGATGCAACAGACGTGCCCAGAATCTGAAGTTCTGTTCACTGAAGCATCCATTTAAGTCAAAATGCCTCTAATCTGTCATTATTAGGTGATTAAGGATTTCTGACGTTAGTATCGATCATTTTGTAATGGTTTTTGGAAAAATTAAATTCGTAGTTTCAGATCAATAAACTCGTTGCACTACTTGAATTTTGAAGAAATTGAATTTTAAACCCTCGTGTAAGATGTTACGAACAGTTCTAGGCGATAAACTTGGGGGATTGAGTGACGCTGAAGACTCTACTGTAATGCGAGTCTTGGTTGTTGAATATTTTCTAGAGTTCGTGCTGTTCGAGGACTAGCAGAAGGATTTTGTTGACAACAGATGCAGTATTCCAAAACACTTTAACCAAATTCAATATAGTTGGCGTGTTGGAACCTCGCCATTTCTTTCCACAGCAAAATGTTGCCTGAAAATACACTGTGCTGTAGCTGCGAAATCCTTGCTTAAAGAAATAGTTTCACATTAACACACTGTGTTTTCGCTACAAATACTCTATATCGACTGAAGGCTATGAACTTCTCTACATAGCGGTGTTTCGACTCGCCACATACTGATATGCAGGCATAGTGCCAAACTTAAATAGTCTCATTGTTTCGACAGTCTCCTGTAATATGTTACCTCAATGTTAAATAAAATAAACCAAACTAAAAACCAATCTAGGGAATATTGCAAAACAAAGTTTACAATTGCTATAGCCTACTTAAAATACTGCAGGTCTTACTGCCCGTATTATATCAATCAGGAATTTAAAAAAATAGACAAGGAAGCATAATTAATAAAACAGAATGTATACCTGGTCAGGTCCACTTCGTAACTGCTTTACAGTACAAAGATTTTAACAAGTGGCTAGCTTTTCCGAATTGAACTGAGTTTATTTTAGTAGGTTATTTTACGACGCTTTATCAACAGCTTAGGTTATTTAGCGTCTGAATGAGATGAAGGTGATAATGCCGGTGAAATGAGTCCGGGGTCCAGCACCGAAAGTTACCCAGCATTTGCTCATATTGGGTTGAGGGAAAACCCCGGAAAAAACCTCAACCAGGTAACTTGCCCCACCGGGAATCGAACCCGGGCCACCTGGTTTCGCGGCCAGACGCGCTGACCGTTACTCCACAGGTGTGGAGTAACTGAGTTTAATGATATGGATATGGTTTACTGTCTCACAACATTCAGGTCATGCTTGTCTTTCACATTCCTGTAATTGGACTAGCATTCTAGCAAATGGGTTAGCTAGCTTTGATTCCAACATACTTGTCTTGAATCATTCTAAAACAACGGTTGTACCATTTTCGTTAACATCTGTTAGTATGACATCTCCTGATTCGCTCTAGTATTTAAAAATTCATACATCCAATTGTTCTTCTAATAGTTGTAACTGTCCTATTCTAAATGACTCTCCTCATGTTAAGCATCTCGGAATAATAACACCGTTCTGCATGGATTTTGTTGTTTTGAAATAAATGAGCGTTTCTGATTCACAATTTTACACTGATTGCAAAAATGAAATCCGTTTTCGCGTACCACGTCAGAATTTTTTTTACAATTCAAACTTTTATGTTTTCAATATTTTTCGTAATATGGTAATATTACAGCGTGCTTGTTGTTTGTTAAAAAGGCACGACAGCTTATAATTTAAACTTTATTACTTAAAATGTATCATAATATATGTAATTATCAGGGAACGGATTTATATGGACTAAAAATATATGAAATATGTAAATATATATGTAGTTATTTTTACCAAAATATGGAATTAAATATGGATTTTTACCAAAATATGGAATTAAATATGGACTTAAAATTATAAAAAAATGACTATGTACGTTAAATATTGGTACATTTTAATCAAACTAAACAAAAAATATAATGGACGTACCTTATCTTCCAATGTAGTTTCAACAAAACACAATTTTTATTGTCTGTTACCATAACAATAGGTTACAAACATTTCTTTCAAGTGCTGAAAAGTGAATCTTCTTCTATTGTCTCTGAGGATAGATTTATACTGACTAAAAGAGCGTTCGACGTCACAAGTAGTAACTGGTACATAATTCAATTTCACAATGTCTGCTGGGGATAAGTCCAAGTTAATCTTCACTGTTGATTCACCACTCATCACAGCAACAACCTTTTGTAGTTCTTCATATCCAGGGTTTTTTGAAAGTACAGTGTCCACCTTAGCTCTTACTGCATCTGCAACTTTACCTCTACCACGATTCAGTTGTTCCACAGTACTATTTATAATTTCAAAACTTTCAGATAGTGAAAGGTGCCTATTTTGGAGACTTTTGAGCGTTTTTATGATGCATGAAAATGTATGCTGAATGTGAGCTAAGTCATTCTTCACACTTATGTCACAGGTAACTGTTTTCGCAGTATCAATTGAGACTGCATCTTCAGAGTCCAATGCAAGGAGAACATTGTTAATAGAGTCTATATGTTCGGCATAATATTCAACTGCTTCTAGCCATGTACCCCATCTAGTTAAAATTGGCTTTGGTGGCAATGGAATTTCAGGGTACATTTCTTTCAACACGTTAACTCTACTGGGAGCTTTGAGAAATACTTTTTTCACTGATGAAATCAACAAATATACTTTAGGGAAATTGTCTCTGACCACTTCTGCCACACGATGAAATGCATGCGCCACACAAGTAAAATGAGTCAATTTAGGATATACAACAGATAATGCTTGTCCAGCTTTGACCATATAAGGGGCAGCATCGCTAATAAAGAATAACACATTATCGTACATAATACCCTTTGGCCACAGGATACCCATAGCTTCGTTGAACAGTTTAACTATAGTTTTGTTATTGCACTTTTCTAGAACATCACAATGTAAAAGAATTCGTTCAGAATATTGTTCACTTAACAAACCGATAACTACATTACCAACAAGTCTACCTTCTTTGTCGGGAGTCTCATCAATGGAAACCCAAATTGAACTATCTTTAATTTCATCTCTTATCTTCTGTATTGTCTCATCGTAGATGGATGGAGCATACGTCTTCCTAAGTGTTGACTCATCCGGGATTGTATGTTGAGTATATTTTTCAAGGAATTCCCTGAAGACCTTATTCTTTAGTTTGTAGAGAGGAATATCAGCAGAGATGAGAGAACGGCACAGGTCGATGTTAAACTCAGATCTTACATTCGATGTTGTTGGTTGTGTTAAAAACAATTGTCTCTGCTTGGAATTTAGTTGTTTGTTGGCCTGATGTTTACTAGTTGTAATGTGTTGTTGCACCAGGAACTTTTGTGTAGATGATACTGCACACTGACACAAATTACAAAATAATATTTTATTGTCAGTTGATAAACCATCTTCTTTAAATTCTGAAATGTAACTTGTTAGTTTTGATTTTAAATTGACTGAATGACGTACTTTTGGCATATTTACCGTCTTTATAGTATGATTTACAAAACTGAACCTATGTGTACTCTGACTGGCATTTAACTGTTGAGCTGCACAACTGAAGTCTGTTAAAAATTTTAAATTAAATTAATACAGTTTTGTAACTTACTTTCCCATTGTTGATAGGACTGCTAATTTTCAAATAACTCTGATGTTAAAGGGATTACTGAACATGTGTTTAAATCTCTATTGTTGAAATGTATTTTTAAAAGTTAATGGAATTTTGTTTTGTTTTATTGTTAAACCTAATATAATATGGACTGTTTTATATGAAATATGGAAAATATATGGAAATTAACGAAAATATGTACTAAACTCTAAAATATGGAAAAATATGGAAAATAAAAGTAGGATTTTTCAACCCTACACATTGTGAAACATAAAGATAATGCAAAATATAAATTATATTAGCTTTATAAGTAAATATGTATTTACATATAAATCCTTTCCCTGGTAATTATGTTTGTATTTGATATTTATTAAAATCTACTGAATGTATCCGCCCTTAGCGGATGTACAAATTGTACCCTTCTCCTTAAAATGAACCGAGGTTAAGACATCCGTTGTTTATTCTTGGATATTTTTATCTGTCTGCACCCAACGTTATCTATAAACAGGAAGTTGAAATATTTAGTATCTCAGGTCATAAAAATTATGAAGGAAATATTTACTCTTAGAGATTGCTATTAAAACTAACAATGAATTAGAGAAATGACATAGAGTCCCTGTATATATATTTATTTATGGAAGTGCAATCCAGCTTATGAGGCTACAGATTTCCTTCCTGAGATAATAAACCTATCCCCTTTTAAAAGTTGTTTTAAAATTAGAGGTTCAGTTTTGTGTTGTTGGTTGTCGTGTAAAAGTGAAGTGTGTAAGTTCTCATTTTTATGCGAGAGTACAACATAATAGTGTTGTTTTATAAGTGTCGAAACGTGGTTGTGTAAATGATCCAAAATTTTTTTACTATATATATATGGGTCATATACGTCAGTAAAACAGAGACAGAATATAACAGCTTTTGTAAAGAATACTTACTTTCAATATTTTGGCATTAAGTTAGGAGACCAGGACAAATCCTAGTGTCCCCACAAAGTATGTCGTAGTTGTGTTGAAAAGTTGAGGAGTTGGAAAAATGGCAAAAGGAAGTCATTACCCTTTGGTATCCCTATGATTTGGAGGGAACCTACAAATCATGGAGACAATTGTTATTTTTGTATTGTTAAGGTAGCTGAATATACTGCTAAAAACAAGAAAGATATTCTATATCCTAACATTCCCTCTGCCATTCGGCCCATACTTTATTGTCCTGATATTCCCGTTCTGCTACCCCTGAATCAGATACATTGCCATCTGGATCCAGAAGCACTGAAACTGAATCTCCAGTGGATCATACTTATGAACCAGACAATACTGGTGATGATAAATGTTTTAATCAAAGTGAGCTTAATGATTTTGTGAGGCATTTAAATTTGCCTAAAGAATCAGCAGAACTATTAGGTTCTAGGTTAAAAGAAAAGAAAGTATTGGCTCAAGGTACATATTTTTCATGGTATTGGCATCGTCAGAAGGAACTTGCCCCCTCCTTTTTTTTTACTGAAGAAGAAAATTTAGTGTATTTTCTTAAAATTTTATAACATAAACTATAATTCCAAAGAGTGGAGGTTCTTCATAGATTCTTCTCAGAAAAGTCTTAAACGTGTTTTTCTTCATAATGGAAACATTGCGGACTATTGCTGGATGTTAAAAAGGGACTCCTCTGCACAACATGCAAGGAGGTCAAGGAAGAAAAAATTTGAAGTGCAATATTGAGGTAAGGTTATGAAAGTGCTTATAATTATTAATTAATGATTAATTAATTACAAATAGCAAATTGTGGCCTAGTTTTTCTCAGAAAATTCTTGTTGAAAATAATTGTTATGACGTTTCACAAAGCTATTTCATTTCTAGTTATTCATGAATTGTCTGAAAACCTGACGTGGTGGGAAAAAATGAAGATTATTTTCGAATTCAGCACAAAAAATCCGTTTAGAATCGCCTATCAGATTGTAAACAAGAGAAAATAAGTTCTGAAATGCAGAACGGTGTAATCGACCAACACTCAAGTTGGAATAAACACGTTATTTTTCTGTGCAATAGAATAAGAAAAAGTATTCACTATATTGTCATCCTACAAAATTACTTGACTGTACATACTTCACAACTGATTTACCTCGCATTAGTACAAGCTATATCACAATACGGTTTTATAGGATGGGGTAGTGCTTATAGTACCTGCCTCATGCCAATAACTCTGCTACAGAAAAGAATAATACAAATAAGTCTTAATAAACTTCTTGATTATTCTTCAGAGCTGCTGTATTCAGAATTTGAAGTATTTGACTTTAATCAAATTCATAACAATTTATTATTGAATTTCGTACACAAAAACCGAAATACATTTCATTTATATTCATGTAAATATAAAACCAAAAGATCAGACAACATATGCTTGACAGAACCTAAATGTACCACAACTGTAGCTTATAATCACAGTAACAACTTCGGACCAGAGCTTTATGACAAGGTAATACTCGTTGCTAAATTCCCAAACATACAATTTGCTAATGCTTCTTATTTTAAAAAATCAATTAATTAAAAAATTGCTGTTTAGAGAGAAAATGTAAAATTCAATTATTGTAATATCTATGTTTTTTCTTCTTCTTTTTACTTTTTACTCTGCTATTTAATAAAATGCCTTATCATTAAGTGGAATGCCCCCTGAGCACGAGTATGCAACTTACTCGTTCTGGTGGTGCTGGGGTGTTTTTATATAAAAAAGCAATATGTCTCCTTGTTGTGGTAGTAAAGTATTATTATTATTATTATTATTATTATTATTATTATTATTATTATTACTATTATTAAAAAATAAAAGTTAAATCAAGAACAGCCCGAAACGATAAGATATTTATCTATTACTTGATCAATATTTGAAACAAACCAGTTAACCATTCAATATTCTATGATGAAGGATCGGTGGAGCGGAGAAAAATTATCTTCGGTACCGGGATTCGAACGCGGGTTTTCAGCTCTACGTGCTGACGCTCTATCCACTAATCCACACTGGATTGCAATTCCGATGCAAGATTGAATTCTCTGAGTTTAAGTTCCACCTCTTAGTTTCCCTTTAGTGTCCAACCCTCATGCACTGTGTCACAGATGTGTGACAGTGGCACAATGTCTACGACACTAATGTGCAGAGGTGCACTCATTACGAGTGACTAAGTGGCCGGGATCCGACGGAATGAGTGCCGTCTTAAATCACTAAGTGATTATGAGGCTTCGAAACTTCGGATCCAATAGAGCAGTTCATTGGGAAATCCGCATAACGGCGTGCTGAGTATAGTAGTAAAGCGTACTGTGGTTGAGAGTACTGTAGAAAGAATGCCAACAAATACGCAAAGGAAAACACTCAGGATTTGAAGGTTCTGACGAATAATTTGGTTTTCATACAAACCCATTTTCAAACTGTGTCTGAAACTATTACACAGTTGGAAAAGTCAGGGCAAGAAATGCCGGAAGCCCTCAAATTAATTTAGAAAATGACGCAGAAAATTAATGACACCAAATACACCGGTTACTGAACGTGTAAAACAGATGTGGAAATTAATTTTATGTAAAAATAACGGATATGGAACATTGTGTAACATAAACAGTAAATTAGTGGGCATAAGTCACCCGAGAATAAAGGACTGTCTCTTAGAGACTGCAATGATGTTAGGTTTTTTTCCTTTTCTCCTATCACGTCATGCGACATAGAGCGCAGCTTTCCACAGTGCAAATTTTGGCAGATAACCGAAAAAGATTTACGTTTGAGACACTAAGAATGTATCTTGTAGTAGGTACATAGCAATTCGGTACTGTAACTGCACTTCCTAAAGACGACCAATAGGATAAATGAAAAAAAAAAATTAAAATTGCTACATGCTTATTTCCACCATTAACACTGTGTATAATGAAACACAAATGCTTATAAAAGACAGGAGAATAAATGATTTTCACATTATTTTGAAATTGTCATTGTGTAATGTATATTTATTTTCAGAATGTACAGAGGTGTGTTTCCCCATACTACCGTACTCTACTCTAAATAGCAACGTTGTTACCTCAATACATCTCTGCCTACCTGCAGCGAATCAACAACCTATAGTGCATGCACAGTAAACTTATTGTATCGGGTCCAAAGTCTCGAAGCCTGGTGATTATATACGAATATGATAACGCTGATCCTGCATGGAAATATCATATGTACTTCAGTACTTACTTACTTACTTACTTACAAATAGCTTTTAAGGAACCTGAAGGTTCATTGCCGCCCTCGCGTAAGCCCGCCATCGGTCCCTATCCTGTGCAAGATTAATCCAGTCTCTATCATCATATCCCACCTCCCTCAAATCCATTTTAATATTATCCTCCCATCTACGTCTCGGCCTCCCTAAAGGTATTTTTCCCTCCGGTCTCCCAACTAACACTCTATATGCATTTCTGGATTCGTCCATACGTGCTATATGCCCTGCCCATCTCAAACGTCTGGATTTAATGTTCCTAATTATGTCAGGTGAAGAATACAATGCCTACAGTTCTGCGTTGTGTAACTTACTCCATTCTCCTGTAACTTCATCCCACTTAGCCCCAAATACTTTCCTAAGCACCTTATTCTCAAACACCCTTAACCTATGTTCCTCTCTCAGAGTGAGAGTCCAAGTTTTATAACCATACAGAACAACCGGTAATATAACTGCTTTATAAATTCTAACTTTCAGATTTTTTGACAGCAGACTAGCCGATAAAAGCTTCTCAACCGAATAATAATACGCATTTCCCATATTTATTCTGCGTTTAATTTCCTCCCGAGTGTCATTTATATTTGTTACTGTTGCTCCAAGATATTTGAATTTTTCCACCCCTTCGAAGGATAAATCTCCAATTTTTATATTTCCATTTCGTACAATATTCTGGTTACGAGACATAATCATATACTTTGTCTTTTCGGGATTTACTTCCAAACCGATCGCTTTACTTCCTTCAAGTAAAAATCCCGTGTTTTTCCTAATCGTTTGTGGATTTTCTCCTAACATATTCACGTCATCCTCTTAGACAAGAAGCTGATGTAACCCGTTCAATCCCAAACCCTGCCTTTATCCTGAACTTTCCTAATGGCATATTCTAAAGCGAAGTTAAAAAGTAAAGGTGATAGTGCACCTACATGCTTTAGCCCGCAGTGAATTGGAAAAGCATCAGATAGAAACTGACCTATACGGACTCTGCTGTATGTTACACTGAGACATGTTTTAATTAATCGAACTAGTTTCTTGGGAATACCAAATTCAATAAGAATATCATATAATACTTCCCTCTTAATCGAGTCATATGCCTTTTTGAAATCTATTAATAACTGATGTACTGTACTCTTATACTCCCATTTTTTCTCCATTATCTGTCGAATACAAAAAATCTGATCAATAGTCTATCTATTACGCCTAAAACCGCACTGATGATCCCCAATAATTTCATCTACGTACGGGGCTAATCTTCTCAAAAGAATATTGGACAAAATTTATGTACTTCAGTACAACGCAATAATATCCAATATTCTGCTGAAGAGGATGCACTGGACTGAAATTTATACATTTATACTGTTTGAATAGTCTGCTAATTTGAAAATAGTTAAATCGAAATTATTTTTTAAGAATGTGTAAATGTAACTGCTGAAGATAAGCTTAATAGTTCTAAGGTCAGTTTCAAGAAATACTGGTCCGAATAAGTTCTTTCATTTTCCAGATTATATAGGGACATCATTTTATTTTTACTTACATTTTTAATATTAACCTGGCTATACCTTTCTATTAACGATTGAAACAGGAAACACCGTTTGCTACCCTTTCCACGACGGAGTTCGATGATACTGGCGTAAAATACAAATCACTTTACTAGGTATAGGAGGGAAGAAAAGTGGTTCATCCATTTATGTAAACTAGGAGATATCGCGATTTTGAGTTTGATCATATTCATTAGGTTTTTGTTTAATCAAAATACAGTACTGTATTAACACTTAGTGTTTTATACACGAATTGAGCTATCCATTCGGAAGTATTAATTATGCAGTGTATATTGTACTGTTACAGCACATTAGCGTACTATGTAGAGAATGAAGTTAAATTGAAAAGTAATTATAATATGGATATTTAAACACATTTTAGAAAATGGTGGCCGTTCATTTCGATACAGGCTTCAGTTCTTTTGTCCATATTATCGCACTATAGACAATTGTACCTAATTCCAATTACCAGTTTCGTCCTTCGTACGAGTAACTCATGCTGAAATAATTCTGTACCTACTCTATAAAAAGAATACCTTACGTACTGTAAATTCAATCTTCACTTCTGCCCGATCCGAAAAGATAAACTCACTCAGAAATGCTATCTACTGTCCGTTCAAGTGGTTTTGTCGCAGGGTTGTAGAAAGGGGGGGGGAAATCACGTGACAGTTAATTACTTAAGGAGGCTCTTTTATTTAAGTTATTTTAAACACTTTAATAATATTACGTAGACGTCCAATTCCTAACACAAATTAATGTTTTCAGAAAAGAGCTAAGATAGCCCAGCTACTAGACTTTACAAAGGGGCGAACAGAAGCAGGTGGGGGAAACCGGGATGCGACATAGAGAAACGGACGAAGTACCCGTACGAAAATATGATTCAATATTGAAAGCTCTTTCGTCACTGGAAAACGCGAACATATTTCTGAAACGTACTATACTCAGTAACTCAGTACTGCTTACGCGCCCTCGGCTCTGTGTCGTGAACGGTTGGAAGTTTACTAGTAGAAGGGGTGGGAGTGAAGTACATTCCAAAACTCAGGTACAATAAAAGTTGAAGTAAAAATAAAATGATGTCCCTGTATTAATGCCAATGTTCGAGTACAGTGATTAAAAATACTGTTATGACTTCTTCATGTACTTACCACAGAACAATCCAAACTTTCATGAAACTGCTTGCAACGTATTCCTTTTGTGCTTGCCTGGAACAGAGAAGAAGATAACTTTAGTATGTTAGTGTGATGAAATATAATTAATTGATTTTTTAGTTTTTTAAGAAAGGAAATTAATTTGATAAGTGTAGACGGAATAAAAAATTAATTATTCATATAAAGGAAATTAGATGAAATTCTTCAAACGAGTCTATGAAACTCATGGAGAATATATGTGAATACATTAGATTTCTCACGTATAGCTCGTATTCTTCACCTTATTCATTACCACTATAATTGTCCCATTATTGATATATCGTCGAAGAAATGTATGGTTTTCCAATTGTTTTTTTCCACCACTGATAGAGATGACAGGACATAATGTAACAGTGATAGGCCATACCAGCATTGTCAGATAGAGACTAAAGGGAGCGGAACGCTCCACTATGACTCTTTGCGTGCTCCGGTGTTTCCACAGGCATAAGCAAGTTCACGCTCCGACTGCACTCTCTAGCTCCACAATCGGTTTTGGAGCTTATAACTCTGACACTACTGGGCCATACGATTAAATGAATTTCTAATATTTTTAAACGTAAATTCCAACGCGGAAACATCCGAGTCAAATAAGAACATATATTCTAGATAACATATTTTCTAGACATCTTACAAGGAGGTAATGTGGTCAATGTAATGCATATTTGATTTATTTGTGCTCTGGTATGAATATTTGAAAATTCCATCGGGCCCAATAACGTTTTAGCAAATACTCTCCTTAACAGTTAAAAAGTATTTGGTTTTAACTTACACGCATGCGTTCCTCCCGATCACGCATACCTGCGCCGGTACTGCTCAAAACCTAGTACCAGCTGGAGTCTGGCACCGTCGGTGAACTACAGATACGGGCCTATATCGTCAGGTCAAGAAATATATTACATGTAACAAGAATTGATAAAATACCTAGTGAAACAATTAAGAATAATTTTAAAACATTTCCAATGAATAAAAAAATTAACTACTATGTTAGGTATAACACACCTTCTCGATTTCCTCTTTCCTTCACTTGAATATATTGTGACTTTTATTCTCCTTTAACCATCACACACTCGAGCACAATGTGACTTTATTTTTAATAATTCACCCTACAACAATGGCTATTCCATTCACACAGAAACACGATAGTCGTTATTGCGACAATGACAGTACACGACGTATATTATTGACAAGAACAACAATGTACTCCTCATTTCAATTAATGTTCACAATGAACTATGTGCAGAACAAAACTGTCAGTTCTCAGTTCACAGTTCGTTTGCCTTGGCTAGTTCTTCTAGCTCACTGTTCAAGTTCTTCCGAGCTACGTCGCACTCGCCTAGACACTGCCACAGTTACGGACTCACTAAAGTTCACTGCACGTCGAACTCAGGTCTTCCGGCTACGGTCCGCTGCACGTCGAACTCAGGTCTTCCCAGTTGCAGTCTACTACACGTCGAACTCAGGTCCCCCTTGCTCACTGCTGTCCAAGACAAGACTTGAAGACTCAAGATTGACTCCTGTCGGCCACTCACGGTGTTATTTATTACACCACATGTTCTGGAATCTTCGATTCGCGTGGCTTTTAGAATCTTCGAGAGAAATTCGCTTCGAGATGCTTCGCTTGCTCTCTCCGCTTCGCGCTGTTACCGTAGCCTTCTCCGCTTGCTCCCTACTGTGCTACAACCCCTACCGAAGCACGAGTTTCCGTTTCCCCGCGCCTTCCATCTCGCTAGATGCGCGCGCAACCTCCTGACGCGACCAGAACATTCCAGCATAGCGCCACAATATTTTTGTTATTTACTATATTGAAGTCGTTATTTAATTTGTTATTTTAACCAGACGCAGTTATCAATTGATGAATTCATAAAACTTATCGAAGTTCAATGTCCGCAGATCACAATTAGATCCAATTATATTGGACAAAGCCTCTGCTTTCTCGATCACTACTGCCATATTATCGCCACACAATCTTGTTGTTTCTGAATGTAATGAGTAGCAAGCAGGAACGTAAAGCAGCAATCACAATCCCACTCAACTTTTTTTGAACGCTCCTACATTATGGTGTCTGCTTTTGAAAACGTACAAGACGCCTGATACGTCGCTGTGACGTCAGCGAGCGCTTCCATCACACGCCTGACAGGATTGCATGTTGAATGATAACTCTTAAAAGATGGAAGCTTCGCCATTAGTGGACTGGAAACAAAGATGACACTGAGTCTGAAAGGAACGCAAAAATTTATATCTTTGCGAATGTGTTCCGACTGCTTAAAGCAGAGCTTGGAAAGCCTTATACGTCCTGTAATACTTCTCAAGTATTTACATCTCCTGGAAAGTCTTTTCGTTTCATTTCATATGCAAGTCGACGGCTGTGTGAAAATAGGAGGGCAGAAACACTTTGTCTTACGAAACTTTAAAACCCATAGGATTAACACCTTTTATTCACAAACACGTGGAAAATTAACTACACTATCATCACTCACATTGCCACTACTATTATTACCAGGGAAAGGATTTATATGTAAATACATATTTACTTATAAAGCTAATATAATTTATATTTTGCATTATCTTTATGTTTCACAATGTGTAGGGTTGAAAAATCCTACTTTTATTTTCCATATTTTTCCATATTTTAGAGTTTAGTACATATTTTCGTTAATTTCCATATATTTTCCATATTTCATGTAAAACAGTCCATATTATATTAGGTTTAACAATAAAACAAAACAAAATTCCATTAACTTTTAAAAATACATTTCAACAATAGAGATTTAAACACATGTTCAGTAATCCCTTTAACATCAGAGTTATTTGAAAATTAGCAGTCCTATCAACAATGGGAAAGTAAGTTACAAAACTGTATTAATTTAATTTAAAATTTTTAACAGACTTCAGTTGTGCAGCTCAACAGTTAAATGCCAGTCAGAGTACACATAGGTTCAGTTTTGTAAATCATACTATAAAGACGGTAAATATGCCAAAAGTACGTCATTCAGTCAATTTAAAATCAAAACTAACAAGTTACATTTCAGAATTTAAAGAAGATGGTTTATCAACTGACAATAAAATATTATTTTGTAATTTGTGTCAGTGTGCAGTATCATCTACACAAAAGTTCCTGGTGCAACAACACATTACAACTAGTAAACATCAGGCCAACAAACAACTAAATTCCAAGCAGAGACAATTGTTTTTAACACAACCAACAACATCGAATGTAAGATCTGAGTTTAACATCGACCTGTGCCGTTCTCTCATCTCTGCTGATATTCCTCTCTACAAACTAAAGAATAAGGTCTTCAGGGAATTCCTTGAAAAATATACTCAACATACAATCCCGGATGAGTCAACACTTAGGAAGACGTATGCTCCATCCATCTACGATGAGACAATACAGAAGATAAGAGATGAAATTAAAGATAGTTCAATTTGGGTTTCCATTGATGAGACTCCCGACAAAGAAGGTAGACTTGTTGGTAATGTAGTTATCGGTTTGTTAAGTGAACAATATTCTGAACGAATTCTTTTACATTGTGAAGTTCTAGAAAAGTGCAATAACAAAACTATAGTTAAACTGTTCAACGAAGCTATGGGTATCCAGTGGCCAAAGGGTATTATGTACGATAATGTGTTATTCTTTATTAGCGATGCTGCCCCTTATATGGTCAAAGCTGGACAAGCATTATCTGTTGTATATCCTAAATTGACTCATTTTACTTGTGTGGCGCATGCATTTCATCGTGTGGCAGAAGTGGTCAGAGACAATTTCCCTAAAGTATATTTGTTGATTTCATCAGTGAAAAAAGTATTTCTCAAAGCTCCCAGTAGAGTTAACGTGTTGAAAGAAATGTACCCTGAAATTCCATTGCCACCAAAGCCAATTTTAACTAGATGGGGTACATGGCTAGAAGCAGTTGAATATTATGCCGAACATATAGACTCTATTAACAATGTTCTCCTTGCATTGGACTCTGAAGATGCAGTCTCAATTGATACTGCGAAAACAGTTACCTGTGACATAAGTGTGAAGAATGACTTAGCTCACATTCAGCATACATTTTCATGCATCATAAAAACGCTCAAAAGTCTCCAAAATAGGCACCTTTCACTATCTGAAAGTTTTGAAATTATAAATAGTACTGTGGAACAACTGAATCGTGGTAGAGGTAAAGTTGCAGATGCAGTAAGAGCTAAGGTGGACACTGTACTTTCAAAAAACCCTGGATATGAAGAACTACAAAAGGTTGTTGCTGTGATGAGTGGTGAATCAACAGTGAAGATTAACTTGGACTTATCCCCAGCAGACATTGTGAAATTGAATTATGTACCAGTTACTTCTTGTGACGTCGAACGCTCTTTTAGTCAGTATAAATCTATCCTCAGAGACAATAGAAGAAGATTCACTTTTCAGCACTTGAAAGAAATGTTTGTAACCTATTGTTATGGTAACAGACAATAAAAATTGTGTTTTGTTGAAACTACATTGGAAGATAAGGTACGTCCATTATATTTTTTGTTTAGTTTGATTAAAATGTACCAATATTTAACGTACATAGTCATTTTTTTTATAATTTTAAGTCCATATTTAATTCCATATTTTGGTAAAAATCCATATTTAATTCCATATTTTGGTAAAAATAACTACATATATATTTACATATTTCATATATTTTTAGTCCATATAAATCCGTTCCCTGATTATTACTGTTATTATTACTATTATATATATTATTACTAGTAATTTATTTATTTTATTGGGTTATTTTACGACGCTTTATCAACATCTAGGTTATTTAGCGTCTGAATGATATGAAGGTGATAATGCCGGTGAAATGAGTCCGGGGTCCAGCACCGAAAGTTACCCAGCATATGCTCGTATTGGGTTGAGCGAAAACCCAGGAAAAAACCTCAACCAGGTAACTTGTCCCGACCGGGATTCGAGCCCGGGCCACCTGGTTTCGCAGCCAGACGCGCTGACCGTTACTCCACAGGTGTGGACTTATTACAAGTAATATATTACTATTACTTTTATATTATTATTATATTATTATTATTATTATTATTATTACTATTATTCACATGTTCTGCTCAAGGGCAGGTCTTTCACTGCAAACCCAGGATTCTCCAGTCTTTCCTATTTTCTGCCTTCCTCTTACAAACATTCTGATGGGGGCAGATAAAAAAGTTACATTCTTTTCTTTCACCATGTTAATAATGTCAAAAGAAGTGTTTATACAAATTTTGGCCACTCGACCGCAATTATGAGGGCCGTAAAAAAATTAATTCGCTAAGAGCCGTTAACTGAAATAAAACACGATTTCACTAGAAAAATTTAATGGGACAGACAAAGCAATTGTTGAGTTATTTTTCAACATATTCCCCACCAGAATTGAGACATTTGTCGTATCATGGGATCGACAGAGAGGTGCAAACGGCTGTCAAAAGCTGGTTCTGATCTCAGGCGGCTGACTTCTACGACACAAGGATACAAAAATTGATCGCGTGGTAATGACAAATGTCTCAATTCCAGTGGGGGATATGTTGACAAATAGCGCAACAATTGCTGTACCTGTTTCAATAAATCTTTCCATACAACTGTGTTTTTTTTTCTGTAAATGGCTCCAGGGAAAATCACTTTCTGGACGACCTCGTAATTGCGGTCGAGTGGCCAAAATTTGTATAAGCTCTTCTTTTGAAATCATTAACATGGTGGAAGAAAAGAATTTAACTCTATCTGCCCCCATCAGAATATTTGTTTGTTAGTCTCCCATTTGATCCACATATATCTTAATGTTGTCTATAACCTGATATCTTCTTCTGCCCCGAACTCTTCTCCCGTTGACCATTTCTTCCAGTGCATCCTTCAGAAGGTAGATTCTTCTCAGCTAGTGAACCAGCCAATTCCTAATTATTGATCATCATCATCATCATCATCATCATCATCATTATTATTATTATTTTTGTAGGTTCAGCTATTTTCTTTGGCAATAGTAGTTATATTGAGACTAATGAACCATTAAAAATTTAAAGACGGAAATTTCTATCACTAAATTTAATGATAGTTTTATTGGTTCGTTAGGCTAAAGATGCTTGGTGAGATATAAAAATGATTTAATGAACCAGTAAATAAATTAATGAATCATTAAAACCTTAGTGAAGCTCTGTGAAACCGGTCCTAAGACTGGTAACATATAGTTTAAAAGATATTTTTGAATATTAATGTAGAGAAGATAATCTTTATAAGTAAACTGATTATCATACCGCTTATTTCAATGCTGAGCTATTATCTATTTAATAATTAGAAATTTGTGCTATCTCAACGTGGCAAGAAATTGAGAATATCCTACAAACAGAAATAGGCTACTTGTTCCAATTCACCAGCTACTATTAACTCTAGATTCTATGTTACTGGGATTTTTCAACTATAGCCGATGTCAATAGTGCTTCAAAATACGCAGTGAGTAAATAATAAAATGTTTCAGTAGCAATTGCTTCTTTAAGACGAAATTACATATAATTTCTACATGGACCTGAAGCAGAGAGAGTGATTAGAGAATTTTATATGATACGGAATTCTCCTCGGGGTTTTGTGTACAGTTGACTTCACACACATTCCTGTAATTACTGTCACCTGATGGTCATAATGCTGAGATTTTCCTAACAGAAATTCATATTTACCATTACAACTATAACCTTACTTATAATAATTATTATTCAATAGTGGTCAATACAACTTTCATTTATCAACTCAGTGTACTACATATGAATCAAGGCCTACTGTAACAGGTTATGATTTTATACAGTACAGAATTTAAATAACATTTCCAGCCATAAGAAATTGCCTTATATGTGTAAAATCATTACCAACTGCTGTTGAGTAGTAGTTAAAATAGTGCTAACAGACGTTATAGTTAAGTGTTGGTTATCTTAAACAAAATTATGTTGAAAAAATGGAAAAATACGTTAACAAAGCGTTAAAAATAAACAGATTGTTAATTTAACATTCGTTAAGCAAAATTAAACATTACTTGGACAAACTGGCCATAGATGTGACTCTTAGGTGACAAAGGCTAGCAGAAGATTAAATCGAAGACTTCAATTGAAATTACGTCTGTATAAACGTATTAGCCACCGGCGTGGCTCAGTCGGTTAAGGCGCTTGCCTGCCGGTCTGAAATTGCGTTCGGGCGCGGGTTCGATCCCCACTTGGGCTGATTACCTGGATGGGTTTTTTCCGAGCTTTTTCCCAACCGTAAGGTTAATTCCAGGTAATCTATGGCGAATCCTCGGGCTCATCTCGCCAAATACCATCTTGCTGTCACCAATCTCATCGGCGCTAAATACCCTAGTAGTTGATACAGCGTCGTTAAATAAACGGCAATAGTCCTCCTCAATCATCCTATACGATCACTGAAAACTGTTAGTGGTACGTTGGACTCGAACCCGAGGCTATGAAGTGAAACTCGATGCATTAGGCAATGAGCTAACAGCCTGCCTGTTTTTATTTAAGTTACAATCAATTCCATCCGGGAAACAAACAGAGATATCGACTCCAAGATGCTGCGGAGGCAAGACAAACAGTGTTTAGCACACAGCATCTCTAGCTGGAAACCACTTTGTCTGCCTCCCGTCAGTCGATCCCGCGGATGAAGTTTGTCCGATGGATTAGTTTGTTTACAGGAGTAACAGCAACAAGAATGAGAGAAGACAAGCAGCAGCGCTCCGTTGCTAGGCACCCAGTGGCGTCGACTTCATTTGATTGCACATCAGACTAGAAAGAAGCGACTTATATCCCCTAGTCGCTTCTTGTCGTACAGATTTCCATTCTATCTTCATTTATTTTTGTTTTTACTATCTTCTTTTACTCTTCGTCCTTTTATGTCATTTTCAATTCTTAATTTCTTTTATTTCTTATTGTATGTGTTACCGGCATTTCTCTTCTACTCTCTTATTCTATAGCCTATTTCTCATTTTCATTAATTTTATTTTATTTCATTTTATTTCACAAATCTGACTCACATTGAGTTTGCAAACAATGCAGAATATTATACAAAATAAGGTAGGATCTCACTGAAAAATGATACAGGGACATCATTTTATTTTTACTTCAACTTTTATTGTACCTGAGTTTTTTAATGTACTTCACTCCCACTCCTTCTACTAACGAAGTTCCAACTGTCCTCCACACAGAACCAAGGCCGCAGTACTGAGTTAGTGATTATAGTACGTTTCAGAAATATGTTCGCGTTTTCCAGTGACGAAAACTTCCTATATTGAATCATATTTTCGCACAGGTACTGTCGTCCGTTTGCCTATGTCGCATCCCGATTTCCCCCACCTGCTTCTGTTCGCTCCACTGTAAAGACTAGTGGCTGGGCTTTCTTAGCTATTTTCTGAAAACATTAGTTTCTGTTAGGAATTAATTGGACGTTATGTCATGTCATGTCATGTCATGTTATGTTTTTATTTAACAAAGCTTGCAACTGTTTAAAATAACTTAAACAAAAGGGCCTCGTTAAGTAATTAACTATCACGTAATTCCACCCCCCCCCCTTTCTACGATCCTGCGACATAACCACTTGGACAGACAGTAGATAGCATGTCTGAGTAATTTTATCTGTGCGGGTCGGGCAGAATTGAAGACTGAATTTACAGTACGTAAGGTACTCTTTTATAGAGTAGGTACAGAATTATTTCAACAGGACGAAACTGGTAATTGGAATTAGATGCAATAGTCTATAGTGCGATAATAGGCGCAAAAGAACTTAAGCCTGTATCGAAATGAACGGCCACCATTTTCAAAAATGTGTTTAAATATCCATATTATGATTATTTTTCATTTTAATTTCATTCTCTATATCGTACGCTAATGTGCTGTAGACAGTATAATACGAGTATACACTGCATAATGAACACGTTCGCATGGATAGCTCAGTTCCTGAGTAAAAACACTCATTGTTAATACTGTACTGTATTTTTTATTTTAGTAGGTTATTTTACGACGCTTTATCAACAGCTTAGGTTATTTAGCGTCTGAATGAGATGAAGGTGATAATGCCGGTGAAATGAGTCCGGGGTCCAGCACCGATAGTTACCCAGCATTTGCTCGTAATGGGTTGAGGGAAAACCCCGGAAAAACCTCAACCAGATAACTTGCCCCGACCAGGAATCGAACCCGGGCCACCTGGTTTCGCGGCCAGACGTGCTAACCGTTACTCCACAGGTGTGGACACTTACTGTATTTTGATTAAACAAAACCTAATGAAAATTATCACACTCAAAATCGCGATATTTCCTACTTTACGTAAATGGATGAACTTCTTTTCTTCCCTCCTGTACATAGTAAAGTGATTTGTTTGTATTTTACGCCAGTATCATCGACCTCAAGTCGTGGAAGGAGGTAGAAAACGGTGTTTCCGGGTCTCAATCATTGATCCAAAGGTATAGCCAGGTTAATATAAAAAATGTTAGTAAAAATAAAATGATGTCCCTGTACAAGTTACATGTTAAGCCACACGGTCACGGATGCGTGTATATTTAGTTCAACATTTTGTTGATGTTGGTGAACTGTCCGAAGACAGGTCTGAACCTCACAAGTGATACCAAGAAGACACTACTTATGAGGCAACTAGGCCAGAAGATAACGGAGTAGGGTGGCCAGTTTCTTTCCCCCTCCATTGTATGCATCGCCGATGTTATGTTATGTTATGTTATGTTATGTTATGTTATGTTATGTTATGTTATGTTATGTTGCAACTGCAGAGGTTATATCAGCGTCGCCGGATGTGCTGGAATTTTGTCCCGCAGGAGTTCTTTTACATGCCAGTAAATCTACTGACATGAGCCTGTCGCATTTAAGCACACTTAAATGCCATCGACCTGGCCCCGCAACATTGGGCATAGAAGACCAGCGCTATACCAACTCGCCAACCAGGTCGACTGCATCGCCGACTAGCTACATATTACACTAGTCAGACTTCAGATGCATACAAACAAGTTCAACATTTGTAAAAGTAAAATGATATTTTTAACAATAATATTAAATAATAGAATATATAATGTGTTGGAATTACATTTTGAATAAATTGTTGTTTACTCCATACCACACCCCCAGTAAAACAGTGTCTTAACTTGAAAACTGTGATTTGTAAATATATACCATTTCCTAATTAAATATACTGCGAAAATATTTTAATAAACAGATACTGGTTGAGATTCTGACTGATATGTACATATAGGCTATTAGCAGGCAGTACATCTCACTTGACGATATTTGTCAGAGGAAGAACAATTGTTTGTATGCATCTAAAGTCTTATTAGTGGAATATGTAGCTAATCGGCGATGTATACAATGGAAGGGGAAAGGAACTAGTCGTCCTACCTCATTACCTTCTGGCCTAGTTACCTCATAAGTGATGCCTTGTTGGTATCACTTGTGAGGTTCAGACTTGTCTTCGGACAGTATACTAAACAACAAGTACCGTACCAAACCATTGATAATTTACTACTTTATTATTAGAATTTCATACCTCAAACTAGTAAAACAGCGTTGGAAGTAATAATCTACGAAAGTAATATGTGATTTTTGTCTTACGATAGTAAGTTACTAGATGTCCGATGTATACTCCCAAGTGGTTTTTAGGATTGATGTCGGATATTCAATTATGTTAATAACAAATTATCTTTATGTGAAACGAGTCAAAGTCAGAACAGGAGAAGAAATATCAGAAAGAAGTTATACAGGGAGAGGAGTACGACAGGATGCCTTTATCACCTACCCCAGCCGTGGCGAAAAGGCCATGGTGCGCCGAGCCACTGTGTAAGCTGCAACGTGCATAGCACCTATGGAGGGAGGCAGACAACGGAAGGGGAAGTTAATGTTTAGGACGTGTAACGAAGAAAGAAATGAACAAGAAAACATAGGACACATTATCACAACCTAAAATTAACTGTCTTCAGAATGTCTCTGCGACAAAGTTTCAAAATCAGGAATTATGTCACTTATTGCCAGTCGTAGTTGATCACGAAGGTATTTGTCTGTCAGTCGTGATCTAAATTTGATTTTTACTATTTTCATTGTTGAAAATAATTTTTCACAAACGTAAGTTACAGCGAACATGGCTTCAACAGAGCAAGCGAAAGAACGAAGCTTCAAATATTTATTTTTTTCCAAAGATTTGAAAAGTTCAATATCTGTCAAGTCCTTACATCTAGCTTTCATTTAAAGTCACATTGTAAATCTGAGAGTTTAAATTGAAACTCTAACCGCATTATTCGTACATTTGCTGTAAAAGAATCGACGTACAGAGATAACGATGATAATGATGATGATGATGATGATGATGATGATAATAATAATAATAATAATAATAATAATAATAATAATAATAATAACACTTAACCTTTTAATGTTTCATCAGTAACATGTAGTAACTTATAATGCCGTTTTATATTATACAACCGTTTTCCTAGTAATATTTGTGAACAAATCATACATTTAATATTTTCATCATATTGTAACCAAAAGAATGCATCCTCCCATCCTACTTGAAACTTTCGTTTTTTATAGAGGTACATGGTTTCGAGAGAGATATTGCGACGATACGCCAGTCGCAGGTCCGAGACAAATAGAAATAGAACGGAGTTTGACTCCAGTGAGTAAGAGGGTGGGGGTTGTAGGTAGGAAGAGAGAGAAAAGCACTGCGAGCCACAATGAGCTCGTGAGTCGCATTTTCGCCGCGGCTGACCTACCCTGTTAAATATCTACTTGGAGGATTTAGGGAAGAACTAGGCCTATTTCAGAACATAGGAGGAGTGATAGTAGGAGGAAGAGGAATAAAGTGCATAAAATTTACTGCTGATATGGCATTGTTAGCAGATGAGGAGACTGTACTAAGGGATATGCTACTGGAGCTAAATGACAGCTATGAGCAGCATGGGATGAGAAGAAATGCAAGCAAGACGAAGACCATGGAAGAAGAAAGAAGGAAGATAAACATGCGAATTCGAAAAGAGGCAGTAGAGAAAATGGTCAACTTCAAATACTTGGGATGTACTATAAGCAGTAACATGAGCTGCTGTCCACCGCTTTGAAGTAACGATTAGCTTGCCTGACGTGAGACGTGTGGACTCGAGTTCAAATTCTGATTGGGACAAGTTACCTAGATGAAGTTTTCCGGGATTTTCCCTCAACCTATTAAGAGCAAATGATGGGTAACTTTAGGCTGTGGATCCTGTACTCATTTCGATGGAATTATCACCATCTCATTCAGACGCTAAATAACCACAGCATCGTAAACTAACCAATTAATAGAAAGTCTAAAAGGCGACAGCAATGGCAAAGAAAGCTTTTAATAAAAAAGGAGCATCTTCTGCAGCCTCTGGGAAAAGAACTGAGAAAGAAACTAATGAAGTGGCATTGTATTGGGCAGAAACGTGGACATCACGACGAAGTGAAGAGAAGCGGCTAGAAGCATTTGAAATGCGGTTATGGAGAAGAATGGAGCGTGTAAAATGGACCTAAAAAATAGGAAATGAAGCCGTATTGGAAAGAGCGGATGGAGAAAGAATGATGATGAAACTGATCAGAAAGAGAAATAGAAAATGGTTGGGTGACTAGTTGAGAAAAAAATTGCCTACTGAAGGATGCAGTAGAATGAATGGTGAACGAGAAAAAAGTTCGGGGTAGAACAAGATAGCCTACCAGTTGATAAAAGACATTAAGATGTATGAGTCATATGCGGAGAGTAAGAGGAAGGCAGAAAATAGGAAAGATTAGAGAATGCTGAATTTGTAGTGAAAAACCCGCCTTTGGAGAAAAAACTATGAATGAATGAATGAATGAATGAATGAATGAATGAATGAATGAATGAATGAATAACAATTTGATCATTCTTCAGTTCTTGATTTTATTTTCCGCATTCAGTATCTCTATGTTTTAATTCGTTTCTTAATTTTTCCTCTCTACTTATAATGCGTATTATTCTTCTCATTTTTGTATAATTTATTACTAATGGTATAAGAAACTTAATAACATACACATCTTTAAGGACATAAACAGTCCATATCTCATTCTACCCTCGGCCATTGAAACGTGTGAACGGTACCGCCACTGCAATCTACTCACTCATCCGTATCACGGCCAAATCTTCTCAGTACACTTTCACTCTGACTTACACTCTCCAGTAAGTTTTGACGTTTTAGACGAAGCCAAGGTTCCTAAATGTTTTTCTCCATTATTCCATCCTTACTCTCCATTTCAAAAATCACCATAACTTCAAAAGTCTTCTAGTCGATTATTTAACGATTGTGTATCAACTATTACGTTATTTAGGGTATATGGAATTAGTCATAGCAAGATGATGTTGGACTACGTGAGGCACAGCTCTCTTGATTTGCAGGCCGTGGAGGTAGAGAATCGGCAACATGTTGTGCCATCAAACTACTGCACGAGTTTGCATTTGTTTTATTGAAAGAAAGATGAGTAAAATGGTCGTTTCTCATGTTCCATAGCTGTTCAATTTTTCATTAGATAGGATATACATCTACTATACATGTTTAAATGAATTTACGAAACGTAAATGCCTATAAATGATACAAAAACTGTAACTGTCTATACAGAGTTTAAGGGGTATGTGTCATTATTTTAACTGATGATTATTCATGTCATAAGGAAGAAAAAAGTCAATTTTTTTATAATTAAAATATTTAACTAATTATTAAAGTTTACAAAATTAGGCGTTTGGCAACGTTGCTGGATGGGGAAGAGGGAGTTTACAAGTACACGGTACAGCTCAAGCGGATACAGACATACCGGTACAAAACAGATGCTCTGTTCTAATGCAGGGGCGGACTGTTGTTTACATAAAACGAACAGTAAATACAAACTTTCAATCTCATTAATAGAACTTTATTGTAAATTTCCATTTTATTTAACAATATTGGGAATATTGGTCCATGTTTTAATTGTACGTCTAAAAATAAACAATAATTGTTTACTACACAAAATCACACGAACTTTTTTTTAAATGCAACATTTTAATCTCTCCCGTTTCCATAAAGCAGTACCATTTTTTTTTAATTTGTTTGTGTGATTTTCGAAACGAGGTAATAGACTCCTAGTTTCTAATAATCGTTGAGAAACCACTACAAAAGTTCGTCGATTAGGTAAACCTTCATTGCGGAAAACACTGATAGTATATCTTCTTGCCTCACTTGAATTACGACGACTTTCTCCATAAATTAAATAACATATGATATTCCTAAACTATGAATGACATTGTAAGTTGTTTATCGAATATTTGATACCGAACTGTCATCCGCTCGGTAGTAGACCTATGGACAGAGAGCTCGAAGTCAGCTGACATATACGTACGTCTGTGCAGAGTACTGCCTGCTAAACACGTTGCCACGTCTCTCACTCCAGAATATTAACAGATTTAAGTATGCAATTTTATTTAATTTTACGAAAACGTAATAGAACACACAAATATTTAAACTAATATTAACTCTTTGCTAGCTATACCTACTGATGTAATTGTTTTAGTTATTTTACTAACGATATAAGCAGTATAACTCGAATAAAATAAGAGAATAAATACTTTTTTCCGGGAAAAGTATCAAGCCTTGACCCAATGTTGTTTCCTGTACACTGTATACCATCCCCGAAAAGGACGGCACTTATACCCCTTACATACTGTATACCAATGTCTAACCTAAAAGCAACATTATAGTTCATTCATAATGAGCACATATATTACTCGTTCAATAATATATGTATTTTCTTCATTTTAGGTGGAAAATTATTGTAAGATATTAGAGATCTAAGATACTCTGCAGCAGCAGCTTCTATAATGATCCAACAAATATACCGTCTGATGAGAAAAGAAAGGAAGAGTTTACTGGAGCAGAAGAAAGATGAAATAATGATCCAGCAGAGAAATGCATACAACTGACTGTTTAAGAACTGTGTAGCTAAGAAACATACCTAGGGAAGACTGGCACCCAGGAAAAGAGTTGTAGTTTATGAAAGGGATTTTGACCCCCCACTAGAGTCGAAGGTGGAATCCTAGAAAACACAAAGATGACTTGGAGAAAACTTTTCCTCGAAATAAAGCTGTACTGCTTCCTGGTGCAGTTCTAACTTTGTTTCCTAACATTGCCCAATATTTGTCAAAATTATGTCCACCTATCAGACAAGATCCTGAAGCAAGTGAACAGACTTTATATCATATAGTGAGACCTAATTTACCGAGCTGGAAAAGGTGTTAGACCTACATAAAACATACAACTTCGAAAATTAAATTTCCCAGAACACGATAGAAGTAACATGAGTATGTGTATGTATGTATTTATTCACAATGCAAATGGGTATATACCCGGTGGCAATGGTAACTAATTACACTCAATAATGACAATTAATAATGAACACAACTAATAAAAAAATAATTAACAATAACTATAATAATAATAATAATAATAATAATAATAATAATAATAATAATAATGAGCATCCTAAATTAAAATGAAGCATGGTCACTTAAAATAACAATTAAAGTAAATCTAATTTGCATCTTAACCCTAAGCTCGAAATACGACCCACGAGTCTGACAGGTTTATATCTGCACAAGTACCTTTCGGCACTACACTTATTTCGCTGCCAACTCACTCACTGCACTGATTCTACCTGATTTCACTAACACTTCTAACCATTTCACTGTTCGAATACTTTGCACAGCCACTTCACTGACACCAACACACTTCACTTACACAATAGACTTCACTGACACTACACACTTCACTGGCACAACACACTTCCTCACTGATAGAACACTTCAAATAACAAGATATCAATTACACCCTTTAACTAATGTAGCTTCTAAACAGAGAAATACAAAAAGAAAAAATAGTAATGAATGGCTCTATTTCATTATGTGTGTACGAAATGATGGTGTTTCGTGAGACTAGTCAGAGAATTTACCATGAAAGCAACCAGCATTAGGCTTACGGTTGAACAAAAATGTCAGCAGCTAATCATTCTACGCTCAAGCAAAAACTGAGAGCACGCTACTGCTGAGCAACGCAGATGGATTTAAAAAGGGCTATAATTTTCACATCGTCACAGGAGACTTCAATATGAACATTTCATTATCAGAAAATAAAATAATTTACAACAAGAAGTAGGTTCTTCGGAACGCTGTCAAATACTTATTTTATTTAAACTTCTTAAATAGAAGCCACACTACAGCTGGATTAAGACACAGTAGGAATTATGGACCAAGATTATACAATTCAGTATTGAAAAATAATCCAAACCTAAGCAACTTACACATTCTCAAGTTTAAAAATAAAGTGAAAATGTTTCTATGATATTTGTTTAATTTTATTATTATTATTTTAAGCGTTACTAGCATTATATGTTACTAAAATTTATTGTATTTATCTGATGCATGTAAGCTATTAGATAAAACATTGCAATAAATATAAATAGATCATTTTCTTAATAACAGTGTATGTGTCCACATAAATGATTTTCTTAGCATCGCCACAGATAAACTTTATTCTACTTGTCACTATCTCTGTCACTAGAGAGTTCTTAAAATTTATATTTTCTCAGTCTTTCATAAAATATTTTGATATGATACCTCTTGCACCAAAGGGGAGATCTATAACTGAAACTTGATTAATATATTTCAGTATTATTTGTAGTTATCCTGGTAATAATGTACAGTTTGACTCGTAGACACTTCGTTTTTCAGCATTAACTTCCTATGATTGTATGAGAAGATTCGAAGAGAACGTCAGGATGTAGACCTACGGCACCCCCTCTTACCAATAATGCATAACACAATATCAATACAGCGGTTACTGTCGTCTGAGATACAACGAACTTTTTTGTTGATTTTCGAGTTCGTTATTTTTTTTTCCCTGATTATTATATGCTTATATAAGTTGTGTTGACTATCGCTAAGTGGTTTTATATTTTATTTTATCAGTCTTAGTTATTATTTTATTATTGTTAATATTTATGTTTTATTATTATTATTATTAATTAATTAATTTGTATTACTATCTTTGTATTATCTCCGTCACTGTTATTCTATTATTACTATCATTATTATTATTATTATTATTACTATTATTATTATTACTATTACTATTATTATTATTATTATTATTATTATTATTATTATTATTAGGCTATTATTGTTACTATTATTTCTATCATCAACATTATTATTGATGTCTGTAAAATTTATGTAGACTCTACTAGACTGTACCCGAGCACGAGCATATGCTCATTTCGGGTATCTATTCAAATGTACCATTTCAAATGTAAATTATGAATGAATTTGAATTTGAATTTGAGATTTAAAGCTAAATTTTTTTTTGGTGATTTTTGTCCTAATTCCAAGGACAAAGATAATCTCTACAGATGTCAGGGATATAAGTGCCGTCCTTTTCATAGTCGTCGGGGACGGTCTACAGCAGTGGTCGTCAGCACTCGCTGAAATGGTTAGAGTGCATGGGGAGTAAGAAATTATACTCCGTCGTGCACAAGGGATAGAGAGACAGCATACCCGCCAGCAGCCACGAATACACGCTAGGGCAGTGTCTTGTTCGATTAAGGGACGCTAGACCGAGCGTGTAGTGTTTTGATGACCGCTGGTCTACAAGATCAAAAAATTTCCATACAACATCAAAACTTGATACTTTTCCCAGAAAAAAATATTTCTTTTCTTATTTTATTTGCGTTATACAATTACATCAGTAGGTATATCTAGCAAAGAGTTAATATTAATTTAAATAAATATTTGTCTGTTCTATTACGTTTTCGTGAAATTAAATAAAAATGCATGCATAAATTTGTTAATATTCTGGCGTGAGAGACGTGGCACCGTGTTCAGCAGGCAGTACTCTGCACAGGCGTAAGTACGAGTCAGCTGAGTTCAAGCTCCCTGTCCACAGCTCTACTGCCGAGCGGGTGACAGTTCAGTACAGGGTATACAATAAACAACTTACAATGTCATTTACAGTTTAGGAATATCATATGTTATTAATTTATGGAGAAAGTCGTCGTAATTCAAGCGAGACAAGAAGTATGTACCATCAAAGTTTTCATCAAAGAAGGCTTACTTAATCGGCGAACTTTTGTAGCAACGATTTTTTTTAAATTAGGAGTCTCTTACCCCGTTTCGAAAATCACACAACCAGAAATTTGTTTAAAAATGATACTGCTTTACGAAAGCGAGAGAGATTAAAGTTTTGCATTAGAAAAACTTCGTGTGATTTTGTGCAGAAAACCATTATTGTTTATTTTTAGACATGCAATAAAAATGGAGCAATATTGTTACATAAAATGTAAATTTTCCGTAATGTTCCATTAATGAGATTGAAAGTTTGTACTTGCTGCTCGTTTTATGTAAAAACAGTATTATCATGGTCCGTTGCTGAATTAGAACAGAGTATCTGTACCGGTATGTCTGTACCCGCTTGAGCTGTATGTACTGTGTATTTATAAACCCCTCCTCTCTATCCAGCAACGTTGCAAACCGTCTAATATTGTAAACTTTAATAATTAGTTAAATATTGCAATTAGAAAAAATTATAAGGACATTTATTCTTCCTTATGACATACAATTTGTTTTCCTCTTACCTTATTTATTAATAACTGTTATTAATACATAAGATAAGAGGAAAACAAATTGTATTTATGCTTCTTTTTATTAATACTATTCTGCTCAGTTAAAGTTGTATGTTGTATGTACAATGTGTTTAGATCTTATGATTACTATCCCATTATATTTGATCCAATCAGACATAAGATCTGTTTGGACAACGCATTTACTAATTCGCAATCTCAGTTCAATCATATAAAGGTTATTGACCCAGGTTTCTCTGACCATAAAGGCATTATTTGTAAATTACAGTAGTCTTTAATAAACTGTAAATCTAGTCAACCTTATTATTTTAGACTTGTATGAAATGTATCTTCTACTTCAATCATCATTTTCATTGATAAATTGGCTTATATAAATTGGAACACACTCTTTTACAGTTTTAATTGCCACCACTGTTTATTTCAGGACTTTATTATTTAGTTCAATGAACTATTTTGTATGTTTTTCTGTATCTGTAACGAAATATTATACCGCATCACATAAAATTAAGGTTAAATTGTACACAAAATTAAAAAGCGACTGATGTTTTTTTTTTTTATATTTATGATACAGGCTATCTAAAAGTTCAAGCAATCCCAAAACTAAATTTATGTACAAGAAGGCTAGTAAAGAATATACAATAGCCATCAGGAAGGCTAAACACAACACAAACGTAAATATTACTGAGACTTCAGCAAACAAAATGTAGAACGGTTGGAAGCTCATAAAATCCTTTTCGAGTCTCAGTGTTAAAGAATATATCACTATCTCGCCTAATTGTTTTAATAAAAATTTTGCTCAAAATGCTAACACACAAAACATCAACTGCCTTACACTGAAACATCACCGATCGATTACTTATCTAGGAGTAGCCAGTCAACGGTGCACTTTAATTGAAGACAGGTTTCTGTCCAAGAAGTGATAAACAATGTAAAGAACTTGAAAACTTCTAATGCCAGGGATTATTATTATAATAAGACGAACAACACAATGAAAAAGAATCATACAATTTGTTTTCCTCTTACCTTATTTATTAATAAATGTTATTAATACATAAGGTAAGGGGAAAACAAATTTTATTTACGTTTCTTTTAATTAATACTGTTCTGCTTAGTGAAGGATAAGTTTGCAGATTTACTGAAAATTTCCAAAGTAATTCCTATTTTTAAAAAGGGAAGTAAGAATGATCTTATTAACTATCGGTCTATATCTTAACTTTACGTGCCTATTAACTTGCATATTTTAACCAAAATAAATGCTTGAACTTCCGGGCTCTACTTACTACGCATTAATTATAAAGTGGAACTGGTTTCACCAGAATCAACGAGAACAGCCAAAATGAGATGTACTTGGCACAAAGAATGTAACAATGATTATTAGAGGAGAAAAAATTAATCTTTACGTAGACAAAGAATGTAACTGTTAGTATCAAGACAAACTTGTAGAAACGAAAATGTAGCAGGTCCGTTTCGTATGAATTCATACTGATGATATAAATATTTTTTTTATATATTACATTATTTTATTACGCATTATTTAATCATAATGACATAATCAAAGGTTTGGGCTATTACTCTACAATGTTTCCTAGACCGGCTCAAACACCTCAAGGCTAACTACCTAATGGAAAGTTTGCTGACAGAGGTTCCTGTATGAAAGTTGTTCGTAATAAAAACTTTTACTACAAAAAAGTTTGTAACAAAATCAAGGTTACAGCTTAATTATTAGCCTAAAACTATGAAGACACATGGCCAGGCTCTTACATTGTCAACTGACGAACATCCATTCCATAGAAGAATTAAAAGGGTTTCAGAGCCACAGTGGGCCAAGCGCCATATATTATAAACGCAGAAAACAAGGATTAAAATTAAGTGAATGCCATAATTCGATGAAACATATAGCACGTAATATAAGGTATGCACATTAAAACTAAATAATATGTAAATACACATTAAAACTAAATAATATGTCAATCTTCATTAAACTTCGGTATTCACTTAACTTTAACCATTGCTTTCTCGGTTTTTAATAAATGGCACTTGGTCCACTATTTATTCATTTGTGTAAATATGTATTCATGTATTCATTTATTCATGTATTAATGTATTCATTTATTCGTTTATTCATTTATTTATTTACTAGCCGTACCCGTACGCTCCGCTGCACCCGTTAGAAATAAATATAAAGTAATTACATAATTAAAATAGGACATTTGATCCAGGGAACATTCGTGTTTGATAGAAGGATAAATAGTTTAATATGTTACTTAATTTAAATTGTGTTTAAATAATTAAAATGCGATCATTTCGTTCTAGAGAGCACTCATTCCGTGCAATGACAATTCCTTTAATATGTTTCTTAATTTGTTATTACATGCAACCATAGTTTAATGAACACTGACATCATTTAGATTTAATGTCTATACTTTATTTTACTTGCTATATGTTTCCATTGAATTATGGTAATAACTTAATTTTAACCCTTCTTTTCTACGTATTCAGTAAATGGCGTTTGGCCCACTATGGTTCTGAACCCTTCAAATAAATTAACTTATATTATATATTATATTATATTATATTATATTATATTATATTATATTATATTATATTATATTATATTATATTATATTATATCAGAAGTTACTGTAATAACATTATAGCATTATGTCCATCTAGAGAAACTACACTTTCCAATGGTGAAATAATAATTAATTATACAAATCGGTTAATTTAGCTTCCGATATTGCTTCATACAAACACAGAAACATTCTCTGTAAACTATCTTTCATAGCTTTCGATTGTTGCTGTCCAAGGCCCCTTATATACGAAGTCATTTGTTTTTTATTTCATTACACGGCCTTAGATGGCAGTTATTTTAATTTTAAAACTCATTTATCTCATTAAATATCAGTTATATCAAAATGTTTCAAGGAATAAAACTTATCGCACATTATTTTTAAAGAAACTTTTGTTATGTAACATTTTTCATAAAAATCAATAATAAGCGAGATATTTCGATTTATAATTCTGGCCCCCTTATAACCCCCCTTTTAAATAACGTATTTTGAATGTCATATAGCCTAAAATCTAAGTTACAACGAACTTAATTTATATTCCAATTTTCATCGAAATCCGTTCAGCCATTATTGCGTGAAAAGGTAACAAACATACAGACACAGACAGACATACAAACAAAAATTTCAAAAAAGCGATTTTCGGTTTCAGGGTGGTTAATTATATATGTTAGGACCAATTATTTTTGGAAAATCGAAAATTACCAGAAAAATTTCGGCTACAGATTTATTATTATTATAGATTTATTTATTTATTTATTTATGTATTTATCCATTTATTTATTTATCCATTTATACATTTATTTATCCATTTATCCATTTATTTATCCATTTATCCATTTATTTATCCATTTATCCATTTATTTATATATTTATTTATTTATTTATTTATTTATTTATGTCTATAAGAGTGCAAAGCGCCAATTACAATAGTTAGTACAGATATTCGTTTAAAAATTCATAGAATTACATGTAAGATGAAAAAAAGAGAAAACAGATACAAATGCAAGATACAAGTGTAATTACAAATTAAAAATTGAAAATGAAAAAAAAAACAAGTAGATACTACCTAAATAAAAGGCACAGATATAGATATAAATTAAAATACCAAATAAAAATAAATGAAAAATAGTTAAGTATAGATATCATAGCCAAAAATGTAAAATGTAGCTATAATTGACAAATTACAGAGTAAATATAACACTATGTTAATAAATTAGAGTATTATATAGTAGGCCTAATAGGCTTAATTTATTTATTTAAGAAATTCACTACTACAAAACATGTGTTCCAATTAGTAGGATATGGCTCTGAACCCTTCAAATGTAACCCACCACAAAGCCAAAGCTTCGCTCTTAGCCGTTGTTGCACCGCGGCTACAATTATTCCAAATATGAGATAACATCTTGCGGTTAAATAGTTTACAAATTAACTAAAACTAGTAATTATCTGAATGGGTAAATCAGTATAGGTACGCTAAAGGGAATCATTTGGTTTATTCATCGATAACAATGAATAAACAACTAAGTACTATACAAAACGAAAATGAACAAAATTAATACACAAAAAAATAAAATAATGTAGCTTGCTACATGTTGAGTAGAAAAAAAAACAAAAAACAAAGACTGTACATTAAATGACATAATGTACTAGATTTTTAAGTAGATAAATCCAAAACAAACTAAATTAATAATTAAAAAATTAAAGGATGTTCTATATATTTTGAGTAAATACATTTAAAAAATCAATCAACAATAAAATAGCATAAAATGTTCCAGATATTACGAGTAAATAAATATTAAAATATCACTATATAAAGAACGCAATATGTAGGCCTAGGTATCCACTTTTCACTTTATTTTATAATAATTGATCACTGCATTAATGTACTGGATATTTATTCGATCTACATATCACTTTATTCATAACAGTTGCTTACAGCAATAATGTACAGAAACGCAATTAAAATTTCCAGCGAGTCTTGATGGGAGTCCACATGTATGTAGGCAACAATTTCGCACGACTGTCCACAAGTAGCATATAGACAGGGGCTCTTGTTTACTGCATATACGCAGTGTGTTGTAAACGAAACAAAATCAGGGAGCGCTAAATTTTATTTATGTATCTGTAACTACATAAGCCTATTAGATTTTTTTTCCAATACTCTTGTCACTTTATTTGTGATCGTTGTTCGAAGGATTCACTTGCTATTTCTTTACAGTAACTTAATGACAATATCGCTTTATGAACGCTAGAGATGAACAACTATCGAGAAAGCAAGACCAACAGCGCCCGCAAAGTCGAAAACCCGCACGACAATGTTATATGCGTTGTAATTGACGTAAAGACTGCTTGTGAGTGTTTCGAGACGTCGAGATTGATCACTCCCTAAGTCCCGAACGTCAAGCAGCCTTGAATTGCCACCGTTTTTTTTTATCTACTTTGGCAACTGTTATATAGTAGGCTATACGCTAAATAATCAAGTATCGTATTTGAAACATCATCTCTACCTTTCAGTTATAATAATCCGTTCCCCAGTTTTTATTTAATTACTATGCCCTTATTAAAAGCCTATGCATTTTCTTTTCTTATGTTTGAGATTAAGTGTGCAATCTCAAGTAAAAAGCTATTAATGTTATGTTTTACGTTTCTTAGAAATGCAAATTTATTTGAGAATTGTTTTTTGTCTATTTATATAGCCATCATATAATAGAACCAGAACTTTTGATAACTAAGATATTGTTCTGTTTTGTCTTTTTGTCTCATTTAAACATTTATGTTATTTATTTCAATGATTTATGTTATTCAAAGTTACGAAATCTTTCCACGCCGACCAAATGCTATTTCGAGAATGATGAGCGAGACTCGAAGCGCACGAAAATGACGAGACGAGACGAGACGAGACGAGACGAGACGAGACGAGACGAGACGAGACGAGATTCGAAAGACAAGTGCAACGAACATAGCGAGCGAGAGCGGCAGTTAGTTTTGTTCATCTCTAATAAACATACTCGCCACGGCGTAGCTCTGTCGGCTAAGGCGCTTGCGTGCCGATCCAGAATTGCGCTCGGGCGCGGGTTCGATTCCCGCTTGAGCTGATTATCTGGCTGGTTTTTTCTGAGGTTTTCCCCAATCGTAGGACAAATGTCAGGTAATCTATAGCGAATCCTCGGCCTCATCTCGCCAAATATAATTTCACATCACCAATTCCCTCGACTCTAAATGAACTCGTAGTTTATACAATGTCGTTAAATAACCAAGTAAATAAACACACTCCCTCTCTCCCCTCGCTTATTTAATGAATCTTTGCAGTTTTTATGGCCGAATGGAGTCAAAATTGATCATGTTTTACTCTTACCGTCTTACGGATGCTGCTTCGTATAGCTATGAAGAAAGTAGCTATAATCTTTCCAAACATAGGCCAATACACATAACTTGTGTAGTATATGGTTTACACCTGCGTATAGGTAATTAAGTATGGGCACTTCGAGTCGGTACCTTTGATGTAGCCGGACTAATTTCAATGACCTTCAAGCCAGCTAGAGCGTGAGATTCTGCTTTCTCCCTAGAGTTGGCGCTGACATCACACCAGCTAGCAGTCGATATAGCAGAAATATAACACATATAATTAATACATCTAGGTACATTATGTACTCAAATAAAATAAATTGGATCCATAAAATAATAAATCCGTCATTAACTGTAATTTTTAGACTCTAAGTGTTCCTTCATAACGAGAGTTGAGGCGTTGATCCCAACAACAATTATTAAAATGTGTAATGATTTGATAGCACTGAAAATGGAAAAACAAAACCCTTATGAGAAGTAAAACCATATACCTATATTGATTATTATATACAAATATTAAACGAATTTGATACTTAATTTTATAATGTATTATATTATTTGATAATAAAATTTATTATATCTGAAATATAAAAAATTATTATTACAACTAGTTCGTCACTGAGAAATAAGGAAAAGCTGTTAACTTGAATTTATTTGAAGCAAAGCGTCACTGGATTATGCAATAAGGCAGGCGATGTTTGGATCCTGTGTCTCAACTCTATACTCAATTCTTATCTTAGCGTATGCTCGATTACACTAACCTCTAGCGCTTGAAAGTGGAACTAAACGCCAGCGCACAGAGAAACAAAACACAGGAAAATTCGCTCAGTGTCCATTCTTTATAATCCCTATTCGCTGGTTTACACAGAGTATGTGAGCAGGTACGAATCTTATAGGCTATTCCGAAGTGGACAAATTAATTTAAAACAGCAAAAAAGTGATTGTGATAGCCCCAACAGGAACTGATTTGTTTACAGCCAAACATCCAGATCTTGCACTTCCACCTAGACCCATAGTTACTCATTGAGGGACGTGGTTAGAAGCAGTAGTGTATTATGTAGACAATTTTGAAGATTTTAAATCAGTGATACATGAACTAAATAAAGATGACGCTTCATCAACTGAAATTCTTCAGAATTTATGTAAGGACAGTTCTTTAAAAATGAATCATCTTACATATCTGCAAATTTAATTTTTGTGTGTCACGCTATAAACAAATTGAAGAAATCAACTAACTTATTGACGAGAAAATGAATGAGGTGCACGGCATTAAGAAAAAAATTCATTCACTCACAGGTCGGAAAGCAGAACTAATTAAACAGATATTTAAAATATATTTGAAAATAATTATTGATTCCATACTATGCATAAAATTGCCAAAGTTTTAGAAGGGCAAGAAGACGTTTTTGTCGGTGACATTTGTTTCATGAAATATGCAAGTTCTTGTGATGTTGAACGGTCCTTCTCTCGGTATAGTGCATTGTTCTGAGACAGACAACGGTTTGTGATGTAAAACTTAGAGAAAGTCTTTATTGTTCAATGCAATAGCGAACTATTTGAACTCGCCCCACTGTCTCAAAATGAATGACTCGTGTTTTTTTTAGAATACATACTTAACATTTTGTAATATTGAAACAAAATATTTTTACAATCTTTATACATATTTTCCATCTTGAGTACACAACTTTTAACAATTCGGAATATGTATTACATGTCTTTTTCGTGTTAAATTGTATCTTATCTGGTTAACATGTTTCATTTACTTATTATTTCTTTAAATATTTACCTATTATTAACGTACCTACGCACTTATTATTTACTAATTATTTTCTTATTTACTTTTTACTTATTAACTTACGCAATCATTCATTATTTACTTATTTACTTACTCATTTGCTTAATATTATTTTGCTTACTTATTTACTCACTATTTACGTATTTACTTACTCATTTAATTATTATATACTTATTAACACACTCATTTACTTATAAGTTTACTTTCGCACTTAATATTTACTCATTATTTACTTATTATTGACTTGCTCGTTTACTTATTTTTTACTTACTCATTTACTCATTTTTTACTTACTTGTTTACTCATTTTTTACTTATTTATTTACACATTTAATTATTAGTTTCTTACTTATTTACCTATTACTAACGTACTTACGCACTTATTATTTACTAATTTAGTTATTATTTTCTTACTTATATACCCATTATTAACGTACTTACGCACTTTTTATTTACTCGTTTACTTATTATTTTCTTACTTATTTACCCATTATTAACGTACTTACGTACTTATTATTTACACATTTACTTATTAGTTTCTTACTTATTTACCCTTTATTAACGTACTTAAGCACTTATTATTTACTCATTTACTTATTATTTTCTTACTTATATACCCATTATTAACGTACTTACGTACTTATTATTTACACATTTACTTATTAGTTTCTTACTTATTTACCCATTATTAACGTACTTACGTACTTATTATTTACACATTTACTTATTAGTTTCTTACTTATATACCCATTATTAACGTACTTACGCACTTATTATTTACTCATTTACTTATTATTTTCTTACTTATTTACCCATTATTAACGTACTTACGTACTTATTATTAACACATTTACTTATTAGTTTCTTACTTATTTACCCATTATTAACGTACTTACGTACTTACTATTTACACATTTACTTATTAGTTTCTTACTTATATACCCATTATTGACGTACTTACGCACTTATTATTTACTCATTTACTTATTATTTTCTTACTTATTTACCCATTATTAACGTACTTAAGCACTTATTAATTACACATTTACTTATTAGTTTCTTACTTATTTACCTACTGTATTATTAATGTACTTACGCACTTATTATTTACTCATTTACTTATTATTTTCTTACTTATTTACCCTTTATTAACGTACGTACGCACTTATTACTTACTAATTTACTTATTATTTTCTTACTTATATACCTATTATTAACGTACGTACGCACTTATTATTTACTCATTTACTTATTATTTTCTTATTTCCTTATTATTAACGTACGTACCCACTTATTATTTACTCATTTACTTATTTTCTTATTTACCTATTATTAACGTGCGTACGCATTTATTATTTACTCATTTGTTTATTATTTACTTATTCACGCATTTATTATTTACTCATTATTTACTTATTTTGTTATTAATTACTTACTCATTTAGCTACTCATTTATAACTTATTTATTTGGTTATTTAATGATTTATTTATGTAAATATTTATTTTGTGTTTGTGTTGCGAATCTGATAATAAATCTTCGGTTATTTTATCAAAACTACGCTGTAATATTTCTCTATACTGAATTTTTGTAGAAGTCAGTAATTTTAAATAAGAAATAATTTACACTTCAACTGTTATTATATTATCTGTTATTATTGGATTATTACTGGAGTAAACCAAATTTTTAATCCAAAAATCTTGGTTTACATTCATGATAATAGGAACTGTATTGTATTAACACTTCGTGAAGTAATTCTGGATGTTATATAATGACTGTTACTGGTAACAGTAATAAAATATCTGTTTGTAAGTTTTATATTACTCTTTCACTACGAGAACTCTGTATAAATCCTGTAGGTAGAGCCTGAATAGTACCGCGTTACGCCACTGCACCACACTGTGTTTGTTCTAGCTCTTGCTGCACCCTCAAACTCCCAGGAATCCACCCCACCCCCTAACCACTTCTATCTATACGGAATAAATGTTTCCATGGGACGTCGACCCACTCCACCCCATACAGAGCCGCAGCTCCTCAATAAGACGGGAGGTTTGTTTTAGACCATCATTAGGAGTAGTTGCCAGCTACGAGCATGAATTGGAAATGGGGGTGAGAGGGGGATGAACATGAAAACGCACAAACATCTCCCACGGGCTTTGAATCGATAGAATGCGCCAGTCTCAGCAACATTTTTCACTGCCCCGCTAATTGCTAGAGGACTAGTAACTTTGCTCATAACAGGACGCTCTATCAAGTAATGAGGTTAATATCTGGCTGCAAACTGATGCTTCTTTTCTACCCTGGCAATGTGCTGTCACTATGCTCAAAACAAGGTCCTAATACGGCCTTCAGATTGAGGACTAATGAAGCCATCATGAATGTATTGAACTTATGAGTCTTGTTTTCATCGTCATTATCATCATCAACAACAAAAAAACACCGAGTATTAAGTTTTCTGAACCCTATTACATCTTAGTTTGATCTTTCCATATTTTATTAAACAGCCATTCTGGACAAACTGGAAATTGCGATGTAAAAGTCTTTCCCAGAAAATAAATATTTGTTTATTATTAGATTAAGACATAGATATGACTCTAAATTTAAATATTATAATGTTCTATTTTCAAAAGGAAAATATTTTACAAGTTTTATGGGCATTGAATCTAAATGGTCTTAGCTGAGTAATAGATACTGTTTTGTTCCCGTAATGTATGTTTTTCAAGAGCTACTGTAGAAGATATATTTTGAGAGTCTGCTTGTTAATTCCAGAGCTTCAGGATCAAGAAAGAAAGAAAGAAAGAAATAAATAAATAAATAAATAAATAAATAAATAAATAAATAAATAAATAAATAAATAAATAAATAAATAAATAAATAAATAAATAAATAAAGAGATCAAGAAAGAAAGAAAGAAAGAAAGAAATAGATCAAGAAAGAAAGAAAGAAAGAAATAGAAAAGGAAGAAATAAAAAATAAATAAATAAATGAAGACATCAAGAAAGAAAGAAAGAAAGAAAGAAAGAAAGAAAGAAAGAAATAAAGAAATCAAGAAAGAAAGGAAGAAAGAAATAAAGAAATAAGTAAGAAAAGAGAGAAAGAAAGAAACGAAGAAAGAAATAGGAAAGGAAGAAATAAGAAAGAAAAAAAGAAAGAAAAAAGAAATAAAGAAAGAAAAAAGAAAGAAATAAGCAAACAAACAAACAAATAAAGAGAGAAAGAAAGAAAGAAAGAAAGAAAGAAAGAAATGAAGAAAGAAATAGGAAAGGAAGAATTAAAAAAGAAATAAAGAAAGAAATGAAGAAAGAAGCAAATAAAGAAAGAAATTAAGAAAGAAAGAAAGAAAAAATGAAGAAAGAAAGAAATGAAGAAAGAAAGAAATAGAAAAGGAAGAAATAAGAAAGAAATAAAGAAAGAAAACAGAAATAGAAAGAAAGAAAGAAAGAAAGAAAGAACGAAAGAAATAAAGAAAGAAATAGAGAAATAAATAAAGAATTAAATATATAATTAAATAGATAATTAAATAATAAATAAATAATAAATAAATAAATAAATAAAAAATAAATAAATGAGTAACAAGTTATAACGAGGATAGTTGTTTACTGCAATTTCGTATATTTTATTCGCTGCATTTAATTTATGTTGAATATCCGCGGGGGACATTCGAGGATGTAGCTAAGTAAACCAAAAAAGTGACTTATTAAAACTGAATAGACCTAATTACTTTTTCTCTTGAGCTTTTCTTTACAATAAGCAGGCTTCGTAATTCAGCTACCTATAAGCTGGAATGAAGTTGCTTGATTCCAAGTATATCTGACGTCACAGCGCAGGTATAGTTATGTTCGTATACAAAATAGTTATGCACGCTCTGCCTTTCGCTCTAAGAAGTCGAAGCCGGAACGCAGTCATAGTGAGTAGTCTTATCGATCACTGCTCTTACTAGTCGTATTATTTAAATAACTACATCTTTGTGGCTGATTGAAGGTTCATTGAAGAGGTAACATGCCTTTGGTAAGACGCCCAAGTGTGTAATATTGCTGGGCATAGTTGAGGATATTTGAACTAATATTTTCACTGTCAATATAGACACTATTACATATACATTATGTAAAATAAACCTAAAAGTAACAAAAAAACAATGCACTGAAAGACACTGCAATTATATCAAAAGATACGAAAGTGTGTTGAACATAATCCAAAAGAACCAGTAGGTCCTACCATCAAAATCTGAAAATTATTAGGATATTAATTCGACGTTTAGAGTGGATTTCTGTAGACAACATCCCAATTAATAAATTACGTAGTCTACATTTCAGGAGATTTCTAGAAAAATACATAGCAAATTAGTGGGTTTTCATTGATGAGCGACATACCGGTATGCAATATCCTAATAAAACATGAAAAAATATCAGACAATAGAAATATCTTGTATTACATCATGCACCAATAACTTCATGTGTTACTGAAATAATTTCTTGCAATATAAAATCATTTCAAGTGACATTAGCATGTGTTCAAATTCTGTAACTTACGAATGCACGTTATTATTCATTGCAAAGATCACGACGAAAATGAAGGTTACGGCTCAAGCATGTCTTTACTAGTAGGCCTATAGCTTCACATTGTCGGGAGTTGAGTGTACTCCGCGAACACGAAGGGAAGACCTGTTTGTTTATATCCTTATCTGTTGCATCACCTGTGTTAGGAGTACTATATATCCAGTGTGTTATTTAACTTCAGTCTTTAGGTAGTTGGAATACGAAGTCTAAAAATAAGCAAAATGATGAAATGGACTGGTGGTTTGTGTCTTCAAATGTTTTCGTTAGAGATAAATTAGTTGCTTTCAACAGCAATACGGTACAAATTTGAAATTTCTTCTAAAATAATCTTTAAGCTTCACGAGAGGAACAGCACTATTTTAAAAATTAAATTAACTTAAACATACGGAGGAAGTTAAAGTGTCACAAATACTAGCATTACTTTTGTGCTACACCTTATTGCTTCTACAGGGACATCATTTTATTTTTACTAACATTTTTAATATTACCTGGCTATAACGTATTCCTTAGGCCTATGCAGTGTATATTATACTGTCTACAACACATTAGCGTACACTATAGAGAATGAAGTTAAATTTAAAAATAATCATAATATGGATATTTAAACACATTTTTGAAAATGATGGCCATTCATTTCGATACAGGCTTCAGTTCTAATGTGCATATCGGACTTTAGACTATTGTACGTAATTCCAAGTACCAGGTTCGTACTTCGTATCAGTAAGTCATGTTGAAATAATTCTGTACCTACTCTATAAAAGAGACCTTACGTACTGTAAATTCAATCTTCACTTCTGCCCGATAAGAAAAGATAAAATTACTCAGACATGCTATCTACTATCCGTCCAAGTGGTTACGTCGCAGCGTCGTAGAAAGGGAGGAAATCACGTGACAGTTAATTACTTAACGAGGCCCTTTTATTTAAGTTATTTTAAAGAATTGTATGGATATAATATTACGTAGACGTCCAATTCCTAACAGAAATTAATGTTCACAGAAAAGAGCTAAGACATTCCAGCCACTAGCATTTACAGAGAGGCGAATAGAAGCAGTTAGGAAAAACCGGGATGCGATGTAGGCAAATGGAAAATGATGCAATATTGAAAGCTCTTTCGTCACTGGAAAACGTGAACATATTTTTGGAACGTACTATTTACTATGACCGTACGGCTACTATGACTGTATATGCGGTCTTGGATCTGTGTGGAGGACGGTTGAACTTCATTAGTAGAAGAGGAGAGAGTGAAGTACATTCAAAAACTCAGGTACAATAAAAATTGAAGTAAAAATAAAATGATGTCTCTGTATAAATTGACATTTACTTGCTTGTTACTGTATAAGTTTATGAAGTTTCGATTGCAACCAAATGAACGAAGTTATAATTAATGTTAAGAATGGAGTTTGAGATAAATGTTATTGTGTTATGCAGATTCATAGGACGAAAATAAATTCAGCACTTTGAATTTTGTGAGTAAGTCTAATGTAAAGAAATGTGGTCATGAATAATTTTAAAACTGTACTTAGAATCTATATCAATTTCATCGTAATAAATATGTAAAAGTGTGTGCGAAATAATGATATCCGTTGTTACATTTACAACACTTTCCTTTCAATGTGACGTTGAGAGAAATAAAGAGGCGAAGATTCTACTGTGTATGGAGTAAGAAAATAAAAAAATGGAGAGGGAGGTAAAACTGAAAGCATATCTGATATTTTAGGCCTCGGTATAGAATTTTATTTTCTTTCTCCCACATTTGTTTCTCCGGTACAATAGATATAGAAAGAAAAGACCTGACGGCCATACTAGAAGCCAAAGAGGTGAGCGAGGAAAGTCGTAAAACAAAAGACGAAAAGAGGAGTCCAAAGTAAAGAAACTTAAGAGTGGAAGGGAGAGCAAACTTGAAGAGAGTTGCAAAGATCTTGCAAGCAACGGTAAGCCCAGCAAACAAAAATCGCATCAAGTATTTTTTTTATCTCTGAGAAATCTTAAACCTTGGCGACACATCTACGTGAAAGAACACGTCCACCATTTTGAAACTCAGGTACAAAGTTTCCTACATTGCTTTCCTTAAGTAAATCTCAATATCTATGGATGAAACGATAAAACTTAGGAATGTACATTATGATAAACTACATGTCTTGTATTCTGGAATAAAGTAAAGGTTTGCTAGTCGAAATATCCAGGTTTATATAGTCGAAACTAACAACTATATTTACCGAGAACTTTCAAAGTTTGCAACGAAAATACTCCTGTGAGTAATGCTTTAGGGAAGAAGTCAATATTTCTGAGTGATACTTGGATTACTATTAGATTCGAGGTTCGTGGCTTTGAACCTTTGAAGGGGGGGGGGGGGAATCCTTAGCGTACCTTTCTTTTAAAAGAAAATAAAGCTCGAGATCTCGGCCCAGACTTAGAGTAAAGAAAGTGTCATGTGTATAATTGAAAGAGTTAAGGCTGGTTCACAATAAACCGGGGACGGAAACGAGAACGAGAACGGAAATATTGCTAAAATAAAGCTATTGAAATGTGAGCATTTACAATTAACTATTTTGAATGATCACATCTAAATACATTTCAACATTACTTCCGTTCTCGTTCTCGTTGTCGTTTTCATTCCCGATTTATTGTGAACCAGCCTTTACAGGTAATATACTTCTTAGTAAGCTGTCTTACTCTCCTGGCTTTTCTTGGGCAGGAGTCGAAAATGACATGTGCATTTAAATTCACATTGGGCCATTGTGCCTCCTATTGCAATCATTTTTCTAATGTGACTGGTGGCTAGGTGGTATCCGTGAATCCAATGTTGACAGATGGGTCATCCTGCCTCAGCTCTTAGACAGCAATGTCCAATCCACAAACGAGTTACCGATAAACACCAGGGCCTCTAACCCAATGCCCTTCCTGTGTCTGCAATGGAAACCTAGACTATTTCCAAGTCTATTCTTAATTATAATAGATGGAAGAAATAAGGTGAATAGCGTTGGTAGAATGAAAGCGAGAAACGGAAGCATCCTGAGAAAAACCCTCTGCAGTGTCTACTTTGTCCAACAAAAATTTCATCACGACCACGCCTGAGATCGAACCCTGGCCCTCTATATGTAAGTGTTAGGGGAGAGTCGGGTAGTATCGGACATCGGGTAGTATCGGACAGTGCGTTTCTTTCATCTACCACCATATGGTAGTACCTGAATGACATGGTTACGTTTCTCTATGCGACATCACAGAAACGTAACCATGTCAATCAGGTACTATCATCGTGTGGTAGGTTAAAGAAACTGACTGTCCGATATTACCCGATGTCCGATAATACCCGACTCTCCCCTACTGCTGGCAAGCAAACATTCTTATGGGGACAGATAAAGTTGATTTTTTTCTTTCACCATGTTAAAAATGTCAAAACAAGTGCTTATATAAATTTTGGCCACTCCGAGTGCAATTACGAGGGCCCTCCAAAAAGTGAGTTTCCCTGAAGTAGTGTACATAAAGAAAGCACAATTTCATGGAAAAAATTATTAGAATAGATACAGATATTGTTGAACTATTTCTGAACATATTCTCCACATTTGTCATAACGTGGAATCAACTTTTGTATCCCTGTGTCGTAGAAATTTGCCTCCTGGGATCGGAACCAGTGTTTTACAGCCGTCTGCACTTCTCTGTTGATCCCACGGTATGGAAAATGTTTCAATTCTGGTGGGGAAAATGTTAAAAATAGCTCAAGAATTGTATCTGTTGCATTGAAATTGTATTTCCTTTCTGTAAACGACCCCAGGGAAACTTTCTTTCTGGAGGACCCTCGTAATTGCGCTAGAGTGGCCAAAATTTGTATAAACACTTGTTTTGACATTATTAACATTTTGGAAGAAAAAAAACTTTATCTGCCCCCAGGAGAATGTTTGTTTGTAAGCCATAAATCTGACTGCATTTCGCCGCACTCCACTTATAGTTGGACGTGTTGTAAATAATCTTATGCCTGTTTTTACTGACGAGAAGGTACACTGATGGTATATTCAAGACAGTTTGACTGGATTTTTCCTCCGTTGACGAAAAGAACAGACAACGTTTCGATGTTGAAACGCTTCACTGTTAGACGAGAGTGGAGGGAGGGATTCTATTCTTTCGAATCGTTATAAATAGCTATATCCACGCAATGAAGCTAAAGATAATGATAAAGAACTTTACGTGCTAGGTTCACCACCAAACACAGAAAGTAAAGACAGAGAGAGAGAGAGAGAGAGAGAGAATATTTCAATAGTAGGTACTGCTATTCAGAAAAATGTGTTAATTCACTGGCTCAATTCCCAGATAAATTAACGCTTGCATACTAAATGTGAACGAAATTCTATCATTGGGTATGAAGAAAGAGAATTCTAAATAAAAGAACAGAAGAAATGCTAAAAGCCAATTTGTAGGCCTATATTTTCATGAAAATCCAGTAATTCACCCATCATAACAATATATTTCTTATTTCATGTAATAAGAAATTTTATTATTTATAAATACGTTTCACGTCCGGAATCTTTTACCATGGAAAGACTCTGCATCCCGTTGCTTTCCGCACATCACTCTCTTTTTCGCATTTCAAAAGATCCCAGGAACGCCCCATCATGGAGATCAGAAGAGTCAGAGGCTCTCTGAACTTCACCGAAATTCATCGCAAGAATTAAATATCAACTCTGAGTCGGCGTTTATATTCTAGATAGAAGGACAGTTTCATATTCTAGAACATACCTGCACAAACAGCGCTCAACGAGCGCGCGCGCTCATTCGGAGCGGGAGAGCTGTGTTTACCGCTCACCGAAATGGAGAGGAAGATACGTCACAATGATATAGACTTGCCTTAGGTAGAGGAGAGAGAAACACCACTCATTTATTTAGTGGAGTGCAGTGTGTAGGCCTATTCTCAGTAACTGTTTCACGTTGCTTATCTACTGCTACAGTACAGTATGGAGGAATCTAAAAGACGGAACATAACATTTAACATTTAACGATTTACAGCTCGAACTTATTGATCTTCAATGTGACCTAAGGGCTAAAGTTTAGCTTGTATTATATACGTCTAAGTACTCAATAACAGCATCCACGATTCACAGTAGTCAACTTGAACAACATCAAAAACTCCAACATACAATACTATGGAAAATTCAGTGAAAGTGCGTCAAAAAGACAGTTTTTACCAAGAACAGTAAAACAACCCCATTTTTTAACGATATAACAGGCCAACACAGCCAACCATATATGTGATAAAAGTGATATAGTGTATACAGTGTTTTACAGTGTTTTTATAGTGTATATATTTTACTTGTTTATATTTATGTGTAATAATGGTTTTAACATAATTTTCTATTGTCCTACATGGGTTTTCAAAAGATAGAATTTAACAGAATCATAACAACCAACCACACACTGCTTATAGTAATTTTAGCTAAATTAAGAAATCATGAAAGGTCATACACAAGTGAACAACCCACAACATAATTAAGAAGCTAGGTCTTCACAACACACAATGACATAGACCCCATATCTGAAGATGACACACACCGAGTGTCGAAAACGTTCATATAAATCCAAATATTAAGATAAGCACAGGTGGAAAACAAAAATTGATATTATAAAATTGATATTATAACTAAGGGCTAAAGACCGTTTGAATAATAGTACTAGCCTGGTTGAGATTTACAAGACTAAACATTAGCAATAATATCCACGACTACACAGGCTGACTGTGAATTTTTGTATTCATTTAGTAGGTTATTTTACGACGCTTTATCAACATCTTAGGCTATTTAAGGTCTGAATGAGATGAAGTTGATAATGCCGGTGAAATGAGTTCGGGGTGCAACACCGAAAGTTACCGAGCATTTGCTCATATTGGGTTGAGGGAAAACCCAGGAAAAGACCTCAACCAGGTAACTTGCCCCGACCGGGAATCGAACCCAGGCACCTGGTTTCGCGGCTAGACGCGGTGTGGACGGCTGTGAAAATGATTGCTATGTTTGGCTCAACATTTATATTTGTGAGCAACTGTTTTCTATAATCAACTTTAAAAAGGCAGACATCGAACTTCTGTAACTGATGTTTCATTACGATCAGTAGGCTACTGTTCCTTTCAGCTGTCAAGAGCATAAAACCTCGTTTTGATGTACTGATAAATAAAAATATAACAAAATGGTATTGTACATTTAGGTAGCTATTGAATTTCTATTATTTCTGTAAAATAAATATTTCTTTATTAATTAATAATAGTCCAAGATAGTTTTTCAAACACCGAAAGGGAATTCATTTCATAAACACTCGTAATAGTACTTCCTTTTGTACATATTTTGTACGAGATCACCCCTTCTTCCAGTCCACCCTTACACAGAGCGCAGCTAATATCTGCATTCCGCTCATGAGCTGTGAGCCGGCTCGGAGAGCGCAAACCTTGTGCAGGCCTGTTCTAGAATGTCACAACAGTGGAAATATAAATCTTACAGCTTCCTCCTTAATACGGTGTCGGCATCTGTTAGTTTAAATAGCCTACTACAACACAAATCCGTAATACCAAATGAAAACTTAAGTTTTCCTTTTTAATAGCTTTTCAGAAATTAATAATTGTAAAATAAATTACTTAAGCCCCATTGACCATGCACCGAAGAATTATGAAAACAAAAATAAATAAATAACAAATTTACTTTATACGCTAATCTTTAGACGTCCTGCGACTCGGTGAAAAATGTAATCAGACACCTAGTATTTTTTACTGTTTATAATAGAGACTACAAGGCAACTTTTGTACATCCTTACGTTTTAAATTTCGGAAGTTTTTTTCGATAATCTCTTGTCTGCATGTCTCTGCAGAGATGAACGATCATCAAACTAATACGGGAGTACCGTGTGCCCCACCCATCCGTTATAGCTGGTTTCCGTAACCGGATTTCGCTCCTATCGTAGCTTTCCAATTCGTCACAATGCAGGATGGATATTGATCTCATACGCTTGCCAAAATTTCATGAAAAAGTTCCTTCTTCACGAGGACTCGAACAAGCGCTCATTCCATAACGCGAGTCCGTGATGATTTAGTCGACGAGATACGGCGTGGAACGGTACCTTCTACACTGCTCCGCCGATTTGGTAGAATGCGTTTGAGTCTAAAGAAACCAGAAAACAGTACAACGTGGTGTGTTGTAACGAGAATCCAAGACCCCGTACACCGGTAAGGCATCGTGTCAGGAACACTTTCAAGTCTGAGTATTTCTCACAAAGTAAATATTATTCAACGCCTTGAAAACGACGCAAATATTAAGGATATTGCTGGATAGTTTGAAGTATTCTTTCTTTCTTTCCCCTTTGTTTATTTATTTAAATGTTTATGTACTTAAATGTTTATCTATTAATTTAAACATTTATTTTATGTATGTATTTATTTATTTATTTATTTATTTATTCATTCATTTATTTATTTAATCATTCATTCCATTTAATTTCATATTTAATTTACATTCACATAAATATAAAACCAAAAGATCAGAAAACATATCGTCGTTGTTCCTGCAATAACTGCTATGTGCAAAATATAAACTTTTTCAGTAGGAAGAAAAAACATATTTATTCATCCTATGGTAGCAGTATATAGGAGACTACAAAATTCTTACATTTTCGAAACAAAGAAATATAATTGCATAGGAGATTGTATTATTTGCTGTATCACTATTTAAGTTATTTAATAGAGTAAAAATCTGAAAATCAATAAATATGTCACATAGGAGTTATTGCAGGAACAACGACGATATGCTTGACAATTCCTAAATGTACTACAACTGTAGCATATAATCACAGTCCAAGGCTTTATGACATGATAATAGTGTGACAGCCACGTGAGATTCGATCTCGCGACCGGCAGAAGGAGGGCGCGCGTGGAAGGATCGGGCGACGCGGCAAATGAAGTTGCGCACGCATTTACTTCCTAGGGCATGCGCTGTGCGAGGAAAAGGGGGGAGCTGGAAGCCAGGCGAACTGATTGTTGTATCGATGAGAATGATCCCGAAATCGTGGTTTCTGGAAAGTATGGCTTAACTTATAAAAAGCGAGCAGCCTTCGAAGGAAGTAAGTTAGTTAGTTAGTTAGTTAGTTAGTTAGTTAGTTAGTTAGTTGCAGTTGCAGTCGTTGCTAGTTTTTGGTCAGCAGCCAGTCAGTGTAGCAGTGAAGCCAGCTTCGAGACCGGAGTTCGACTTGTGTGAGTGTGTCCGCAGCTGTGTGAGTGCAGTGGACCGCAGTTGGGGGACCTGAGTTCGAAGTTCAGTGGACTGTCTCTGAAGGTCTGGGGTTCGATATACTGTGAACTCGTGTGACTGAGCTAGAAGAACTAGCCAAGGCAAACGAACTGTGAACTGAGAACTGCCAGTTTTGTGTTGTAAATAGTGCTTTGTGAACATTAGTTAAGATTAGCAGTACATTGTTGTTCTCAATAATCCAAGTAAATTATCATTGTCGTCTGTGGAATGCAATAACGAATACTGTGTTGCTGTGTGGAGTGGAAATCCCATTGTTGACGGGAGTGTTTACATTCAATTATAGAAAGTAATTATTGTTGTGAGAATAAAACTACATTATTGTTTTGTATAAAAGTTACAATAGATAAATTCTCAAACATACAATTTGCTAATGTTCCTTATTTAAAAGAAAAATCTATTAAAATTGCTGTTAACAGAGAACATTTAAAGTCCAATTATTGTGATATATGTTTTTCTTCTTATTTTTTTTTTCTTTAATTACTTTTTACTCTGTTATTCAATAAAATATCTTAACATTAACTTATATGGAATGCCCCCTCAGCACGAATATGTAACTTACTCTTTCTGGGGGTGCTAGAGAGTTCTTATATAAAAATAAATCAATGTGTATCTTTGTTCTGGTAATAAAGTATTATTATTATTAATTCTTTATTTATTTAATTCTTTTTTTTATTTTCTTATTTATCTACTTATTATTTCTTTATTGTTATGTGTTTATTTATTTTGTTACCTCTTTGTTTATTATTTACCAACTTATTTACTATATTATTTATTTACTTATTTATTCATATATTCATTTATTCAATTGTTTATTTATTTATTTATTTATTTATTTATTTATTATTACATTTTAAATCTAAATAATATAGGAAATAATTAATCTGTATTAACGTTACATCACATTCACTTTTCATAATGAATTAACAGTTCTTAAATACCCATTCTCACGTAATTGATTTTTTACTGTCCACAATATTCCTGGACTTCCATACTGTATCTAACCATAATGCTTGCCGATTTCAGGGAACTTGCTCCTTGTGTTATATCTAAGTAGGTAGACACTGGCGTCCTCCTATATCGACGGAGCAGAGTATATGCTTCCTAATAAAATCATAATTATGAGGAATGAACGTAACCTAGTCTCTGGCTGATGACGCTACAAACAAAATGTACTTGTCTATTGTCCACTCTTTTAATACAGAAAATAGTGACTTTAGTTACCTTCTCAGAAATGGAATTTCTCGCATTATACGGCTAGCACAGAAGTCCAAGAAGCCACACAACACAACCTTTCCCTTCAATATATTCCGCCCTAATGATCCGACGTCACAAAACAAAATATTGAAGCTGGGATAAAGCCATGTGTGTGGTGGCATCAGACAGTCATCCCGCTCTTCAGTCGAAGAGGAATAATGTCTTTGTATTCTTTATAATATGAAATAGGGGATTTTCCACCGTCTGAAAGAAAACTTATTTTCTACCATTGTCACTTTGGGATTTTAGGATTTGAGCCACACAATAGAAGTAACAAAATGTTTTCTAAGCCACAACATGAATATCTTTTATGACTAAAAAATCTAACATTATCTAACGACATGAACAACGACAGGGTGTTTCGAAACACTCAAGCAGAAAGCCACTGGATTTTTCTTTAAATGTTTGAGACTACAGCCCGGAATAATGGAGAAAACACATTTCATAAAACATTATGAAATATATGCACAATTAATGAGATTTAACACTTCCGATCTACTTAAATTGTGAAGAGAATTTTATATTATTTAATCGTCTATTGAGATTGAATTTACCCGACACTTTGATATCACGAATGAAATAATACAATATTATAGAAACTACAATTCAAATTCTTCATCAACAAAATAAAAAAATAGGCTATATTAACACAATTTTATACTACCAACTCGTCTTCAAAAAGAACTCCGAAACTAAAGTCAGGCCCTCCATTTTGCACGGTCAGTTCACTGCTCAAGGAAAATTGAAAGATTTGTGAGTGAATTGGTAAACGCTGGATAGACATCAGAGTTGATTTTGCCGGAATGACATAATGGGCTCAAACTCTGAACGATGATGACTATGAAGAATTAATTAAGGATTAATTGAAATAGTCTTTTAAATTTTGAATACGTCTCTAAATTTTGAAGTACTGGTCTAAAGACTGGATGGACCGGTAAAACGTTTAAGAAATTTTTTTTTCTCCAAAATGGACCACATGGTCCCTATTCACTAATACATTTCGCAGGTTTTCAAATGGGTTTGCTATTCAAATTCTATTCCATCATTACTTCTTTTATTCATTTACCAAACTGAAATGTGCAAAATGGAAGTAATGAACAAACTAAACACACAAATTATGTTAAATAAACAAACAAAATACCCAAGCTACACACACAAATTATACAAACTAAACAAATAAACAAAATATGCAAATTAAACACACAAACTATCCAAGCTAACCACACAAATTATACAAACTAAATTAATAAAATAGCCAAACTGAACACACAAATTATACAAACTAAGCAAACAAAGAAAATATCTAAACTAAACACACAAACAAACTATCCAAACTAAACACACAAAAACTATACAAACTAAACAAAAAAATGCAAACTAAACAAACAGAATATCCAAACTAAACAAACAAAAATATCTAAACTAAACAAACAAACAAACAAACTATCCAAACTAAACACACAAATTATGCTGACTAAACAAACAAAATATTCAAGCTACACACACAAATTATACAAACTAAACAAACAAACAAAATATGCAAATTAAACACAAACAAACTATTCAAGCTAACGACACAAATTATACAAACTAAATAAATAAAATAGCCAAACTAAACACACAAATTATACAAACTAAGCAAACAAACAAAATATCTAAACTAAACACACAAACAAACTATCGAAACTAAACACACAAAAACTATACAAACTAAACAAAAAATGCAAACTAAACAAACAAAATATCTACACTAAACAAACAAACAAAATATCTAAACTAAACAAACAAACAAAATATCTAAACTAAACAAACAAACAAAATATCTACACTAAACAAACAAACTATACAAACTAAACACACAAAAACTATACAAACTAAACACAAACTATGCAAACTAAACAAACAAAATATCCAAACTAAACAATTTTTATACAATCTAAACAAACAAAATATGCAAATTAAACACACAAACTATCCAAGCTAACCACACAAACTAAATAAATAAAATAGCCAAACTAAACACACAAATTATACAAACTAAGCAAACAAACAAAATATCTAAACACACAAATAAATTATCCAAACTAAACACACAAAAATTATGCAAAATAAACAAACAAAATATCCAAAATAAAGAAACAAAATATCCAAACTAAACACACAAATTATACAAACTAAACAAACAAACAAACTATCTAAACTAAAGTAAACAATGATTAAATTGTATAAGTTAGGTCAGATGCAACAGTGTTCATGAGTAGGATAGTTATATACAATAGAAGTAATTTAATACAGTTATATGAACAAACAAACTATCCAAACTAAACACACAAAAAACTATACAAACTAAACAAACAAAATATCCGAACTAAAGACAATTTATAATTTTGAATTGTATTCTCATAGTTATGAAACAAAAGGTATGAATTCTTTAAGATTATTTGAACCAAAATGCAAAACTGTTACAGTATTTAATCATAGTAGTAATTTAGGCCCAAGAATTTATAACAAATTTATATTTAAATATCCTAATCTTGTCAATTCTGATAGTTGTAGTATTAAATTTAAAAAGTTATGTATGGATTTTATAAAAATTGAAAAATTGTAAATTTTAATTTATATATTCTTATTGCATAGTAGACATAGGACAAATTGTATTGTATAATTATTAATTTCAATTCAGGAATCCGCCCCTGAGCACGAGTTCTACTCTTTCAGGGGCGACCTAAAGTTTTTCTGTATATATTATATTTTATGTTACAATTATTAGCAAAATAATAAATAAATAAATACACAAATTATACAACTAAACAAACAAAAAAATATCTAAACTAAACACACAAACAAACTATCCAAACTAAACACAAACAATCCATCCAAACTAAACACATAAACAATCCATCCAAACTAAACACACACAACAAACTATCCAAACTAATCACACACAAAAAACTATACAAACTGAACACAGACAAGAAACTATACAAACTGAACAGATAAATTATACCAACTAAACACACAAACTATCCAAACTAAACACACACAAAAAATTATACAAATTAAACAGATAAATAATACCAACTAAATAAATAAACTATCCAAACTATATACACAAAAATACTATAGACAAAAATAAATTCTCTAGAAGGAATTTGAAACCATGGACGGGGTTTCCATACCAAGTTGAAGCTGCACACCAATCGTCTGTTTCATTACTGTGAGGCAATGAAATTTTTTAAAGTCTTTTTCTATTTTTCTTTTTTTTTTTTTAGAATAAAATAGTAATAAATTAAGTTTTAAAACTGCAATTTATGTCATTTGTATAGAAATATAGTTTATCACCATGAGAACAAAGCTCATTTGTTACAAACATACATTTCGGAATGTATCTACTGTATTTAGAAACTTAGGTAGATAATTATGAACGTGCAAGTGGAGTCCAGTTCACGGCCCAAGAGACATAAATTAGCAGAAGTGAAGATATCTCGACCGGCTTGCTGCTTTCTTAATTCCCCAAATCTACCTTCTTGTAGTTCTGACGACGTCTTCAGACTTGTGCGCCCTGTCACAGGCATCTCTGCACGTGACAGTAGCACAAAGGGGAGGAAGTGATTTCGCCGCCCCAGCTACATCCCTCCATTTAGCTTAGTTTCGAATGTTCCCTATCATGCCATTGACCATCATTACATCTCCCACCCCTTCTCCAAGACGTTCACCCCCCGGTGCGTGCTTTTCTGATGGCTAGCCGGCGAGATTCGTCTCAGCTTTCTTCCCGTCGTCACACCCCCTCGTCGCTAATGAGACGACATCTCATTACATCTTCAATCCCGTATTGCTACCATTCACCCCATCCTCCGTGCTCGTCCTTCTTCTGCACCTAATTTCAACAGGAGATGTTTGTAAGTAGAGATCTGTTGTACACATTCAACAATAGGATTATACGTCGCCAGGGAAGAGTAATTCATAGTGTTGGAAACTATTCGAATGACTTCATTTGATTTATTCAATTGTTAAAATCATTCGAAATATTCGAAATGTAAAGAAAATCATTGGAATGATTTCTACGTAATCAACCAAAAGGCTTCGGTTCTTATCAGAGGTCTACATCGGACGCTTTCGCTCGAGCGCCAAGTAGTTCATAGCATAATCCGATAGGTAGCGCACATGCATGATGGATAAAATTGTCGCCAGCGATAAATCCTCGAACGGTATAAGCCGAGCGTTAGACATTCGTTCTTGTTACAGTGATGTACTGTGTAGTAATATCATAGATGTTTATCATTTCAAAACTTTGCAGTGTTAAACTAACCTCTCCATAACACAACTACAAAACTTGCTTTAAAATGTAATATAAATGCTGTAGGTAAATTTATCCCCCCCCCACACACACACACACACACACACACACACACACACACACACATACACACACACACAGGAGTGATTTTGTTTTTGCCATATCTGATAGATGTTGTTGGATGTAAATATAATTATTATAAACGGAGAACACAATCACGATAATGCAAGAAATGTATCAAGTTTTCTAGTAATAATAATAATAATAATAATAATAATAATAATAATAATAATCTCTAATAATCAGTGTATCAATCTTTGCGTCTGTAACAGTTGTGCAGCATGATTATTGGTTTTATTATATTTTCTGTGACGTTATCTCTGTACTAATATTCTTATTAATTTAGTGCTATATAATAATATTTTGTAAAACGTTTCTACATTGTCGCAGTATATAGGCGGAACACTATGTATGGACCTATCATATTATATATGTGGTAAATCAAATACTGAATAATTATTAATTAGGAATAATAACTGTATATCGAAGTTTTTCATACTATTTTATTTATAACTTCATGTTACTGTTTGATACGTTTCATTAGACGTTTTTCATGCCTTATTTTTACCTTGTGAGCAAAACATATGTGTATCTTATCTGTCGCCTTCCATACAAGATAAGACATGTCGGTGAGATGGCCTTGTACTGTGCTTCTATTTATTACGAGCATATCTTATCTCACTCGAGTGTGCGACATTCGACAGAGTTCAAACGAGCGATTTAACTCTGGTTCTTATGCTAAAAAACCGCGATTTTTCAACAGTAATCTCACTAGACGTTTTGATTTATCTAGAGAAAATCAAAACTCGAGTGGGATTTAATTGACTATTACACGATTAGAATAAAGTATATAAAGATTAGAAGTAACGAAGTACTCCAATACAATAAAATATTAATTGACTTACGAAAATACAACTGTCTTCAAATGTATTATTGTACCATCTCAACATTACAAATATTACGCTAGATGCATGCTAGATGGCAGTAGTGAGCAATGCCTTCTCGTCGAGAAGTTCTCGATCTATTATACACGATGGCAATGTTACTAGTCAAGAAGGCTTTGTTGATTCAGTTTCATTTTTATTATTAAAACAGTTGGATTCCACTTCAATTATCCGAATCCCAGTAATCAACGTCACTTGACAGATGATTTTCAATAAATCTTAATATTAAACAATCTCTGATACTTGACTATCCATAATATCATATAGCAGAAGCTATAACATAACCTAACTAATATACTGTACACAAGTGTTAGAAAAGGTTTAATTAACGACGATGACATAAAAAATAAACATGAATAATTTTAAAAGGAATAATTATTGAATGTACAATTTTCAAATTTGAATGTGGTTGGTGGTTCAATTGATGTTATATTGGACGTGTGCGTAATAGAAGTGGAACTCGTTGATTTAGGCCTACATGGTGTATTCAACTTATTCAGGATTTCAGAATGGTGTACTTCATTTATTTGTAAATCGGATTTCAGAAGATGCATAGGTATGATCAGTGATTTTTATTAATTCTTGTTCTTGAATGCCAATGCGAGTCATATTTGAAACTGCTGTGCATCGACTGGAGTGGTTTGTAATTATATATATATATATATATATATATATATATATATATATATATATATATATTTTTTTTTTTGGCGTCCAGACCAGCGCAGTTTCAAATGTTGGCAAACAAAGAAACAAATGCTAGGGACGCGATAAAATTAAACAAATGCTAGGGACGCGATAAAATTGTGCGATAAGCAGCCATGATTGGTTGAAATACGTCCTTTCGTACCGTTTTATTGGTCAAAAGTAGTATGACGTAGTAAGAGTGTAATAGTCAATGAAAAACGATTTGTCCTTGAGTGCCTCGCGATCAGCAACATAAGTTCCTTCAAAGTACAATCTTACAAAAACGTTTTGTCGCACAGATACTTTATAAGTCCCAGAAAGGAGGCAGTGCGCATGATCAGACATACAACGAAACGAAACTACTGTAATTTTATTACCTTAACTAGTTCTCCTCTTGTGAACCAGGTCGCTCATCCTCTGATCATGCGCACTGCTTCCTTTCTCACACTTACAAAGTAGCTATCTGTGTGAATTCCCCAAGACTCTACATTAGGATGCATGATTGAACTGTAAATAATAAAGTTCCTAAAGTTATATGATTTTTAACAATTTTTGTGTTAAGTGCCTAATAATAATGTAAGTTTTAGTTAAACATTGAAAAACAAAACAAGACCCTCTACCCAAGTGTCTTTAAGCCCGAATGAAAAGGATAACTTTTGGGTTGTAGTGGGTTATTACAGATACTTAAACCAGACCAGCGGAGGACAGATACGGGTCCCCCCTCTGTTCCTGCGGCCTTGTACCTCCATTTCCATGGGAACATAACTGGATTTTTGTCTTCCTTTTCTTCTCTTTTTATTGGTAAGTATCTTCACTTCTCACGCATTATACTCATAATATGTGATATACAAGTGACTATGTGCAGTGTTCATTTCGTGTACAGTGAAATATCTATAAGTCGTATTTGACCATAACTTCAGTACGTGTGCAATTTCATACGCTAATTTCATGTCCTAAGGACGAATAACTCGCAATAAAAGAAATTTTTTTAACAATAACCTTAACTTCATCTAGTCTTCGTAAATATTTTGTTGAGAGTCTATAGTCTATAGTCGTCCTTGACCACAATCTTCTGCGTATTTTAAACGTGAATTTCATTTTACAAGCAAGAAAATCACATAATATAAAGCATCTTTTTAACTATAACTTCAACTAAATCTAGTATTCGTAAATATTGTGTTGGAAATCTATCGTCGTACCTACTACAACCGTTCGTGTAATTTTAGACGTAAATTTCATTTCACAAGCACGAAAAACTCGTAATATAACAGATCATTTAACCGTAACTTCAACTTGTTCTGCTATTCGCAAATACTGCCTTACAATTCTACCATCGTCTTTGACCGTCACCTAGAGCGCACCTCCACGCGCAAATTTCATTTTTCAGTGACAAGAACACTCATAGTATGCTCCTAAGCCATCTTTTATCATAACCTCAACCTCATCTGCTATTCGGAAATATTGTCTTATAACTGTATCGTCCTGAGGAAAATTAAGTGAACTCCACGAAAATACTCATAATTGTCTTATAACTGTATCGTCCTGAAGAAAATTAAGTGAACTACACGAAAATACTCATAATTGTCTTATGACTGTATCGTCCTGAGGAAAATTAAGTGAACTGCACGAAAATACTCATAATTGTCTTATGACTGTATCGTCCTGAGGAAAATTAAGTGAACTACACGAAAATACTCATAATTGTCTTATAACTGCATCGTCCTGAGGAAAATTAAGTGAACTGCACGAAAATACTCATGTCTTATATCTGTATCGCCCTGAGGAAAATTAAGTCAACTACACGAAAATACTCATAATTGTCTTATAACTGCATCGTCCTGAGGAAAATTAAGTGAACTGCACGAAAATACTCATAATTGTCTTATGACTGTATCGTCCTCAGGAAAATTAAGTGAACTACAGGAAAATACTCATAATTGTCTTATAACTGCATCGTCCTGAGGAAAATTAAGTGAACTACACGAAAATACTCATAAGTCGTGTGTGACCGATCACTGGAAAGCAAATAGGCTATTCCAAACCAAGTATTAGTTTTCTTTTAGGAAAATTTACTTTCCTCTAACATAGTAACTACACAATAACAGGCAAACATTGCACAACCAAAGCTCAATACTACTGGAAGTATTCTTTTACCTACTTCTAAGGCTTCAACAAGATCTGTACGAAGTAATTAACAACACATTTTTAGCTTCAGAACACTAGCCAATTAAAGAAATTATACTTCTGAATAGTTTATTTGTAATATTCTTTTACCATTAAAACTAAACAAAAAAAGGTATTTTACTAACAATTTTTAATTAGTGGGGTGTGTACAACGAAATTCTCAACACACAACTCAACGTCAAAACACACACACGCTTTGACTGTACACTATACCACAGGAACACACCCTCACAGGAAACAGAACAAGTGGCGCCAAGACCAACAACGACCAATTCTGAAGATGACCCATAAATAGGTCGAAACATGTAAACGAGGTACGTTAAAATTTAACACAGGAAAGACTTGCCATACATTTTCCGAAGTGATACAGTGTTAAAAGTTGTGTAATCAAGATGTATAATCACAATTAGTTTGAAACATTAGGCCTATGAACTTATGCTACATAACATATAGCTAATTTGAAATATTAATGGCAATTAATAACACACACAAAGTTTGTAACGATTACCTTATGTCAGTTATTATTATTATTATTACTATTACTATTACTATTACTATTACTATTACTATTACTATTACTATTACTATTACTATTACTATTACTATTACTATTATTATTATTATTATTATTATTATTTTATAGCTACAAAAATTGTCCTATCACCACATAAGAATACTTTGCAAGCTTAAACGCAGCAAATAATATTCATATCTTGATATCAATTTTAGTTTTACTGGGATTTTGTAATCTAGCAAACGAAGCCATGAGCATTGGGAAAAATATGTCGATTTAATTAAGAAACTAGAGTGTGAAAAAAGGATAGTAGCTCAGGAAAATTTTCTAAAAACTATTTTAAAAGAAGATGAAAGTAACAATTGGAGACAGTTTTATAATTATGTACGCAGGAGAAAAGGAAAAAAAATGAAGAGAAAGTATAACTGATAACAAAGAAAAGGTTGACTTATTAAATTCCTATTTCATTTCGGTTTTCAATAATAATAATAATAATAATAATAATAATAATAATAATAATAATAATAATAATAATAATAATAATAATCCCGCTGATAGGATTGGTTGAACACAGACAGTGAATGTGAATCAAATTCGACTTTCAAAATAACTTCCAAAGGGGTTAGAGAGAGAATAACGAAATTAAAAAGTCGGAAGTCTAGAGGACCAGATAGTATTGCTACAGAGATTCTTAAATTAGGTTCCGAGGCCATAATTCCATACTTAATGCGTACATTTCATGTTTCCATAAACAATGCAGCTATTCCATGTGACTGGAAATCAGCTATAGTGGTACCCATACATAAAGGTGGAAATAAATTAGATGTCGGAAACTACAGATCGATTAGCCTTACATCTGTCGTATGTAAAGTCATGGAGCATTTGATATCGGATTATATTCGTCATGTTCTAAAGCGAAAGACTGGTTTTACAACCGCCAGTATGGTTTTAGGGAAGGCTTTTCATGTGATAGTCAAATTATGTCGCTGGTTCAGGATCTAGCTGAAGAGGTAGATAGAGGCGGAAGAATCGATGCAGTTGTGATTGATTTTTCGAAAGCATTTGATTTGGTGCCACATGACATATTAATAGATAAGTTAAGTAGGCTAGGAATAGATAAAAGAATGGTGCTATGGATCCAAGAATTCTTAAAAGGTAGAACCCAGAGAGTTAGAGTAGGTCATGAAATATCGGAAATTTGAAATAAAAGTTCATGGGTGCCACAGGGCAGCGTTCTGGGTCCATTACTCTTTATAATATACGTAAATGACCTATGCCAGAATATTACATCAATGTGAGGCTATTTGCAGATGACTGCATTATCTATAGAAAGATTAGAAATAATTCAGATGTAGGTGCTATTCAAACAGACTTGAATAAAATTTATAACTGGGGTTAATGCATAGGATGAAAATAAATGGTTCTAAAAGTAAATCTATAACATTTTGTAAAACCCGAGAGGAAACTAGTCTTAATTACTTCAGTGGTGTTGTAATTCCGCAAGTACAATGTTATAAATACCTAGGAGTGTATTTAAACTACAAACTTTCTTGGGGAGAGCATGTTGATAATGTTACCGTACGGGTAAAGCATGCAGGGCACTTCACTTTATTATGAGAATCTTCAGAAAGGCTAGCCCCAAATCGAGGGAAATAGCATATCTAACGTTAGTGCGACCGTTAATGGAATACGGAACTACATGTTGGGATCCCTATAGAATATATCAGATAAATTCCTTAGAAAGAATCCAGTATAGGGCAGCTAAATTTGTTAAAGGTAAAAGAGAAGATGGAAACTATACGATAAAAGAACTTAAATGGGAAACTTTGGAAAACAGACGTAGGAAAACTAGAATAACATCATTGTATAGAGCACATCTAGGTCAGAAAGCATGGGTAGACATAACGGCTCGGTTAGAAAAGCCAACGTACTATGGTAGGAACGATCATGATTTTAAAATCAAATGTAGGAAATAGAAAACGGATGTAGGTAAATTCTCATTTTTAAATAGAACTATAAATTATTGGAATGACCTACCTGCAGCGGTCTTTGAGGGCTGTCCTCCCTTAAGGAGATTCAAGAATAATTTAAAAAGTTGTGTATAAAGTGCAAATTAAAATTAAGGTGACATTTAACATTTAATTTTTTAAGGTGACATGTATTTATTTAGCCTGACGAGTTACTTCCTTGGTTTGAATTGTAAATTATTTAAAAATAGCGTGTAAGAGGGCCGTAGACTAGAAATGTTTAGTTTAAATGTAGTTCTGTTTATAAGTATGCATAAGGATGTAATTATTTGACTTATTTGAACTGTTGTATCAGTGAAGCGAGGTGAGTCAGTGAAGTTATGGTTTTACAGTGCAGTGAATAGTTCCGATCAGTGATAATTTATAGCGTCAAGGAAATGTGTTCTATAGTGTCAGTGAAATGTGTGCTAAAGTGTCAGTGAAATGCGTCCTAGTGCCACTACAGTGAGTGAGATGAGAGTAAAGTGAAAGACTATTGAAACTAATGTAGCACCTATACATAATTATGTAGGTTGTAATGTTAAATTAGGTATTTTATTTATGTTTTATTATTATTATTATTATTATTATTATTATTATTGCGTTAAATTATATTGTGTATTCTTATTGTATTGTGTATAAAACTGTATTGTGTATTGTAAATTTACTGTGTATTGCTTATCATTTTATTGTGTATACCACTGCCACCGAGTGCTTGCCCACTTGCAGTGTAAATAAATACATACATACAAACGCATATAGTTAACATAAATTTTTCTAAGACAATACAACAAGACTGACTCTCGATTTGAATTAATAATGCATATAATTTTAAATAAATAAATATAACATATTTATTTCCTTATATAACAATAAAAACTAACTAATCTTTGTATTGTCAATTCTGGAGATAGACGAAATACTGTATGTATTCCACTCATTCAGATTAAAATTTTTATTCCCATCCTCATTTATAAGCAGTTAAAAAAATTGTCTCTTATTTGGGTACTTTACCTTATATGTATTTCCTTATTTTATATATAGCCTATTTAATGTCATTCCCAATTCCCCTATCAGAACTCAACCATTGCTTCATTTAATAATGTAATTATTATGCGGTACTATGTAGTTCGTTTCCCACAGACCATCGAGGGCAACCTAGGAAGTGGCAAAAAGTACTACAGCTGCGTCGCATCACTCCTAGATGGGGACGCTTGGGTGAATGAAGCAGAGTCAAGTAGGCGACACTGGAAAAAATCATTTTTCGTATTAATTTAATAAAATATAGCTAACACTTACGCCGCGTAACAAGATTCGCTCTAAGTACAATAGCTTACTGCAATTAATATTCATACAGGTATTATGAAGTACCAATGTTCCATGTTATTGCAACAACATTTAAACGGACTTCAGACTTGAACGTCTCGGATCCACGCTCTGACGGTGATGGTGTTTTTATCAACAGTAATCTCACTAGAGGTTTTGATTTATCTAGAGAAAATCATAACTCGAGTGGGATTTAATTGACTATTACACGATTGGAAGAAAGTATATAAAGATTAGAAAAAATTAAGTACTCTAATACAATAAAATATTGACTTACTGAAATTCTATTTAACTAATGTTAACTTCACCAAAACGTTAGAACGGAGGCGCCATTTTCAGTTGACTGTCTATGCTGTAAACAAATTATGATTGCAAAGCATGTTTTATAGTACCGTAAAGAATTTGCAGTTTGAAATGTTGGCAAACAAAGAAACGAATGGTAGGAAGATAATAAGAAGAGGAGGAAGTATATAAAAATTAGAAGAAATAAAGTACTTTAATACAATAAAATAGATATTAATTGAGTTAGTAAAATTTTATTTCACTAATGTTCTCTTCTGTCGGGAGGGGAGTGGGTTCCACTGCTGGGTCACCAACTATATCCATGGAGACCGGCCGAGCGCGTCAGGAGCTTCGGAGGGCCGCCGCAGGCGCGATCTCAAAACCAAGGAAGTCAGGGAGAACAGGGGAGGAAAGGAAGTGGCGAGAATGAGTGGGGTTCCATACGCCTGATAAAGTTACCTGATATTCATCCATAGGAGTGAGGGGAAAACCCCGAAAAAACCTCACCCAAGCAATTCGTTGTATGTGGAGAATCGAACCCCGGCCCGCTGGGTGGACTTTCACTAATGTTATCTTCACCAAAATTTTTGAACGCAGCCGCCATTTTCAGTCGACTATCTATACGGTAAACAAATTGCGATCGCAAATCATGTTTTATAGTACCGTAAAGAATTTGCAGTAAGCGATAAAATTGTGCGATAAGCAGCTATGATTGGTTGAAAGACGTCCTTTCGTACCGTTTTATTCGTCAAAAGTAGTATGACGTAGTAGAAGTGTAACAGTCATCATAATTTTCAATACGGCTCCGGAGTACACCCAACCTCTAGGGATAGCCGGAACGTGACGCCGAGGTCAAGAAATTGTCAGTGCACCTCCATGCCCCCATTCGCAGTATGGCATCAAAAGGTATCTTCAATTTATCTTTAGGGGTTAGGTACAGCTTACAGCGTAAAATTTTTGGAAATATTCAACATTTTTTCCTCCATTACTGCATCTTGTACAAAAATGAAAATTAGTGTGTGTAAAACGCTGTCCTTCAGCTGTATAAAAAAATTTTACAATTAAAAAAAAATTATTTACATTTTTTTTTTTTTTTCAAAATTCAGTTCACTGTGCAGTGATGAAGCGTTTTACACATAACTCAAAAACTATCCAACATTCCGCAAATCAAGATTTCAGGTATAACTCCCTGTAAAGTTGATTTGAATAATTTCGAGGGAAAAATTGTTCCGGGGCCGGGCATCGAACCCGGGACCTTTGATTTAACGTACCAACGCTCTACCAACTGAGCTACCCGGGAACTCTACCCGACACCGATCCAATTTTTCCCTCTATATCCACAGACCTCAAAGTGGGCTGACAAACGTCAAGCAACCAACTTCGAGTCCACACTAACTCTGTGTGACTTAAATTGTGGTTTTCTGGTAACGAACAGTGACGTGTATTATGCAAATCAAGATTTCAGGTATAACTCCCTGTAAAGTTGATTATTATCCAACATTCCATGATGAAATATTTTGTATGTATTTATGCATGTCATATCTACAATATGATGCAAGATCACTTCTCTACCTTCAACAGAATGACAAAAAATAAATACATTATGGTCAAATACCAATATTTTCTATTACACAAAATAAAAAAAATATATTATTTATTTAGGAATATGAGGGAAACGCTTCATCATTGGACAGTGAACTGCCAACATTTTGAATTTTGAAGAAAAGATATAATTTTTTGAAAATCGGAAAAACATTTTTTTTCATATAGCAGGACAGTGTTTTACACATACCAATTTTCATTATTGTACAAGTTACAGTAATGGAGGAAAAAAAATGCTGAATATTTCCAAAAAAAAATTACTGCTGTAAGTTGTATCTAACCCCTTAACATATAGTACACATTGGCATGCGAACGGATGCCATATAGTAGGTATATAATGGTTTATAATAATATACGTAAGTTAAGATTACTTTAACAAGGCATTCCATTGATTTTAGTAAAACTGAGCTCTCGTATCCTAAGAATCAAATGGATTCAATTCAAAATATACGACCGTTACGTACTCGTAAACAAGTCTGGCTCTGGGGTTCAATTGCAATTAATAATGCATACAAAATGAATACACTATCTTCTCACTGTACTTCCGAACACGCAACAGTATGCAATGTTATTTTTCCCACACAGCCACTCCCCCTAAATCCGAAACCCCTTGAAGGAGAGGGGGACATCATGCAGAGACCGTGATCAGCTATCATCCCATGCGTAACAAAGTAATGCCGAATGTATCTTATACAACAGTGGGGGGTAGTTTTGAAACTAAGTAGGGAGAGGATCGCAATATATGGCCACTACCGGCAAGGGGTTGTATGATGATGTCTGCAAGTTTTATAATATCATAGATAGAGCCTACAAATCTTGAGAGCGGTACCACTCGTCACCCATTTGCTTGATTTAGCCCCCTACAAGCTTTCTGTACTCTGTGTACGACAAGTAATGTGCCTAAACCATTCCTCCTCATTAACTGAAGATGGATAACCATGGGACATTGAGTGCTTGCACATTGTCCGCCCTCATGCAGCTTCTAATGCATGGAATTAATCCAGGGATTCCATCTGTTGTTACTAAGATTCAAACACAATTTCTTTCTTCTTTAGATTGATTTGACATATTCAAAAATCTATTCACGTCTGGAATGAATGTTTTAAAGTGTGAATGAGATAATAATAAATAATAATAATAATAATAATAATAATAATAATAATAATGCATAAAGAAATTTGTCTCATATCAGCTGAATGGTACATCGGTACCACAAGTGAATACTTGCAAGTACCTAGGTATATATTTAAGTAACAAAATGGTTTGGGAGGAACAAGTCACTAATACCACTAGGAAAGCCTGAAAAGCACTACATTTATCTATGCTTATTCTGAAAAATCTAAACGAAGGTCAAAACAATTAGCGTACAAAACCCTTGTTCACCCAATTAGGGAATATGGAGCAGTAGGTTGGGATCCATACAGACAAAACCAAATCGATTCAATAGAAAAGGTCCAACGCAAGGCAGCAAAATACGTCAAAATGGGAAAGGGACATGGTGAAGAGATAGTAAAGACTTAGGGTGTGAATTTCTCAAATCAAGGCGAAGAAAAACCAGATTCAACGCATTGTTTAAGGCACAAATAGGGGACAAAGCATGGACAGACATGAATGCTAGATTAGTAACTCCATCATACTTAGGCAGGGCTGATCATATTAGGAAGTTTAAATGCAGAAAACAAAGAACGGACGTGGAAAAATTTTCCTTTGTTAACCTCACAATAGTAGACTGGAACAGCTTACCTGGCGGCAATCCTTCAGGGTGGTCCTCTCAAAATCAATACATTTTTAAGGAAAGATTGAGAAGGGTAGACTGAAAATGTATTTGTAGGTGCAGTGTAATTATCTAAGGTGTGTCATGTAATTAATTAAGTTGATACGTAATTAATTAAAATGATATGTAATTAAGTTGATATATAAATAAATTAAGGTGATATGTAATTAAGATGGTATGTAATTAAGTTGATATGTAATAAAGTAAGGAATTACTTAAGTTGGTAATAGTTGGGTGAAATAGAAGTACTTAAAAGTTAGGTTTATTTTCGCTTATTGTAGGCTTTATTATAGAATAGTTTTTTTTTATTTACAGTCCTAGGTTTATTGCATCTATTTAGTTATAGTTACAAGTAAATTTACGTTTATTTTTTTATTGCTATAATTCTTGTATTATTGTAATCGTATTATTGCATATTATATATCACTGCCACCGGTTGTATACCCAAGTGTAGTGTTAATAAATATAATAATAATAATAATAATAATAATAATAATAATAATAATAATAATAATAATAATAATAATAATAACAAATTTGTATGATTATTATTATTATTATTAACAAACACGTCACTTTGGAACCGATTATGCGAGTATTAGCTGCTTTTGGTCAAATTCGACACAGGCCGATACCCACTGCTGCGACGGTGTAATGAATGTAATCAGGTTCAGAGTATACATTAGTGTCGTGCAATGTTCCAACGTGAGAGGGGATATCAAGATACCACGAACTTCGCCCTACTCCATAGACATCCCAACAGTACGTGGAAATGAAGCATGTAAATTAAACAACCGAGTCTGTCGAAAAACGGTCAGAGGCCTTATGTTCGGTTCAAGTTTACCGAGTCTCTGTAGAACCGAAACTCCCTTTGCGTTTGTTGAATTTTCCCCCTTTCTCCTTAGTTCCTTCTGCCCAGGTCGATTGCATTTAAGTGTGCTTAAATGTGACAGGCTCATGTCAGTAGATTTACTGGCATGTAAAAGAATTCCTGCGGGACAAAATTGGCACACCGGCAACGCTGATATAACCTCGGCAGTTGCGAGGGTCTTTAAATAAACCATAATTTAAATTTTTATATAGTTTGAAAGTGAATTTTTTTTTATATTTATTAACAGGTAGGGTACTCTAAGTTTATTATGTGTAATACGAAAATGAAATAATCTTATTTATTCTCAGGTTGAATATTGCAAGCTACAAGGAATTTTGTGCAGTATGAAAATGAAATCATATATTTTATTTATTAACAGGTTGGATAAGTTATAATGTTAGGTAGCATGAAAATGAAATCGTTTATTTTTATGGACTTACACAATTTATTTAACATTTGTGTGCATGTTATAATACTTTCATTGTCCACATATTGTTACCGAACAACTGATTTATTTAAATATTATAGGAAGAATGTAATTATAGCTACTTTCTGTGGGTAATTGGTATAGTAAAAACTGTCATATATTTTTAAAATAAAATGTGATTTACCTAAATGAGCCGTTGAGAGCAGAACTGGTATACCGGTAGGTCAAAATTGGGTAATGAGGTTTAAAGTAAAAGTTCTGTAAAATATCGCGCAAAGTAGCAATTAATATGTCCTTCGTGCTATCCACCGACTACTAATATTTTAAATAAATTGAATGCTACTTTGCGCTGTATTTTACAGAATGTTCATAATTTCCCATTTTTTACTTACACCACTTCTGCTCTCAACGGCTCATATGTATAGCTTGATTCAGGGATTTTGGTCCCTGCAAAAAGTAAGTACTGTACTCCAACCACGAGAAAGTCTCCAGGGGATGAAGGGAAGCGGGGTGATGCTGTGAATGAATGTTGACGTCATAAGATGTCGTAAGGTCACACACGTGGGTACTCATATCTCTATTGGCTATCTCTCAAAGCACAAACCATAACACATTTTTATACTACCCTAGTTACAAAATTAGATCACTGTTAATCTCGGTCTTTTAATCCCTCCATACAGGAAATAACATATGGAGAAGAGCGCATGATTTTTAAATTGACGTTATAATTCTAATATTATCTATCTACTTCGCTCCAATAGATGACGCAATAGTAAGCACATACCTTTCACTGTTTATTTCCTGATTGGAGAACAGAAGAGAGAGTTACTCATCACTACTGGCGGGCTGGGTCACACAGGTCAGGCCGCGCAGTCATAACACCTAACACTTCCTTCTTATCTAGTCGAGGTACACTCCGTCTTAAAACACAATATTCTTCACACGTCCCGTTACTAACCACTACGTCTGTTCACTAAACAATGTCTTGATGGCATATTTTCTTGACATGAGTGTCTCTCAGCTTCGAGCATAGATATTAGGCCTATTTTCTTTCTAAATCTTTCCCTCTTCCCCTCCTATGCACATTCATAATTAAATTTCTTTCTTATGACGCAACACACAGCTCTCTCACTAGCCAAATAACAAAGGGCAGGGGCCATTAACGCTGAATCGAGCTGTACGTCTATTTCTGTGGATGTTTAATAATGATTTTTAATTAAAATTATCTATCTTTACACCTAAATAAAACTTCACAAGATTTGTTCTAAAATCTATACGCAGCTAACATTATGAAGGGATGGGATTGTAGGAGAAGCCAGCGAGCTAAAGAGGCAGATTCGAGCGAGCTGGATAGATGCGCTTCTTCAAAGCAGACTTTGGTTCTTGTCACGCTAGACATCTTGAACCGAACATAGCCCTTTAAATGCAAGACATTAGTAGACACTTTGAACACCTTTAACTTGTCAGCAAACATATTTAAAAATAATTATCTTCATTTGTTAACTTCACTAAAACCTGTCTTTTTTCGATGTCGTTTACCACCTAAACGAGGCATCGGAGAACATGGGTTATTTTATGAAAAATGATCCTCATTGCGAGATCTATCGATCCCCAGACTTTATTGCACAGGTCCTGAATCACCCTGTATAATATGTGATTATTGTCCCAAACCGACAGATGACCTGACTGGCGTTCGTGTATCCCAGGGCTGGGCACATTACGTGATTCTGAGAAATGAGCGCTGTGTGCTTTAAAGAGCGGTTCTTCCGAGCGCTATGACGTATGCATACTGTACGTCATTCAGTGTCGATGCAGTGGTTGACTCTGCAGTATGATGAACTATGAAGTCGGAGCTTCCGCTCATACACTAAAGCGGCCCGCTACTCCCAATGCTTTTAATGTAACATGGGAGGAGGAGTTCTTTTTGGTAGAGAGCAGTGGGTTAGCATAGTGTTTAATTTGGCATAAAACACTCCAACTGATTAAGAAGTTCAATATCCAACGGCATTATTCTTTACAACATGCTACTGAATATGACAAATATCTTGTAATTAATACAACTTAAAGAAAATGTTTCTCAGGTACATTATATTGGAGTATCTATTTGTTTTTTTATATTGCATTGTAAGTTATACATTTAGTAATATATAATTTTAAATTATACAAGTATTATGTTATATCATAGTATAGTGTATTACAGTTTATGATATCATATCATAGCATATCATATCATATAAAGTTACATGTTATATTATATTATATTATATTATATTATATTATATTATATTATATTATATTATATATTATATTATTGTAATCCATTATGTTTATATTATTTATAGCCTACCATTATGTAATTGTTACAGCACTGTGCGTATGGATTATGTAAATAAGCCTAATGATTTGTGTGTGTGTGTGCATAGAGCGAAGTTTATTTCATTAAATTAATAAGTGTACTCTACAATGGATTGATGTAATATCCTTATAAACTATTATGTATTGACAGACTGAATGAATAGAACAACCGTGGCTCTTGCTTGCCTTGCGGAGCGAGAGCAGCTCTGGCCGGGTAAATGGAGCCGCTCTCATGCCCGGCCCTGGTGTATCCGATGGTGACTAAACTAACTTAAGCATTCTAAGATAATATGAACTGAGGATTTTGAAGCCCGGAAGATATTAACGTTTCAGAGAAATAAGTAACTGTAATCTCAGATGAAGCTCTCACTTCTTCCAGGAATTATTTTAAATAACATGTTTACATTCTAGAGCTGATTCAGAGATGCGCTTCTTCCTTTAAGGTTTGGATGAATCACTGACATACACAACAAGAAACATACCATATGAAAAGAAGTAGAAAAAGAAGAAAAGGTAGGTGGTGTTCCGAGCGAAAACCCATAATGATCCATCAAAACAGAAATGCGGGATACTCCCCCATTGAAAGAGCTCGAGGCAACAAAGCTACATCATTCCCAAACACGGGCCCATATTCATGAAGATGCTGCTTCATTCTTCGCAGCGGGAAATTGCAGGTGCGACGGGCCGGTATTTATTGCAGGCGTTGATGGAGCCAGGGCGATGACAGCCAGATAAAATATTGTTCACAATCACTGCAACTATCTCTCTTCCCCCTTTCACACCCTCTTCACCCCTCTCCCTCTTCATCTCGTCTCTCTCTCTCTTCTTCTTCAGTCCATTTCCCTTTTCATCACTTTTCTTTACTTTTTTTAATTTTACAAACTTACATATAAATTCATATCTTTCATTAATTTATTATAGTTATATTATTACAAACATCCCTATCTCTATTACTATTGGAACACGGTCCTTATTTTATGAGTAATAGCTGCCAAGAAATTTATTTCACTAAATTTCTAAAACTTCCACACAAAATTATATTGTGTTTTGAGAATTGTAGCTCTCTGAATTTTGTTACTTATTAAGGGATTATGTAGGCTACATTTTACAGCAGTAAAATTTTGGAAATATTAAACATTTTTTCCTCCATTATTGCATCTTGTACAATAATAAAAATTAGTATGTGTAAAACACTGTCCTTCTGCTATATGAAGATAGTACATTATGCAACGAGCCTATAATGGTAGTAATTAAGACGCAAGTATGATTGTTTATGAAACGAGCGCAAGCGTCTTAATTACCATTATAGGCAAGTTTCATACGACTTTTTATGCTCGACCATATTTATAACTTGAAAGTATTGAAAATTAGGTCTTTTTATGGTTATGGAACTGACCTGAATTGTGACATGTGCGCAGACGCGAAAGTATTGATTTTTTCCGAGGCCGAATGTCATTGACCTTGGCACAGAATAAGAATGAACATTAGTTTGATATAACCTGGAAATTGATTTAGAATTGAAAAACGAGATGACAAATTGAATTTATTTGAATATTATTTACAATTAACGCTAATTACTATAGTAACAGAACATAACCTTCTGCGACAGCATTGGATTTCCAGCCTCCGTGACTTTTCTCCAATTGTCTGTCGATTGCATATCCGAGAATAATCGATATAACGGTACAAAGCTGACTTGTGATTGGCTGAAGACCTGTACTTTAATGAGTAGGTGTACTTTAATGACCTGCATTAAAGGGCTGCTACCAGGTGTATAATTACTACATTTCGGCATGGTCGAGCATAAAGATATTTTTACGAATTAAAAAAATTATTTACACTTTTTTTTTTTTTCCAAAATTCAGTTCACTCTACAGTGATGAAGCGTTTCCCACATAACTCAAAAACTGTCTGAAAATAAATACGAAAATGGGAAAGCTCCTGTAGCATTGTCATTGTCTCACAATGTTTAAATAATCATACACATTGATTCAGCCGACTATAATCTACAGTAATGTATCAGTTTTATAATACTATATTAATTCTTACCTCAAATATAAAACGTTTCTTCAGGAGCGGTCACAAGAGAAAGAAAAACTTACTGGTCATCCACCTTTCACTGAACAAAAGCTTCTGCAGTCGATTGCTTCTATTCAAAAGGCGGGTAATCAATAGAATTGAAAATAAGACATCTCCTGGCATCTGTTAGGTATTTCAAAAACTTAAAAGTCAAAGACCACAAATCCATGGCAGTCAATTGAAATGTTGTCACGAGATTAGGGGTATCACGGAATTAGGCACCTTTACCCTACATTGTCGCTACCATCTGTATGCTGATGGTCTCCAACTCTATATACATTTCCGACCTGATACATTAAATGATTCTATCGACAAATTAAACAGCGATCTCATTTCAGTCTCGATATGAGCCAACAGACTCGGTCTTAGACTTAACGCAGCTAAGACGCAGGCCTTAATCATCGGAGCCAAAATACTGCTGAACACTTTGAACGATAATCAAATTTCGGCCATTAAGCTTACTAATATTGAAATTCCTTACTCATCTATCGTTAAAAATTTAGGTATATACTAATATTTTGATAACGAATTGAGTTGGGATTACCAAATAAAGCACACTTGTAAAAAAACTCTGCTCGTCTATTCTCTCGTTAAGGCTGGTTCACAATAAACCGGGAACGAGAACCAGAATGAAAACGAGAAGCAGAGGACGTGAATATGAAAATTTTTGATTCACAATAAACCGAGAACATAGACGACTATGCATATCGATATGCATGTCAATAACGATATGTAAAGTCGATATTACGCATTCTGATGTTATTTGTGTAAAATTGACCAATGGCGTTCTCTCATGAGTACAAGGCAGCCAACATAAACACAGATTAACCAACTTCGAAATTTCAACTGAAACATTTCATTAGGTACGGTACTATAAATATGCCCATATCACCCTATTATGCAATTAGAGAGATTCGATGAATTTCCTGCAAATTTTTTAACATTTCATTTCTTACATTTTTTTCCTCTCAGCTTTCCACGTTCATTCTCATTTTCATTTCTCTTTAGGCCTATTACTTTAATTAGCTTTCATTCATTCATTTTCTCTTTCTTCACTTTATTTAATTCTTTTCTTTTATATTCTACATTCATGTGGTCTTCTGTATTTCATTTATTATTTTATTTATTTTCCCTTTCTGATTCGATCTTTTGACTCCACACTTAATTTCTTTCCCCTTCCTTTCTCTCTTTTTCTATTTTATATTCCCTTCTCCGTCTGCCTTGTTTTATTTTCATCACTTTATTTTTGTTTCTTTTTGTATTCCTTCCTTTTTCGTCTTTATATTTTATGTCTCTTTATTCCTATTTAATACTTTCCGGCCCTCCTTTTCTGGTACGCATTTCTTTCTTCATATTTTCTTCGGTAAATTCACACAATTTACTCCTCTATCTGAAGCGGGCGAGAAGAAAAATGTTGAGTGAGAGTGTGTAGTAATACTTCCCCAGTTCCTGTAACAAACTCTGGGGAGGAGGCGAAGATTGCACATGAGATGAGGTCGAGGTAATCAGCCGCGAGCCAGACGAGGCAGTAAAAGTGTCGTTACTGGTCAATCAGCTTCCAAACAACTTCCGCAAGACTCTATAAAACACGGGGATTAAGTTTTACTCCTACATTAGTAGGAAGCGTTGCCTGGTTACGGTTCGTGATCTAGAAAAGATGACGACCGCAATTGCGACGTCCTCACATACGAGATCTTTAGACGCAAAATTCGCTTCAATTGTAGTTTACGGACATCATCTTGTACCAATAAACTTTAATTCTACTCTTCTCTAGTTTACGTCACATTAGGCAAAATTACATTTTCATGAGATTGTGTCGAATTTTGTTAGACGCAATGGCTGTTGAGTAAGTTTTCTTTTGCTTATCCCGTTTCTTTTGGTAGTCCATTTCAGCAATGACTTGTTATTATTAGGGATGACAATTTTATGTTCCAAATATCTTAAGTATAAATATCTGCAGTGCTCGGGAAAAGTGACATAAGTCAGTTTCCACAAACCTTTCTTGATAATTAATTGACAACTTACACTGGTTTATGTCGATTTGATTTTTTTCTGTATGAATTATTGTAATGGGAGGAACACTTATGTATTTTTTTTTCCAAGCGAGCAGATGTTCCGTAAGTTGTCAAATTGCCAAAAAAGGTTTGTGGAAACTGACTTGTGTCACTTTTCCCCAAGCACTGCAGATATTATCTTAAGATTAAATTAATTAATGTAATAAGCGAATTAATAATACTCGTAGGTCTATATGAAAGTTTCAGAGCCATAGTGGGCCAAGCGCCATTTATTAAAAACGGAGAATGCAAGGATTAAAGTAAATGCTATAGTTTAATGAAGATTGACATATCATTTGATTTTAATGTGTATACTTTATATTACTTGCTATATGTTTGCATTGAATTATGGTAATAACCTCATTTTAACTGTTGTTTTCTACTGTTTTAATAAATGGCACTTGGCCCACTATGGTTCTGAACCCTTCATATATGGAATTAGTGTTCATGAATCGTATTCCTTTCAATTTTTTGTACAAAATTTACTTGAAATAACATTGTTATAGTCATCGGCGAAGCTCAGGCGGTAGAGTATTTGCCTGCTGATCTGGAGTTTCTTTTTTCTCTTGCACGGAGGAGGAACTCAAAGGCTTATACTGCAGTCTGAGGCTTATTGTGCTTACCACTCATATTCTTGTGAATGAGTGGGTAACCGAACAGCCGCGATCTTATACAAATACAGTACGCCCCACAGTGAACTTAACACGGGCTATTGTATTGATGATGATATGTGAATTAATGATGGCGAAATGAGTCCGAAGTCCAACGCCGAAAATTACCCATCAATTCTCCTTCAATTGTTTGAGGAAAAATCCCGTAAAGAACACTAACCAGGTAATTTGTCCCAACCAGGATTTGAACTCGATTCCCGTTTGGTTGATTACCTGGTTTGGTTTTTCCCGATGTTACTCCAACCGTAAGGGGAATGTCACGCAATCTATGGCGAATCCTCGGCCTCATATTGTCAAATACCATCTCGCTATAACCAATTCCATCGACGCTAAATAACCCAGTAGTAGATACAGCATCGTTAAATAAAAACCATTGTGATGCAATAAATTGTCTTCTCCATATTCTCTTCTAAGATTCTCAATCTTCTGTCATTTAATATGAATGTGAAAGTTGAGAAAGTCCACCCCATATCACATGATGTCATGTCATTGGGCATTTTGTAAAATGGAAGATAGCCTGTAGGCTCAATTTGTTGCTAACACAACTTCAACCTGCTCTCTATGTAACTCCTGTGATACCTTTTGGAGCTCTGGTAATTCCTTATTTATAGAAAATACCTCGTAAAATTCAGATTGCATTATTTTTCCTTTCCTTCCATACGTGCTCACTTCACTTACGCTCAGAAGAGAGATACCAGAAGCATAATATGGCGTAATATGTTTAAATGTAACATTACACGTGTGTAGCATGGACATTAAATTCACCACTCAAATAACCATATGAGCAATCGAATGAAAATTAGGTAATAAATACATTAATTAATACATTAACAAACACATAGACAAAACAATTTGAAATATGCACTTACATTATCTAACACAGGCTTGGAGAACTGGGCGACAATTGTGGCGTTACGTCACTCATCGAATACGTCACTCACCCCTTCCTTGCATCCCCGCGTCATTGACGTGATAGGGGAGGGGATTTGTATTCAGTGTGTCTTATGTGATTGCGTATGGGCCACAGATACGCCATTCAACGCCGGTGGACTGTGGACGGGGAACCAATGCTTTCCCCATGCTTTCCACCCCTCTGTCGCCATTTCTGTACCCCTGATCTAACATCAAATATTCCTCGAACCCTGAAATATGCATCTATATGCCTTTAAAATGTCATATTCTGAAGGTATATTAAAAATTAACAACATATGTACTCTCAAACAAAATATATTTATACATAAAATTCTTTCTCACTTACAAATGGCTTTTAAGGAACCGGAGGTTCATTGCTGCCCTCACATAAGCCCGTCATTGGTCCCTATCCTGTGCAAGATTAATCCAGTCTCTATCATGATATCCCACCTCCCTCCAATCCATTTTAATATTATCCTCTCATCTGCGTCTCGGTCTTCTCAAAGGTTTTTAAATTACTATACTTCCTCACTGAAATTGAATGATATTATTCTTTAAATAAATATTATTTCTATGTATAAAATAAAAAAAATTCGATCATAATATTAATCTAATTGTTGATGTGCGCGGTACGACAAGTATTAGGCCTACTTCACATGATATGGCTAGCGTCAAATGTTATTAATCATCTTATTGTTTCAAACTTTACATACAACCCCAATACAGGTAGCATAATAGTCATAAATCACTAATGCCACAAAAGTGTAAGTTCAGGACCTGATTTTCTTTGTGGTGTTTATTGTTAATATCATGAACATTATGTAGTTAAAATTAAAGGCTTTGTACAATATATTTCATTTTCAGTAAATTCCTGGAAATGTGTACGGATAGATGACATGTTTGGAATTAGTTGTGAAAGATTCTACGTAAAATAATGCGTACGGTGCTTAAGATGTAGCCTCGACATGTCAGTAACCTGGCTGGCTGGCTGGCCGACTGGCCGACCGACCGACCGACCGAATGATACACAATTATACAAACTCATGTATACAAGATCCTTCGCACGAGTTTATAAGGCCATTCGTGCTATAACTATGCACAATCTGCATTTTCAAAGAAAACAAAAAGAATACTACTATAATAAAATAGTAAAACAACAATACTTGTTATTATTACTACTGTCATCATTAATAATCATAATTACAACTAATCTAACTTCATATAAAATTTCACAAAAATAATAAAAATAAAATAAATGTAAGGTATGAAAGAAAAAAAACAATGAAACATATATATATATATATATATATATATATATATAAACAATTCAATTTCTTATTAAAATTGAAATAAATAATCCAAATAATAAATATAAAGGTAAGACACATAAAACATACCGTCGTTGTTCCTGCAATAACTCCTATGTGCAAAATTTGAAATTTTTCAGTAGGAAGAAAAAGCACATTATTGTTCTTCTATGGCAGCAGTGCAAGGAGATTGTGGTGAATTCTTACATTTTTGAAAGAAAGAAAGGAAAGAACGAACGAACGAAAGAAAGAAAGAAAGAAGGAAAGAAGGAAAGAAGGAAATATAATTACATATAGGATATTTCATTATTTGCTGTATCACTCTTTAAGTTATTTAATAGAGCAAAAATCTGAAAATCTTTAAATATGTCATATAGGAGTTATTGCCGCAACAACGATGATATACACATGTAATAAAAAAAACAAATAGAAAAAGAAACAAAATAAATAGAAAAAGAACATTATCCCCTAATTACGTTATTCGCTCAGTGTTAATACTACTCATTGCAACACTAATAAATAACTCTTCCCTTTATTTCCTCGGCCCTCTCCCTCTCGGCCAGTTCCATCCTCAGCTGTCGAACTTTTGCCATAAATTTTCCCACACTCTCACAGAATTTAGTGTTATTTAATACATCGTATGTTGCCAAGTGCCCTCTGCTAGATGTAATGAAGGACCCCTGGCAGAAATCGTTTGTGAGGAAATATCTGAAAATTAAATTCGAGTATTCGGCAGGAGAAGTAAAATAAGATAAATTAGAACAGAAAGAAGTAGAAATGAAGTGTAGCAGGAGAAGTAACATACGAGGTAGTAGGATATGAAGTAAAAGCGAAGTACACAAGGAAAAATAAAATTCGAGGAAGGAAGTACAAAGTATGGTACGATTATTTAGTCATGACAGTCGCCGGAAATGTGCGCCTGGGTCAGGCGAGTCCATTTAGTTACGACAAGGGGTGTTTGGGTTAGTCACTCGCTTGCCTTCGGAGCAATCGGATGTCACGCATGCGGTAAAGCGGTATGTTTCCAGTACAGTTAAGTTGTACTGCATTCCTTTACCGACCGCTGGCTCTTATCTCTACTCCAGAGTTCTCCCCACTACTCTTATTACTTCCCCTCTTTCGCATCGCCGAGCTGTCAGTTCTAAATAATCAGTCTCTAGACATAAAACACATGGAAGTATAACAGGAAGAAAGAAGTAAGTATAGCAGGAGAAGTAAAATACGAAGACGCAAAAGGAAAAATTAAATGTAGAAAGGAAGGTAAAATACGAGGAAGTAAAAATGAGTATGGCAGGTGAAGTAAGCTATGATGAAGTAGGAGAGGAAGAAGTAGAAATGAAATGTAGCAGAAGTAAAATGCGAGGGAGTAGAATATGAGGAAGTAAAAACGAAGTACAGAACGAAAAATAAAATTCGAGAAAGTAAGGCAGAAAGTAGAAATGAAGTATGGCAAAAATAAAACAAGAAGAAGTAGGACAGGAAGAAAAAAAATGAAGTGTAGCAGGAGAAATAAAATACAAGGAAGTAGAAAGAAAAATGAAATGTAGAAAAAAAAAGTAAAATACGAGGAAGTATAAATAAAAATGAAATGTAGAAAAAAGTAAAATACGAGGAAGTAGAAACAAAAGTGAAATGCAGAAAATAAGTAAAATACGAGGAAGTAGAAACAAAAGCGAAAAGTAGAAAAAAATGAAATACGAGTAAGTAGAAACAAAAGTGAAATGCAGAAAAAAAGTAAAATACGAGGAAGTAGAAAAGTGAAAGGTAGGAAAAAGTAAAATACGAGGAAGTAGAAACAAAAGTGAAATGTAGAAAAAAAGCAAAATGCGAGGAAGTAGAAACAAAAAATGAAATGTAGAAAAAGTAAAATACGAGGAATTAGAATCAAAAATGAAATGTAGAAAAAAGTAAAATACAAGGAAGTAGAAACAAAAATGATATGTAGAAAAGAAGTAAAATACGAGGAAGTAGAAACAAAAGTGAAATGTAGAAAAAAGTAAAATACGAGGAAGTAGAAACAAAAATGAAATATAGAAAAAAGTAAAATACGAGGAAGTAGAAAAGTGAAAGGTAGGAAAAAGTAAAATACGAGGAAGTAGAAACAAAAGTGAAATGTAGAAAAAAAGTAAAATGTGAGGAAATAGAAACAAAAGTGAAATGTAGAAAAAAGTAAAATACGAGGAAGTAGAAACAAAAGTGAAATGTAGAAAAAAGTAAAATACTAGGAAGTAGAAACAAAAGTGAAATGTAGAAAGAAAGTAAAATACGAGGAACTAGAAACAAAAGTGAAATATAGAAAAAAGTAGGCTAAAATACGAGGAAGTAGAAACAAAAGTGAAATGTAGAAAAAAGTAAAATACGAGGAAGTAGAAACAAAAGTGAGATGTAAAAAAGTAAAATACGAGGAAGTATAAATAAAAGTGAAATGTAGAAAAAAGTAAAATACGAGGAAGTAGAAACAAAAGTGAAATGTAGAAAAAAGTAAAATGCGAGAAAGTAGAAACAAAAGTGAAATGTAGAAAAAAGTAATATACGAGAAAGGAGAAACAAAAGTGAAATTTAGAAAAAAGTAAAATGCGAGAAAGTAGAAACAAAAGTGAAATATAGAAAAAAGTAATATACGAGGAAGGAGAAACAAAAATGAAATGAAAAAAAGTAAAATACGAAGAATTAGAAACAAAAGTGAAATGTAGAAAAATGTAAAGTACGAGGAAGTAGGAACAAAAGTGAAATGTAGAAAAAAAGTAAAATAAGAGGAAGTAGGAACAAAAGTGAAATGTAGAAAAGGAGTAAAATAAGAGGAAGTAGAAACAAAAGTGAAATGTAGAAAAAAGTAATATACGAGGAAGCAGAAACAAAAATGAAATGTAGAAAAAATGTAAAGTACGAGGAAGTAGGAACAAAAGTGAAACGTAGAAAAAAGGTAAAATAAGAGGAAGTAGAAACACAAATGAAATGTAGAAAAAAAGTAAAATACGAGGAAGTAGGACAAAAGGGAGTAAAAATGAGTATAGCGGGAGAAGTAAGCTACGATGAAAAAGGACAGGAAGATGCAGGAATGAAGTACAGAAGAAGTAAAAAAACGAGGCTGCCAATACAAATAACACAGGTTGTAGAAGAAAGGATGAAGTAGCAAAGAAAGAAGTAAGACGAGCAGGAGAAGTATATATTTGTTAACAGAAGACATTTTTGTGAGTGCTGGAGGAACAAATATGACTGCCAACTGACTGCAATGCCCAGTGTACAAAGATTAAACCGTTGAGTGGGTCAGGTCCAATGTCCAAGCCACAATAAAAGACAAGCTCCAACACATTAGCGCCCGACACAGCGGTATCGAATTACATCGACTTTCAATCTAGACGTTTGGTCCAGTTTTGTAGCCAGAGAGGCAATCTCTATCAATGATACAACTTACATTTCACAAAGCGTGAGAAAGCTGAGAGGGGGGGAGAAGTTCTTTAAGTGGACAGAAACACGATTTTTACATTTAGTACTTGGGTTGTCTGGGCAGGGTGTGGCGCTGAAGTGAAAGTCACTCTGCGATTTATTAGAGCTTTGCTGCGAAAAGGACAGTGAGATGGGGTGAAGTCGCAAAAAAGGGGTGGAGGAGGGATGAAAGGGACCCCAGTCGGGGTATGTATCCGATCGTTCTTATTGGAAATTCATTACTGGTCTCACGGAATTATAGCAAGCCCACAGTTTGGACGGATGGGGTGAGAGGGTGATGTCCTTTATGGAGGGTATTGGGAACTTGTGGGGGAGCGTATGAAAGGACCCGAGTAATGGGATGTGGCAGCGGTTTCAATGCATGGTTCGCGAGCTGCATGGGGTCCGAAAGGATTAACAACTTTAATTAGCAAATAATTTCATCATCATCAATTACTTATAAGTAATGGGCTTCTTAACCTTATCCACTACCACTCTTCAGCCAGCATAACAAAATTTAGATAATTATACGTAGTGGGACTCCCTACCATATGGTCAGCATAGTGCAAAAGGTACTAATTTAGACAACATAAGAAAAAAAAAGTATCTCTGAGGTTCTGGCTGATATGTACACTGACGGTCAAAGATATCTGAACTTACTAATCGATAATGATCGATAATTTGTTGGTGTATGAATGGAATGGAATTTAATTGAGGGAGGCACGAATGGCCCAGCACTGCGACCTGTTGAGATCTATTGCGCTAACTTTCGATATGGAATGAGTTGCGTGCCACACCTTCCCTACGCGCACCGACTAACCACATGACTCCCTTAACGACCGGTCCCTACAGCCGACAGAAATCCATATACCATTCCTGCTTCGGCAACTTCTCCCAAGGCCCCCCTGTCGGTCCGAGGCGAAACTCCTCCACCGAGTAGGTCCACCTCGGTTGTTCGTTGCAGAAGCCATCCAACGTCGCTTAACTACATTCCACGGAGGTCGGTCGAGAGAGCCAGTAGTTCCGGAAGGCCGCCTGTAGAGTGATCTGAAAAACCAGAAACGGGATGATGAGGTAAGGATGATGGGGAAGGAAAGGAAGTGGCGAAGATGAGTGGGGTTCCAATCTCCTGATAAAGTTAACTGATATTCATACATAGGAGTGAGGGAAAAACCTCGATAAAAAGCTCACCCAGGCAACTCGTCCTGACCGGGAATCGAACCCGGGACCGCTGGGTTCGGAGTTAGACTCGCTAACCCCTTCGCCACAACAGTGGACATTTGTTGGTGTAAGTTTGGCTTCTTTAGTTATTTCTTCTATAAATAGAAGGCGAAAATAATACCCAATGTTGCTAATCTTACATAAATATACCCGCAATATAGAATTCAATTTTTCATCCCACACTACTGATTGTAAAACAACAATGGGTTTAGCTGGAAACTGCTGACATTGTCAGTTATGAGAATAATTATTTGTGTTTAATCTACATAATAATTTTCCCTGACACTTTTTAACTGGCCCAATAATGGTGCCACCTATTCAGAACTAGCGGAATTTTTTCAAAGTTAGTCTATTTTTTATATCTTTAGTTCAGACTTACTCCGTGACTGGAAAGTTCGCTTACACGATCATAAAGTCGTTGGTCATATCTTTGAACGTCAGTGTACATCTATTATGAAGCAGTACATCTCACTTGACCATGTGTCAGAGTAAGAAGAATATTGTTTGCATACATCTGAAGTCCGATTAGTGTAATATGTAGCTAATCGGCGATATATGCAATGGAGGGGGAAAGGAACTGGCCTCTCTACCCCATTAACTCCTGACCTGGTTGCCTCGTAAGTGGTGCCATGTTGGTATCACTTGTAAGGTTCATACCTGTCTTCGGACAGTTGACTAAACAACAAGAAAAAGACATGGTACACAGCTTTAGTTGCAGCCAAAAGGAAATATTTATTTTTCTCACCGAGAATCAAACTTGGATCCCTTTGCTTTATAGTACAAAATGCTAACAATCACTAATACATAATTTCGTAACAATTATATCTCTTCGTCTCGAGCTCTAGCGAACACTCCGTCATTCTGAAATAAAATGTGCATACTTCAACTGAATTTCAGAAGTACTGTAAGCGGATCCTTTCAAGCGGACGCCAGAACTTTAAACTCGTCTTATGTCTTGCTGAAGTCCATACACTATCTTATTAGACGAGACTTCAACAGCTCGCTAGAATATCAATTTATACACAACACTTGGCCGACTAAGCCATCGTAACCGAATCTAAGTTTCGTCTTCTCTCACAAGATGGCAGTATAACGTATATAACTTTATGTCATGTGAATGCTGGCGATGGTTATATTTACATTACATATACTGTATATATCTAATATAGGCTACATGTACGAAAACTCAAAACTATTTAAATAAAATATAGATCTGGCTAAGAGATTGGAAAATTGAAATAAACCCTACAAAAAGCACATCAATATTCAAAAGATACAAAGTCGAAATCGGTACCAATTTGAAATCTGTCTCGACACGGGGAACTATTAATAATGGAATTCCCCAAGGATCAATTTTAGGTCCCCTACTTTTTTCTAGTGCTCAGAAATGATCTTGTCTCCCCCAATAAAAAGATGTACTTCATAGCATAAACAATCGTGAAAAAATGACTTTCATACTCCATCGGCAAGTCTGTAGTGCTATAAAAAATGAGTACGTTTCATGACACCGAACATTTTAATAGCCTACCTAAGAATATAAAAATCAAACTCAAAACAAGGACCAAATTGAAGAAATACCTCATTTCTCACGCCTTCTATTCTGTAGATAAATTTATGACATTCAACAACGCTGCATGAATATTTCTGTCTTCTATTAAGTATCGATACTAATCCCTTACTTACGTTTTACTAGTACAGCAACATCAAAAACTTTTTCCTTACATTTGTATTGTACCTTGTTTTTTGACTATATCATGCAGACTTTGCTTAATCGTAAGTTTTAGTTGCCATGGTAATATTTTACACTGCATAGGTACAATGAGAACATACGTTAAAAATGGAAGGAAAAAGTTTTTGATGTCACTTTATATTGCAAAACTCTTTTGTATATATTTCAACTGGATTGTGACTATAATTAAGACTTTCCAGTATTATTACGATATTTTGACATGTTCCATATTCTAACTGTGAAGCGATGTACGAATACCATAAATAAATACAATAGGAAACGTCCTCAAGAATCATTTAAAGTAAAACTTCTGAATAAAATTATTCCAAGGAAAGCAGAAACAATATATTTGGGCGTTAGCCTAGATCACAGGCTATCTTTTAAATATGACATAAATATAACAGCAGCCGAAGGATATGCAAAATTCCTGAAACTATATCCTCTATTAAAGTTGCAATCACTCAGTATATGGAGCAAAAACCTTCTACATAATGTTAATTACAGCCAGTATACTATATGGATACCCAGCCTGATGATAACTCATCTCACAGTGAATCTCTGTTCAGTAAATTGCGTGGCGTACATAGATCAGTTCTACGCGAAATTACTGGAGCAGATTATAGAAGATCTAAGAAGTTTTTATATTCTGTACTAAATATTGAATCCATATAAGAATCCTCTCTCAACATTCAACGAGAGTTCACAGAATCAATCAAGACTCATCCAAATCCATTACGTCATAAAATTACAAACTAGGCATAAGCAGTCACAAAACGAAACCCAGTCGCATATTTTCATTTCATATCTTCAAGAGAAAACTCAAATTGAAGAGGAAGACATATTTGTAACAACGTCAATGAAGAGAATCTAGTAGGAGTCAAAGAAAAATATTGATTGATATCTGTAGGTAAAGAACTTCAGTGAAATATGTTGGTGGTAATGTGAGTATAAACCAACAAAAAGGAATCTCTATAGATAACAAAATGGGGATTGAAATAGGCTCAAGAAATGTTTAAAATACCAAGAGTAATAAATCCTGGAATGAGAAAAGAATTCTCGCTAACACAATTCTTTTAAATATACACATTGACGAGATTGTACAAGACCGAATATTTAGTCCTGACAGCTCGGCGACACGTAAGAGGGGAAGTAATAGGAGTAATGGGGAGAACTCAGGAGTAGAGATAAGGGCGACCGGTCTGTAAAGAAATGCAGTACAGCTTAACTGTACTGGAAACACACCGCTCTACCGCACGTGTAACATCCGATCGCTCCGAAGGCAAACGACTGACTAACCTGAACACCCCCTGGCGTAACTTAATGGACTCGCCTGACCCAGGCGCACATTGTCGGCGACTGTAAGGACTAAATAATCGTACTGTACACATCTAGCAGATAAAGACCTAATTTACGAAAAATGTGTGTAATATATATTACAAATATACAATTATATAAAAACTTAGTATTTTGTATTAATTGCTATACATATACGAGTACAATACAAAATAATTACAAATTATGAACGTAGCGCAAACGCGTTTGAGCAAGTTCGCGTTCGCGGGCGGTTTCTATAAATAACTATTTTGTACTAAATGGAACATAACGAAAATTCAATAAGATTATAAAACCAATGCAATTATTACAAAACAGGAATAATTACGAAGATAAAAGTAGATAATCAAATCAAGAACAGAAAATAAATAAATGTAATTTGTATTATTCATTGTCACTCTTTGTATTTTTTTTTTTTTTTTGTATTTATATGTGCTGTCTGGTAGGTAGGAAGAGAATGCCCTATGGTAGGGTGACCAGACGTCCTCTTTTGTCCGGACATGTCCTCCCTTTTAGGCCTTTGTCCGGGGTCCGGGCGCATTAAAAAAAAAATCAAGAAACGTCCTCATTTTCGTAACTTGTATGCCTGATATTTTGAAACTATCTCATTTGACGTCTTTTTCAAGTAATTTGCCAAGTAGGTGGCAGCAGCGTCGACGGAATATACTCTTTTCCAACGATCATAACTCTTTTTGCTCTTTCTTGTTACGGTCGTTGCTCAGAGGTAGCTAGTAAATCGAGAGATCGAGGTGCGAACGTGAATCTAAATAGATATTTTCTGTCCTCTATAATAAAGAGTTCTCTTGACTTTCATAAGTAGCTAACTGTAAAATAATAATAATAATTATTTTTTTCATAATCATTTTGTAATAAAATAGATATTAACATATTTTTGAGTATGATAATTATAAGCCTAAATCTGCACTATTGATATTTTGTGATAAAATAGATATTGACGTAATTTAAAGTATAAAGTAGGCCTAGGCCTAAGCCTAAATCTACTGTATACATGTTTTTGTCCTCTTTTTTCGAACAATGTCCTCCTTTTTGAAGCTCTGTGTCCTCTTTTCTATCGATATGAATCTGGCCACCCCTACCCTATGGCCTTAATCCTGTCAGATTAAGTAAATAAATATAAATAATTAAATTGATCTATACTAATAATAAATCTGTAACCGAAATTTTTGTGGCAATTTTCGCTTTTCCAAAAATCTTTGGTGTTGACATGTATAATTATTCATCCTGAGACCGATTTTTTTTTTTTTTTTTTTCTGGATGTTTGTTACCTTTTCACACGATAATAGCTGAACGGATTTCGATGAAAATTGAAATATAAATTTAGTTCGTTACAACTTAGATTTCAGGCTATGTGGCATTAAAAAAAAACCTGAATTAAATAAATCGAAATATATCGCTTATTATTGCTTTTGTGAAAAATGTTACATAACAAAAGTTTCTTCAAAAATTATTTCCGATAAGCTTTATTCTATGCAAAATTTTGGTAGGATTGATATGTAAGGATATACAAGATTTTTAAAATAACAATACAATACATTTTCACCGCCGCCTCAGATTATAGCGTTGTTGCTCCTGCAATAACTCCTATGTGCAACATATAAAAATTTGAGTAGGAAGAAAAAACACATTTATTAATTCCATTGCAATGGTACATAGGAGATCGTGAATTCTTATATTTTTTAAAGAAAGAAATATAATTACATATCACTATATATGCTGTATCACTATATAAGTTATTTGAAGGTTTCAGAACCATAGTGGGCCAAGCGCCATTTACTGAAGAGGTAGAAAACAAGGGTTAAAATTAAGTTATTACCATAATTCAATGGAAACATATAGCAAGTAATATAAAGTTTACACATTACAATTAAATGATATGTCAATCTTCATTAAACTAAGGTTGCGTGTAAACATGTTAAAGGAATTGTCATTGCACCAAATGAGCGGTCTCTGGATCAAAATGATCGCATTTTAATTTTTTTTTAAAACACAATTTTAATAATTTGACATATTAAACGCTTTATCCTTCTATCAAACACGAATGTTCCCTGGATCAAATGTCCTATTTTAATTATGTAATTACTTTATATTTGTTTCTAACGGGTGCAGCGGCGCGCACGGGTACGGCTAGTACATAAATAAAAATAAATAAATACAGAAATAAATAAAGTAGGCCTATCCTTAATAATTTCACATTTTGTTTACAATTTTTATCATGCTGTCACATACAGGGGCATCATTTTATTTTTACTAATATTTTTAATATTAACTTGGCTATACCTTTGGTTTAATGGTTGAAAACACAAAACACCGTTTGCTACCCCCTTCCACGGCTGAAGTTCGATGATACTGACGTAAAATACAAACAAATCACTTTACTAGGTATAGGAGGGGAGCAAAATAGTTCGTCCATTTACCTAAACTAGGAAATGTCGCAAGTCTGAGTTTGATAATTCTCATTAGATTTTTGTTTAATCAAAATACAGTACTGTATTAATAATAAGTGTTTTTACTCACGAACTGAGTTATCCATGCGAACGTATTCATTATTCAGTGTATATTATACTGTCTACAGCATATTAGCGTACAATGTAGAGAATGAAGTTAAATTGAAAAATAATCATAATATGGATATTTAAACACATTTTTGAAAATGGTGGCAGTTCATTTCGATACAGGCTTCAGTTTTTTTTGTGCATATTATCGCAATATAGATCATTGCATCTAATTCCAATTACCAGTTTCGTCCTTCGTACTAGTAACTCGTGTTGAACTAATTCTGTACCTAATCTATAAAAGAGTACCTTACGTACTGTAAATTCAATCTTCACTTCCGCCCAATCCGAAAAGATAAAATTATTCAGACATGCTATCTACTGTACGTTCAAGTAGTTATGTCGCAGGATCGTACAAAGAGGGGAAATCACGTGACAGTTAATACTTAACGAGGCCCTTTTATTTAAGTTATTTTAAACAGTTGTATAATATTACAACAGAAATTAATGTTTTCGGAAAAGAGCCAAGACAGCCCAGCCACTAGCTTTACGGGCGAGTAAAAGTTGGTGGGGGAAATCGGGATGCGACGTAGGCAAACGGAGGACAGTACCTGTGCGAAAATATGATTCAATATTGAAAGCTCTTTCGTCACTGGAAAATGCGAACATATTTCTGAAACGTACTGTACTCACTAACTCAGTATACTCACTATAAGCGACCTTGGTTCTGTGTGGCGGATAGTTGGAACTTCATTAGTAGAAGGAATGGGAGTGAAGTACATACAAAAACTCAGGTACGATAAAAATTGAAGTAAAAATAAAATGATGTCCTTGTATTTTGTGACATTGTAAAATTATTGTTCTAGTGTGAAAAATTATAACACTGAATAAATGGAAATAACAGCAATAAGACCAACTTTAATTCAAATTCTGTTGAAGATACGTTCCATCAAGAATGAATAGACTGAAGTACACGGATTTATGTTCCTTCACTGCCCAGCTACAGACACGGATTGATGGAGTGAAGTAAATTCATACGCTGCTGAACTAACAACGACGCGATGTCCAGCACAGAATGGTGGACAATGACAGAAACATTAAATTACCTGGAAGCTGGCAGCATTATACTTGTGCAACAAATCATTATTACGAATAGCGGTTCGAAGTTTGTGGGGGACTAACACGTGCTGCGGATATTTCCGAGATGCTAGGACGAGGAAAAATGGGAACACCCTTGGGAGTATTTCCTGCTCCACTGAACCCGAAAACAGTAACCAACTTCCCCGTCAGATAGTTACATCATTACGACCGCCATTGTGGAACGATGGAAATGAACAGAGAATTATGTAAGTGCAGATTTTGATTCCTCTTGTTACACACAAGTCACCTATCTCATATCTTGACGCGCATGCGCATGGCTTAATTTGATTGCGTAGTTGGTTTTATGGGTGGATGAGTATTTTCAACAGAGGAATCGCTACAGCGAACATGAGACTGACGTCATAAGAAGTCTGCGTAAAGGAACAGGCGGGAGAAACCACTGACCGAAAGAATGGAAATTAGCATAAAAGGGAATGCGTGAACGGATAATAAATATGTAGAGCTGTGGGCTTACCAGGTGTCACGAAACATTTCGACAGGCGACAGTCTCGTTTTGTTGGTCTGGCTCGTAAACAAAACATTGCGAGAATTCGTTTCAATCATGCTCATATTCTTGAATAAGAGGCAAACCCCAACAAAATAATTACATGATAGTCTAGATCTGTTTCAAGAAGGAAACCTCGACAATGAAAATATTAAGGTAGATGATCAACATAGTTTAATCTTCGCGTTCGTAAAAGTAAAATCCTTGCGAGAGACTGCCCAGGTATAACACCCATAGTAAGATTTATACACTCTCATTGGATACAAATAAAGTATAATAGGGGTTAATGTTTTTTCGTTTCACTGTGTTTACTAATTGCTTCTATTTTTTTTATATCTTGCATTATATTTCTTATTTGCATTTCTTACTGAAATTTTTGTAAAAAGTTGGATTCAATATTTTTTTTTTGTTTTTATATTTTAAAGTGTGCATAGTCATTTGCTCTTTTGTTTCACTTTATTCTTAATGTGTTTCACCTATGTTCTTTCATCTCTTATTTTTTTAAGTAGGTTATTTTACGACGCTGTATCAACATTTCAGGTTATTTAGCGTCTGAATGATATGAAGGTGATAATGACGGTGAAATGAGTCCGGGGTCCAGCACCGAAAGTTACCCAGCATTTGCTCATATTGGGTTGAGGGAAAACCCCGGAAAAAACCTCAACCAGGTAACTTGCCCCGACCGGGAATCGAACCCGGGCCACCTGGTTTCGCGGCCAGACGTGCTAGCCGTTACTCCACAGGTGTGGACTTTCATCTCTTATATTTACATTTATTACTTCGACTACTTACTGAAATTTTGCATTTAATAATGATGATGCTGGTGATAATGATAATGATAATAATAATATAAAAATAACTATTATTATTATATTATTGTTGTTATTATTATTATTATTATTATTAGGCCTATTTTTATTAGATTATTATTATTAATTGTCATTATCGTGTGTAATTACCATTGCCACCGGGTATTTACCCATTTGCAGTGTGAGTACATACATACACACACCTATATATACATACATACATACATACATACATACATACATACATACATACATACAGTCCACACCTGTGGAGTAACGGTCAGCGCGTATGGCCGCGAAACCAGGTGGCCCGGGTTCGAATACATATACATACATGCATACATACATACATACATACATACATACATACATACATACATACATACATACAGTCCACACTTGTGGAGTAACGGTCAGTGCGTCTGGCTGCGAAACCAGGTGGTCCGGGTTCGAATCCCGGTCGGGGCAAGTTACCTGGTTGAGGGTTTTTTCCGGGGTTTTCCCTCAACCCAATGCGAAATGCTGGATAACTTCCGGTGCTGGACCCCGGACTCATTTCACCGGCATTATCACCTTCATTTCATTCAGAAGCTAAATAACCTAGATGTTGACACAGCGTCGTAAAAATACATACATACATAATTTAAATTATGAAACCATTATGGAAAACCATTAAATTGAACAAAAGCAGATAATTTTTGTTTAAAAATGTATCACAGTACCTCCAAAAATCGAAATCAGATCCATGTAGTAGAAAGCTATAGCTACTGCTGACAAATTAGGTAGTCCTTTTTATTCTACAAAATGAACAGAAAAATTACCTTGTCTCTCCAGAAATTACTGTAAATAATTAATAACCAAAGCACTTGGTTCAATACCTTTAAATTAAGTAATATTTATTTTCTTTCCTCGAGCAATGATTAGTAGTTAGGGTTTCCGTATGGCTGGCATTAACTTGTACCATCGATTGAGCGTCGATAAACAAGGAGAGGCTCATTGTGCTGTGTCAGCTGCGTCATTGTGTGCGCACTCAACGATCCATGTCCTCTGAATTACTCTACCCACAGACTGATGAAGCTCTGTTGTCAACAGTGGACCGCAACCCAACTCGGATAAGACAATATCCCCATCCAATTACTTCTTCCGAAATAAGTTACTACCTAGGAATTGTATTTAGGACTGCATCTCACGTTCCAGATCCTCTGTGATGGAGGAAATTAACTATAAGTTTGGACATAAATATTCGACAGGAATACTGTCTAGAAATAACATATGGCGCCCTTACAGCTTCTTTCAGTCTTCAGGAAATACTTTTCTTGGATTCCAGTAGCATAAAATGTCTGTAGTGAGCAAAAGAAAATAGTCGTTCATATATTCGTTAATTCATTGCTTATTATTAAATGTAACAAAATAAAGATTTGAATATGAGCGAAATTCACAGCTTGACATCACAAAATAATTGAACCTAATTCATAAGACAACTTAAAAAGAGACATACGATACACTAGGAAAGTGTATTAGTGGTCCGCGGATCCCCGAGGGTCCGTAATACAAATTTAGGATGTTCGGGCATTATTTACATCTCATAATTTATAACCCTCTCAATCTTGCAAAGAATCGCTGCAAAATTTTTCCTCTGGATAACCAATGCAATTCTGTATGCAGAAGTGATGAAGTACGACTATTTCTGAGTGATACTAAATTTCCATGTTATCAGTTGAATAACTTCTCTTGGTTGTCTAATGCAGCTTACTTAGCAGATATTTTTGCGTACTTAATAATAATAATAATAATAATAATAATAATAATAATAATAATAATAATAATAATAATAATAATAATAATAATTTTAATAATAATAATTTATTTAATCTGGCAGAGCTAAGGCCAGTAGGCCTTCTCTTCCGCCCAGCCAGACTCTAATTCAAATTGAATACAATTGCTTACATAATTATTACATTAACCCTTTCCAGCCCAATGATTCCATATGGCATCATACACTTTACCTGCTCTGGGAATGCATGTAAAATGTCAAATGACTCCATATGCTATCATAGCCATATTCTTAGTTATTTTTAAGATAGCTGGCACCCCTGAAATCCACAAACGGGACACTATCGGGCAGCGTTTCTCCTTCATGTCAAAAAATATCAATATATATATATATATATATATATATATATAAATTTAATTTGGGCTGGAAAGGGTTAATATCTAGACCATAAAACAACATGAAAGTAAATAATGAAAGTAATGTTAGTGTGACAATAATAAACAGTGGTAAGAAATAGTGATGATAATAATAATAATAATAATAATAGCAATAATAATAATAATAGCAATAATAATAATAATAGCAATAATAATAATAATAATAATAATAGTAATAATAATAATAATAGTAGTAATAATAATAATAATGAGATCATTTAAATATTTATTCTGTAATATATATAAACATTAAACATTGAGAAACCTGAAACAGCTATTATTGTTAACAAGAATTGTTAGAACAATATTTCGTTAGTCTATTCTTAAATTGGTTTGATGTCTGACAGTCCCTGACATTACTCGGTACGGAATTCCAAAGCCAAGAAACAGCCACAGTGAAAGAAGATGAATATGAGGATTTTCGGTGGGAGGGAATGGATAATATTGAGGAGTGTTGTGATCGTGTGTCTAGATTATATGGTTTGAATCTTCAAGGTAGTGGTATGAACATTTTTAACGTTGTAGACAGGATTAAGCAGCAATTATAAAAATACGGCCGTGGGTAAGCCGAACTGACTGTGGCAGTCTCAGCATCTTACCAACATTGAAGTTATTTCTGAAATCCACTAATGAAGAATTGCCACTAGAAGTTCAACATGTTATCGTTGAGCATCTGAATGATTTAGCAATTAGCTTCAGAGATTATTTTCCTCCATCAGATTGTGAAAACTCATGATAAAAAATCCTTTCCAGTATGGTGTGGTACAATTAAAAACTTTATCTTAGAAGGAGCAAGATGAACTTATTGATGTTACTTGTAATGGCTCATTTAAAATATTTTTCGAAGGATGTACACTTGATCAGTTTTGGGTGAAAGTATTTTCTGAGTATAAGAAAATAGGTGAAAAGGCATTGAAACATCTAGTTCCATTTTGTAGCACATATCTTTGTGAACAGACATTTTAAATACTTTTATTCCTGAAAAACAAACGTAAAAATCGCCTCGATGTTGAACCTGATTTAGAGCTAAAAATAGAAAATACTGAACCAGACGTGAAAAGAATTGTCCGAAACAAATTAAAAAAGAGGTGTGATTTTTTCCATGACATTTAGATTCAGGTATATACAGTATATTGTATGTTCAATTTAATTGGTGTTAATATTTAATTCCAGAGGGGAAAAGCAAGCAAATCCACACCCCCCCGCCACAAACCGTACCCCCCGAAAAGACACGAATTAATCCCAACCGAGCTTTACCAGTCTAATTGGTACAATGAAGATGACTTTCTTTGAAATAACGAAACCTCGTTTTTTGCAGGCTTATTTTATTTTCACTAAACTATACTTGGCACTAGAAAGGGTCGAAATGTACCCCTCCCAAAAGCCTCGATTTTCTTGGGCATTGCTGCTGTGATACACCGTGCACTCTGACTATGAAATCACTCACTACTGGTCTGTCACTCTCACCACAGTTCAGCTGTCCTGTGACTCCTGACGCATATGTCGTCATTCAAAATTCGTTTCCAGAGATAGGAAACAATCCTCTGTATTTGACATTTACGTCGAATAGATACGGGACTTAACATATTCTATTATGGATTTATTAATTTGTCCTACAGAATAATCTCTGTAATGTTAACAATTAATATTTGAGGAGAAAAATTCGTTCCGGCGCCGGGGAAATCCCGGCCAAATAAGTCACTCAACTGAGTGCGCTCCTAGTATAATGGCAGTTGACACTAGACATACACGTCAACATATATGCCTAACTTGGAGTCAGGCCACAAAGGAAACACTGAAGCAGGAAGGTTCGATCCGGTGCTGTGGATTGAGTTCGGCGTAGCTCAGTGGTCAGAGCTCTTAGCACGTAGAACCAAGGACCCGGGTTCGATCCCCGGCGCCGGAGCGAATTTTTCTCCTCAAATATTAATTAACATATTCTGTTCACTTGTAATAGAAATTGTTAAAATTAAACTACTCTTTTTTCATAAATAAATTATTTATTGATTTATTTATTTTGTGCAGAATACCGAGTTTAAGATTGGTTTTACTTATTACGTTTTTCAATTAATACATTTTATTCCTTTCTATGAATTATGGTGCCATCGAAGATCATTTTTTAAATTATTTTCAATACAATTCCTTTAGATTGCATAGTCTTTTTTTTTACAAGATAATAACATTAACTTCCTATACATTTAACAATCGCTGGTAGCCTTAAAGACAGAGAGAAAGAGGAGGAGCACAAAAGAAAATACTACCATCGCATCGGTCGGAATTATTAACTGAACAAGTGAATTTGTGCGGTCCAGCGAGGGGCGAGCCCCGTCCATTACATATTCCACCCCCAGCACCGCACCATTAGGTAAATCACGCGTGTGATTGTCACTGAATGGGGGTTAACTAGTCCTCAATGCGGACACAGCTAAAAAAGAAGAAAATTGCGGAAATGTTACAAATGAAGAGACAAAGGATATCTTTTTTACATAAAAAATTGGAAAGGGAAAACTGCAATTAGAGCTCGTTACTCGCGCGTTGACAGCTCTGCCACCTGGTGATCAAATTGTTACAGCAGTAATATCATTTTTGTGAACTAGACAGTTCTTTCTAACTAGTGCCACGGGAGAGGGGCAGATGAAACGGCTCGATTCGGAGCCAGTCGACGTTAAAAAACTCTCCCGTCACAAACTGTATACCCATTGGTTCTTCCAGAAATGTTGTAACTTAAATCACTGGTTGGGTTTTACCCCACATTTAAACTGTTTTCACCTTCGCACTAAACAGCACATGGTAGAAATTCTATGAAGGAAAGTGTTGCTGGGATTCCATCGACTACATAGAACATTACACGTTCCCCATTATTCATTTTTTTACTACATTCATTATTCCATTCAATTAATGAAAGAGTGAAAATTAAACTATAATAGGCCTAAGTAGGGTACGAATTTTTAGGTCGTTAAATAGTAATATGCGTTACAAGAGCGGTATGTTGAAGTTTTCATGTTCGAGGAAAAGTTTGAAAAAGCGAAACGTACTTGAGCTTTTTCAATTTCCGAGAATTGAAAGAAAACATATCGCTCGTGTATCGTACATTAATTTGTGCGAAGATCGTTTATTGCATACCTGAAAGAGGAATGTCTAATTAGTTACAATGAAATCTCCATGTTGGTTTCTGTTCAATGACGGCAAATTTGGAAAAAAAAATATCTATCTTCAACATTGTTGCTTTAAAATGTTTTCTGTGTTTACTATACTCCAGCAGGCCGTGATATGTCTGTCTTCCCCCCCAGGCTATAACTGCGAACTTAAAACAAACGGTAAGGTTATGTAATGATTTATTTTTCATTTTAATATTTTAACATTATTCTTTATATAACATATTGCAGTAATAACATCGACATCTGGAATCTTGTTGATTTTTTCACGACTATCTTAATCGAATGCAGTAACTTTAGTGGAGTTTTAGAGTTTACTTAATGTTTGCAAATATTTAAAAACAATAATTAACAGTGCAATTTAGGTGAAATTGCAATGGTAAGTTCCCCAATTTATAATTATTACTATATTGAACATCTCTAAAAATAATATGTTAAAAGCCTAAAGCAGTAAAATCAATAATGTCACTTAAGCGGTCAGAAGAGGGAAATTGTTCTGTGTGTTAAGGTTGAGAATACTCAATGTGGAATTTCACATTTTCCGCGGATTGGTTTTGTGCGGAAACAAAGCAATACGCACGATCTCGCACAAGTGTAATTTTAGGTGCCTAAAATAGGCTTTGAAGTGTAGAAAATAGTCTGTAAAGAATTGAAAATAGGCTCTAACAAAAAATAATGTTTTCTTTAAAAACATGTTCCAAATCATTGGGAATTCACTTCTAGAATTTAATAATTTTAAGTGTTTATACACTGTTACTTGTCTATGCGGATGACGTGAATATGGTAGGAGAAAATCCACAAACGATTAGCGAAAATACGGGAATTTTACTTGAAGCAAATAAAGAAATAGGTTTGGAAGTAAATCGCGAAAAGAAAAAGTATATGATTATGTCTCATGACGAGAATATTGTACGAAATGGAAATATAGGCAAATACTGGAAATTTATCTTTTGAAGTGGTTGAAAAATTCAAATACCTGGGAGTAACATTAACAAATATAAATGATACTCGGGAGAAAAACACAGTATGAATATGGGAAATGCCTGTTATTATTCGGTTGAGAAGCTTTTATCATCCAGTCTGATGTCAAAAAATCTGAAAGTTAGAATTTATAAAACAGTTATATTACCGGTTGTTCTATATGGTTGTGAAACTTGGTCTCTCACTGTGAGAGAGGAACATAGGTTACGGATGTTTGAGAATAAGGTGCTTAGGAAAATATTTGGGACTAAGAGGGATGAAGTTATAGGAGAATAGAGAAAGTTACACAACACAGAACAGCACGCATTGTATTCTTCACCTGACGTACTTAGGAACGTTAAATCCAGACGTTTGAGATGGGTAGGGCATGTAGGACGTATGGGTGAATCCAGAAATGCATATAGAGTGTTAGTTGGGAGGCCGGAGGGAAAAAGATCTTTGGGGAGGCCGAGACGTAGATGGGAAGATAATATTAAAATGAATTTGAGGGAGGTGGGATATGATGATAGAGACTGGATTAGTCTTGCTCAGGATAGGGACCAACGGCGGGCTTATGTGAGGGTGGCAATGAACCTCCGGGTTCCTTAAAAGCCAGTAAGTAAGTAAGTATTATTGTTATTATTATTATTATTATTATTATTATTATTATTATTATTATTATTATTATTATTCCTTAGTAGTGTATATTTCAAAATGTAAGGTTACTTCTAAAAAAAGTCTGAGCAAAACTGACAAATTATGAACCCAATTACAATTTTGCACATGAACGCTGGAATGAATGCCTAATCTGGTTGTTTAAAATGCGCGTATATAACGGAATATAATAATTAATACACTTGTACAAAATATGCTGTTGAAGCCCACAATATTATCAAAGAATGGCATATGACAGGTGATATATTCAAAATCAAATGAATCTATATGCTGCCTCTACATGTGCATGACACGATAAAGTGTACATGGAACATTATGTCTGTTTAACAAATGGCCCGTGCTGACTGCTGGGTAATATTTACAACCGCACGACACGTAAATGTAATAAAATCTGGCTGCAAGAGGAAAGGGAAGGGGAGTTGTTTTAATAAATTATTAAACCCCTATAATAACGTGCGATCTGTTATTAGAACACCAACATCGAGAGCTTGTTTGACATGACACACAAAATCTCTTCGCAATCAATGAATTTCTTTGCTCTGCATTCCCCTCCATGTTAAGTGCCCTACGTGACGTCACACGCCACGGCGTACCTTGGGGGCTGCTGAATGATTCGACTTCACATGCAAACTGCGTCAATGTATTGAATTGCGATTTCGTGTGATGTGGTTGGTTCTTTATGCGTAGTGTTCACGATTGGAGTAGAATAGAAGTCCGAAAGCGAAGATATTCTCTTTTAAAAATGTAATAATAGGAGAAAAGTAAAAGGTAAAGTAAAAACCAAATAGGAAGATCTTGAAGGACAGAGTACTTAAGGAAATGGATGAAACAATAGACGTTCGGAAATAAATGCAAGAAAGAAATTAGACAAGAGGAACAGAAATAAAACAAGAAAGAAGAGAATGACAAAAAGATAAATAAAAGAATTAAGGGGACACTCAACTATATTTTGGAACTTTTTTTCCTATTTGACCCTATCTTTTTCAAATTTGGAGAAAAAGTTTAATATACACATGGAAAGTAACATGCAAAATTTCAGCTCATTAGATCCAATACTTTTCAAAATGAAAAATATTTCAATTTTTAATCAATCATTAATTGAAATATCACTTTTAATTATCATTTTTTTATTGTTTGGCTTTGTGCATTTGACTGTGACTTCTCAATGAATAGGGGAAGAATCTGCGTATTGATTTAGTTTTGCCACGTAAATTAGTGTAGAAATTTAATTTTTCATTTCTATGACACTTTTTCTCCAATTTTTAAAGTTGAGTGTCCCCTTAAAGTTATGTTCTTACAGAGAAACAAGCCAAAATAAAAAATTAACTCTGTGACCGGAAGGAAAAAGATCTTAAATCATTTTTTTATGAAAATGAGTTTTTTTTATATATTCTGAAAGTGAAAACAATTCTCTACAATCTGGTAAAATGGCTAAAGTCAAATAAGACTTCTGGCTGAATTTATAGAGCGTTACCAAGTGTCCTAAGTACTTTTTGAATCGAGCACACACAGAATAATGGACTTAAGAATATTTAATACTTTATTCCTTACAAACCATGACATGTTTACTTTCCACGCTTCCCTATTAAAAAGGTCTAACTTGTATTTTAGCTATTTTATCACATACTGATGCCCTTTTCTTTTAAAACTTTAAGCACCAGGGTAAACAGTCCTATAATTGTTTAAGACCCATTTTGCATTCCTAATAATTTACATTTCTCATTTATTTTGACATGCAAAAGGTCTTATATTTAAATAGTCCCTTCTTCTCAGTTTGGGCTCTAATCTTAAAAGGGCTTAAGTGCGGCTAGTGGAAATAATCAAGGAAATTGTTAAATGAGCAACATTACTTATTTTAGAAGAAATATAAACAAATAATATCCAGGAAAAATATCTTCATTAAAAAACTCTATAATTGATACCAATTTCAATCTTTCTACTGCTCTCCTGAAAAGTACAAAATTTTTACTTAAGACCTTTTTCCTCCCGGCCACAGAACTAAGAAACACGAAATTAATTAATAACATAAACACGAGGACGAAAAAAGAACAGCAGAAGAAAGTGAAAAGGGACAAATGATTTTTAAAAAGGTATAAATGAAAGAAGCAAAAAACTGAGGGGAAATAAACGTGAATTATGCATCCAAGGCACAAGCTATACTGCAAGCAGTCACTGCTGTCGGTTGTTATCGTTACATTTTGTTTAAATTACATACCTGTCAATTTCCTTGCATAATACGCCACTTACAGTACGATTATTTAGTCCTGATAGTCGCCGGAGATGTGCGCGTGGGACAGGCGAGTCCATTTAGTTACGCCAAGGGGTGTTTGGTTTATTCACTCGCTTGCCTTTACCGACTGTTCGCCCTTATCTCTACTGCGGAACTCTCCCCACTCCTCCGATTACTTCCCCTCTTTTGCGTCGCTGAGCTGTGAGGACTAAATAATCGGTCTGTACCAACGATTTAATCTCCCGGATTTAGAGGGGAATTTTGTAACTTTCGTTTACTAACACCACCACCACTATTATTATTATTATTATTATTATTATTATTATTATTATTATTATTATTATTATAAAAGCTATCCGATAGCAGATTATTCCCATTTTCCTCATTTCATCGCTCGTAGTTGGCCTAATTTGATGTTACATTCGCTCTATAATTAAAAGGACGGAAGACGTTTTGTAAAATGGAGGAACTATGGCAAGCCGGTGTAACATTGGCATATGCTAGGGAAACTTTGGCAACCATTTTCTATTTCCGCTGTTTCATATTTTCACATATTAATAATGGTTACAACAGTGACTTTCGATAAAACAAACAAACGTAATTTTATACTGCTTTATTAATATTAACATTAGCGGCATATTAATTCCTATTCATATGACTTTATCATACTGTCTGTATCTTCCAATTGGTCTTAAAAATCTCTCTTCATATAATTTTCTTGCCTGTCACTGGCTCTTCAATATTCGAGTTCAAGTACAAATTGTTCGTGTTTTTTTTTTTCAGAAAGAATTATCTTAATTGTGTCACTTAAATCAAATCAAACCTCAATATCTCTGCTACGTTGGTTACTTACACTGAATTCGATGTATTTTATTGAATTAGCTAATTTTATTGATTTCAGGCAAAGACAAATATTCCAACGAAGTAAGTAAACAAATAAATAACCACATAAATAAATAAGTGTATAAGTAAATACATAAATTATTAAATAAATAAATAAGCGGAAGAGTGAAGAAATAGAAATATAGAACGAAATAGATAGACTGAAAGAAAGATAACTACAGATGTGATTAAAATAAAATAAACAGTGAAAGAAGTGACATTAACTAACTACAGAAATACACAGAAATAAAGGAATAAAGCCACCGGCGTGGCTCAGTCGGTTAAGGCGCTTGCCTGCCGATCTGAAGTTGCGTTCGGGCGCGGGTTCGATCCCCGCTTGGGCTGATTACCTGGTTGGGTTTTTTCCGAGGTTTTCCCCAACCGTAATGTGAATACAAGGTAATCTATGGCGAATCCTCTGCCTCATCTCGCCAAATATCATCTCGCTATCACCAATCTCATCGACGCTAAATAACCTAGTAGTTGATACAGCGTCGTTAAATAACCAACTAAAATTAAAAAAATAAAGGAATAAATCGTCGGCTTATAAGCAAAACACATTAAGTAAAAAATATTACATCTGAGAAAAAGGAATTTTGAAAGCTTTTGACAAAACTGAATCCCGAAAATAATTATTTTTAGTAATGTGCTGCTCTCTATGTGTAAGATTTAAGGTTCTAAGTTTATACACATGTATTATGCACATTATATACGCCTTTTTCTCAGAAGTAATATTTTTAACTTAACATGTTTTGCTCGTAAATCGACAAAATTAGCAAGCGAAATAACGTTAAAAGAAAAAAAAATACTAAACAGTACTATATTAAAGAAAGTATAAGAGAAATATTATTTTTTAAAAATATTATCAATAAAATTAGGAAATATAAATGAATTTGAATGTTGGAACTGCATAGGTCAACATAAAGCTCTGTTACATTTTCACAGCATGGGGTAGCTTCAGTTTCCCTCACCCCTTCCTTTTCCGATATCTTTTAACGATAGATAAATCACTTGCAGGAGATTTTACCTCTATGTAACGAGGCAGGACGTTTATCGGATAATGTGACAAAACCACAAGTTTTTCCCAACTTCTCTCTCCCTCCCTCTCATCCTTCAATTCTTCCCTTCCTCAGCTGGCCAGTCATTTCTCCTTCCTTCGTTCTCCATCCTTCAGCGTTTCTATCTCCCTTTTCCCAATATTTACCGAGGACATATTCTAATCTCTGAAATCCATCAATTTAAGCAAAACATTTACATTTCTGTCTTCTACTCCGTTCAAATAGCTGATTACATACGATGCATTCTTTTATAGATCGAGGAATGTGTTGTTTTAGTTAACAGCGAGAGCTTCCAAAATAACTTTATCCACAAATTCTAATTGAGATAGTTTCAAAGCAAGATAAAAATATAGGCCTATAGATAAGACGACTACGGATGTGATAATTGAAATAAATATTTTTCATCTACACAATAACTTAGTTAACCACATCACCACCACCACCACCACCACCCACATTATATAAGATTTGTAATTTGTAACTTATTAATTTATTTATCCTGGTGTAGTTAAGGTCATCAAGCCTTCTCTTCCGCACCACCAGAAATGCAAATACAATAATAGGAATGAAATAATCACAATATAAACAAAATAAAGCCCCACAAAAATATAGGCCTACACACGTTACACAAACTTTAAATGAGTGATTAAGTACCATAATTAAGTAAAGTTAATTAACAAACATGTGGCATTGTATGGGGCAGAAACATGGACATTGCGACGAAATGAAGAGAAGGGAATAGAAGCATTTGAAAGGTGGATATGGAGAAGAATGGAGCGTGTGAAGTAGAGTGAGAGAATAAGAAATGAAGCTGCGTTGGAAAGAGTGGGTGAAGGAAGAATGATGCTGAAACTGATCAGGAAGAAGAAAAGGAATTGGTTGGGTCCCTGGCTGAGAAGAAACTACCTTCTGAGGGATGCACTGGAAGGAATGGTGAACGGGAGAAGAGTTCGGGATACAAGTATCAAATCATAGACGACATTAATATATATGGATCATATGAGGAAACGAAGAGGAAGGCAGAAATTAGAAAAGATTGGAGAAAGCTGGGTTTGCAGGGAAAGACTTGCCTTTAGTTAGAACACTAAATGAATGAAACAAGAAACTTCCAATTTTTATCTAGAAACAAATACAAATAAGCATTTTTAGCAATACCTAAACATCATAGAATAGACATGTTTTTTTCAATTTAATTTTGTATTCTGATAATATCCGGCAATCCCCGACGTCCTTAGGTAAGGAATTCCAGAGGAGAGGTATTTTTACAATGTAGGAGGATGAATATAAAGACGTTCTGTGATGAGGGATAGATGTTGGTTTCATAGCGTTGTAAGAAATTGAGAGTGCGATAGCAGATAATTCGGAGTAGAAGTATGGGCTATTCCATAAGAAATCGATCAGTAAAAAACCTCGCATTTTTTATACTCTAATTTTTTCTCTACTTATACAAGGTGCTGAGGGGAGTGCATTTTCATAAATATACTATCGAAAGTCAAACTGTTTTCGTATTATTGAGCGACAAATTTAGTGTATTTTATAAAAACAAGCCTCTTTCAGCACTCAGAACTCTGGAACCATTTATTGCAGAACATTGAACGAGAGCTTATTTTGAAGCTGACATTTGGTAGGTTATGTTAAGAAGTAATACTTATTTTTACTGTACACAGAGAGACAGATAATCTGATTTTACTTGCTTTTAGGCTTTTTGGCCATTTATAAATATGTAAAAAAATATTGAGAAAAAACCTTACATTATTAAGAGGGATTCGGCATTGTTTGCTTAGTGGCTCGGCAATAAGTTTCGAGGGTATTAAATAGATTATTTTCACACGCCTAGACTTGAACGGCGCAGTACCGCATGCACTGGCCGAGAGCTGAAAATAAGCGAGCGTTGGGCGTCATTTTACTCCTGTGTTTATGAAAACCTATGATAAAGCTACCACAGCCATGACTGCTAGACGACACATCACGTGTTTATGTCTACTGGCCTTGCTTCCCTCGGCTATCTCCCGCCTCACAGTCAGCTGGTTAGTTCACGCGCCTACTATTTATTTTCTTTATTTGATATTTTCAATACTTTCTTATCAACATGCCATCAGTAAAAAATATGTGTTTATTTGTACTTTCAATGCGGAATCTAACCATATATTTTAAAAATATTTTTTCGTTGCCAAAGGCATCTTAATGAAGAAAAATCTAAATTTCTCCATTTCCATAAAAAGTAAGAAAAACTGTTATCATGTCAATATAAACTTTAATTTCTCAGCATCAAAATAAACCATGAGTTTGATCATTGGGTGAAAGGGTTTCTGAGCTACAACAGTTTGAAGTTGCTAATTTTATGAAAATACGATAAATTTAAATATTATTAATTTAAACACTATTAAGTTCTGATGCCTCAAACTTTGCACAAAGCATTATAGGGCCTATCACAGTTGTCTACGGACAGAAAAAATTTAATTGTATTTAAAAATTGCAAGGCCAATTTTCTCTATATTTCGGTCGATTTGAGATGGAATAGCGCGTATGCATGATTCTAAATACAAGAGACAGTGAATGCATTGTTCTTCGTTCCTTCAGACGCACCTATGAAAGCAACTAAGAATAAGTATCGCGGTATTGGGACTCTTACTGGCAGATTTCGTCTCTCATAACAAAACCCTGAAGTGCCTTCATTGAACTTCCTTTTTTATTTTTTTACTGGATGTAACTTACACCTAGAAAGGGTTCCATTTAATACATTACAGTTCGAAAAGTGACATGGAAAATAATACCCCGATTAGTGGGAAGTCACCTCTCGGCAAAAAATAATCTTGCTACTTATACATTATATTACAGATGTAATTTATTAGCTTAGTAAGTCCTGGAACTGTCGACCATCCTCTCTAATCCACATTTCACAACTTTAAAAAATGTCTAGGCTCACGCCGGATTTAGTCCATTGATATGTAGATTTGAATCGTAAGTACATTGCCCGTTTTATTCAAATTATGGACGACTGTTGTCTTATAAGGCTTTAATTTCAACAACTTTGTTGCTTTCTAGAATGTCGTCTTGGCTATACCTGCCAATATCATGGGAGAATATTCCAGCCTATAGTATATTATAATGCATTTCTTTTGCCAAAACGAATTTTATTTATACTAGCTCCACCATTTCGCAAAAAAGTATTTTTGAGCTGTTATCAGGGATAGCTACCTCGTCAAGTAGAATACGTCACCCAGTTTCGGAAATGAAACTAGTTGGGTTGAGTGTTTTATTTTTATTTCGGTTTACAAATGGAGAGAATAACTCTATAATTTTTTCATTCACTCATAGTTTTCTGTCCAAGGATAGGTCCTTTACTGCAAACTCAGCATTCTCCAATCTTCTCTCTTCACCGCCTTCTTCTTCATCTCCGCATACGATCAAAGTATTATAATGTTGTCTCATACGATACCTTCTTCTGCTCCGAGCTTTCATACCGTTCATCATATCTTCTAGTGCATCCTTTAGTATGTCTTTCCATTTCACACGGTCTATTCTACTCCACATCCACATTCACCATTAAAATGGGACACACTCACGGACCGGACAACGCGAATTCGATTATGCGCAATGTTCAAAATATATAGAGGTGAGCCTGCCTGGAGCGAAATAATAAAATAGGTTGCAGCCGCCAAATTACTCTTCAAGGAACGACCACTCATATAAATTGAGGGAAAGAAGACAGAGGACGGACATTGAAAGTTTTATTTTCTCAATCGTACTATCAAGGGCTGGAATGCTTTACCTGCAGACTTACTAAAGGCTTTACCAATAACCAAAAATATATTTAAAAATAGGCTTAAGGACTTTACTAATAGACGGTAGTATATTATACACACTAGTTAAAGGGTGTAATTGATATCTTCTTATTTGAAGTGTTCTATCAGTGAGGAAGTGTGTTGTGTCAGTGAAGTGTGTAGTGTCAGTGAAGTCCATTGTGTAAGTGAAGTGTGTTGGTGTCAGTGAAGTGGCTGTGCAAAGTATTCGAACAGCGAAATTGTTAGAAGTGTTAGTGAAATCAGGTAGAATCAGTGCAATGAGTGAGTTGACAGCGAAATAAGTGTAGAGCCGAAAGGTACTTGTGCAGATATGAACCTGTCAGACCCGTGGGTCTTAATTTGAGCTTAGGGTTAAGATGCAAATTAGATTTACTTTAAATGTTATTTTAAGTGACCATGCTTCATTTTAATTTAGGATGCTCCTTGTTGTTATTATTATTGTGTTATTATTATTGTGTTATTATTATTATTATTATTATTATTATTATTTTCAGAATTTATAAGTTACAATATTACTGAGCGAAAGAAGGACCGGTTTTTTGCAGCAACTAGTCCACGAACATTCCTTTAATACAGTCATGTCAATTGATGCCCATAGGAGCAAGCGCGCGCTTTAGAGCTCAGGAGATCCTGAGCGCTTTACAGCGGAAAGGAAAGAGACAGAAGAAACAGGTAGTATATACCGCTTGGTCGAGCTATATTCAGGGATGGCCAGCACTGATTCAATAGATAAAGGGAAGATAACTTATTAAAACTGTATCCATGTTAATTTTTAAATTTGTCTGAGAAGTATAAGTGCATTATAAGAATGTAAGTTTTAATTTTAATTCTCATTTTTCAAAAGTTTAATTTTTTTATTCAAAAGAAATATTTTTTTCAACTTTTTTTAAATAGAAAAGTGAAATTCTCAGATATAGGCCTATTTATTTAGTAGCCTTACAGAATGTTTTCGTAAATCTAATATACCGTAAATATGTATTGCTGAAGATAGTGTATTGAAAATATTGAAAATATTCGCATGGAAATTATTTGTAAGGAAATGAATTAACAAAGCAACTGCTGTTACAACATAAGCAAAAGATACGTGCCTATGTGCTGTAAAACTGTCAGCTCTATAGCTTCAGCACAGTTCGAGAAAATAATTTAATATTCTGATGATAGGAAGTTGCTCACCAATATCACCTTAAAAACATAATGCGATAAGAGTTTTGTTATGGAATATTAGTTACATATAAAACACATACAGCACCTAGGTAACTTTGCTTTGTACTGTAATATGTTTTGATTAGTTTATTGATTACTTTTGTAAGGCTAAAAATACCATCAATATCAATTCCACAACTTATCATGTCATACTCAATCTCTTTTTTTGAGATATTACTTTCTTTATGAATGACGTGTTTCATCCATTTAGTACAGTATAGTTGTACTACTATGGAATTTAAGTGAATATTCCTTCTTAATTCTTTATTATGTTAATAACATTTAAAACACAAGTGCAATATTAAGAAATTTGTATTAGTACTTTTGTTTTACAGACAATATAGATAATATCAAACAGAAAGAAGCCATATAAAAATAACGACATAAAATTTCACGTTCCGTCTGAAGTTTGTGCACTACTGTTTTCTTAATCCAACAGGCTGCTTATTCATACACAAAACCCTTCCTCTTTCCATACTTAGCGCTTGATGCCCGCGCACGACGTGAAGGTCAGAAAAATGCGCTTGCTTTGACATCACTGTTTTAGTATGTCTGTCCACTTCACACGGTCCATTCTACTCCAAATCCACATTTCCAACTCGTTATGGGAATAAAATCAGTATTAATATCTCTACCGGAAATCGAACCCGTAACTTCCAAAATTTTTTGCAACGACGCCAACGTTAAAACGATATATTATAATTATATGCTGCATAGGGTAAAGATTGGTAATACTGTAATACGACTAATATTGTGATAGTTCTTTTTCAAACTTTATTAGTTACAATTTTACTGAGTGAAAGAAGGACCGGTTTTGTGCAGCAACTTGTCCACGAACATTCCCTTAATACGTTGACGCAAAAAACCGTTCCTCCTCCCGCTCAGTCAAATTGTAATAAATTCTCAAAAAGAACTATCACAATATTTTCTTATAGATTTAGTGATATTAGTTCACAAAAGCACAAACTTAATCAAAAAATGATCTATATACAAAAGTAGTTATACATAATAAATATACAATTTCCTAAACTAATTAATTTATCGCAAATCTCAGTAATTAATTGTTCATACTTGCACTTACGTCTAGTTTTAGGACATGTTTAAACCAATCGTGATAACTATTAAAACTTTAAAACTTATTTATCTGCTCTTTTTCATGATTTTCTACCATGAACATTTTAAAATTAATTTTTCTTCTTTTATTTTACTTTAAACATCTAAATTTATTCTATAGCTTTCATATTTATGTTTAATTACAGGTTCACTTGTGCCTATTAACTAATTCTTCCATGTCATCATGCTGCATCCAGGTTAGCAGTTGACATATAGCCAGCACACTGCAATGGCTGAATCGGTATTTCTCAGTGAGTACAGTAGGTCAGTCTAAATTCCTGCTACATGCTAGTCAGCAAGTTATTTGCTTATTTATACATCTTGCATCACACATGTAAAAATACTTGACATATTAATTACGTAAATCAATATCAATCACAGTTACAACATTGTTTTCCATGGTCACATTTTCGTTTAATAATATTCTACTTTTTATTAAATTTATTTTATGTGTAATCTTATTGAAATTTAAAATCTTGAAATATACCAATTAATTTGTACTACTAAATACATATTTCTTGTTCAGATTAATTTTTTTTGGATTTCCTGATTCTAGGAAAGTTAAGGTTTTGTTGTTGTCTACCTCTTAGTAAATAGTTTTTTTCAGTACTTCTATCATTATTTGTATTTGATTGTTCATAATTATTTCTGCTAGTGTTTCTATATGGCCTTTTACCTCTAATTAAGTGATCGTCCTCAACTTCATCTGCCTCGGTAGAATCCGCCAACTTCATCAGTGTTGACGGTGTGTCACTTAACTATCACAATATTACTTGTATCACAATATTATCAATCTTTACCCTATATTGCCGCACTTCGATTATTGTGACGTTTTGTTAAGTGACCTAAGTTCTGAACTGTCAGTCAAGTTACAGCGAGATGAGAATATGTGCGTCAGATACGTGTGCAACATACGACGATATGATCACATATCACCATCCTTCGCATATCTTTCGTGGCTCCGACTTAAAGAACGCAGAACTTTACACTCTTTGTCTTTACTCTTTCGAATTCTGCACACCTTAACACCAAATTACCTTTCGTCTCGTTTCTCTTATCTATACTCTAACCACGACGTAAATACATACCAGATCACTTATCTGTGGCACGCTAAGTATACCTCTTCATATTCATCATCTTTTACAGTATCCACCTCGCGTCATTGGAATTCCTTGTCACAAAGTATTAGGGGCTGTAAGACAATAAACACCTTTAACAACAGCTTAAAAGATAACCTTATTAGCATTTCACTCCAATCATACTGATTTAAACTATCACTGACTACATTGTTACTTCTTTCTTTAGACATCATCCTGATGGTGCTATATTTTCAAAATTGTCTCATAATAATCTCTTTCTATTATCTAATATTATTTGAAATATATTAACACATAGTATGTATTTTAGCTTAATTCTGCTACACAGTTTATTTCAGTGTTTAATTAATAGTTCATAGTATTTTGTTGTTTAATTCGTAAATAACTCTTGTATACATGTAACTCTCATCTAAATCAAATTGTTGAATTCTTTGTAAGTTCATGCATATGTATATACACTTTTTGCTGGTTGAGTGGAAGAGAAGGCCTTACGACCTTAACTCTGCCAGCTAAAATAAATCACTATTATTATTATTATTATTATTATTATTATTATTATTATTATTATTATTATTATTATATTTACTTCTACGTATTTGATTGTCCATATAATATGTTATTTAGTTTCGTAGGTATTAAGTTTAGTAACATTCCATGTAGTCAGGACTACGCAGACTGACAGACAAACGACATAACTATGTGTATGAATGGAACGCGCCTAAAACATCAAAACGATTTCTCTTCTCCTTTTCGGTATTGCTGTTGAACCAATATCTCAAATGTGAAATGTCGATAGCAATGGTAAGCGGAAATGTAATCTAGTAATTGATGTTATCTGTAAATTGAATCCTGCGCCCGGCCAGGTGCACAAAGAAACTGGCCGAGGGCTCTCTTTCAATAGAGGCGAACAAAACCCTCGCTCATATCATCCCGGTATTGATTCCTTCAATACAAAATTCTACTTCACGATTTTCCAATTACTAGGCAGTTCTACTCCACGGATTACATTCTATTGCTGCGTCCGTCTTGGATCCACAAATTGGGAGGACGTGTCCTCCTACTGTCACCGCCAGAGGGCGAGGGCCAGTCCCGGCACGTCCGAGGGTGGAGGCAGTCCCACCCCCACACAATAACGAATATTCCTTCAGCGAGGGTGGAATAACCACTGGCACTGATTGTGTTACTCTGAATTATAGTATAAAAATTAATGCCAGCCGTCGCATATTCCGTGTTATAGGCGAGGGATTTCTTTTCGACATAACTTTCAGAATGACTGAGTCTCCCTATCGAATGAGAACTAGGGATAATTATCTTACTCAAAGCTCCCGAGAAGTCATGCATAGCCTCTACATGCCAAGAGTTACTTAGTCGCAAGTAGCTTTCAGAAAATAAGCGCGGTTTTATAGGCGTATATGCTATATAACTTTCGGTGAAACAAGAATGAGTCAGGCTTTCTTACTAGTAAATGCTTTCAATTGAATTTATTCATAGTACACCTTTACCTTTCTATTATCATTTCATTATCGTCATGTTGTCTCCGATTGACCTGAGTAATCGAGATGTTACGGGAAAAAATATACAAATAGCAACAAGCATTATGCTAACACTCATACAGAAGTGAGGATATAACATTACATAAGCATGCACGTGCACATATAACCATGTATAAAATTAATATACGCACATGGACAAAAACTTATGCTTGCACATAGTACAAAACACACAAATTTACACATCAATTCACATATACATATATAGGCTACATAGGCATACATGCAAGCATGCCAATGTACCTATATCCGTAGGCATACATGCAAGCATGCCTATGTACCTATATCCGTAGGCATACATGCAAGCATGCCTATGTACCTATATCCGTAGGCATACATGCAAGCATGCCTATGTACCTATATCCGTAGACATACATGCAAGCATGCCTATGTACCTATATCCGTAGGCATACAGGCAAACATGCCTATGTACCTATATCCGTAGGCATACAAACAAGCATGCCTATGTACCTATATCCGTAGGCATACATGCAAGCATGCCTATGTACCTATATCCGTAGACATACAAGCAAGCATGCCTATGTACCTATATCCGTAGGCATACATGCAAGCATGCCTATGTACCTATATCCGTAGGCATACATGCAAGCATGCCTATGTACCTATATCCGTAGGCATACATGCAAGCATGCCAATGTACCTATATACGTAGGCATACATGCAAGCATGCCATTGTACCTATATCCGTAGGCATACATGCAAGCATGCCAATGTACCTATATCCGTAGGCATACATGCAAGCATGCCTATGTACCTATATCCATAGGCATACATGCAAGCATGCATATACATATATACATAGGCATACATGCAAGCATTCATACATAGGAATCTAATCATACGTGCATACATAGGTGTATACAGGGTGTTTCCGAGGTGGTGTTACAAACTTTCAGGGATGAAGGCGAAGGGCACATGTATCAATTTGAGATAAGGAATCCTGGTCCGGAAAAGACTGTGTCGAAAGTTACAAGCGAAAATAATTGTGTGGAACTGGAATAATTTTATTCCTCTGTACACCTTATTTATGTGTATTCATCTGTACATCTTACACATACTGTATTCATCTGACGTTGTTTACGTTGTCTACTTACAGTATTCCATTCAGTGCGCTGTCTGAGGGATGGGGACAGGAAACTAAAGCAACGCACATAGCGTAATGTGTAACGGACATGGTCGGTCCTGATATGCGCGTCTGGAGACAGCAGTGTATGTGCGGTGTCCAGTCGATCAGTACTAGTGAAATGGAGGAGTACACGAGAGCGGAATAAGCAGACCTGATTTTCGAATATGGATGAGCCAATGGGAACAATAGACAAACTCACAGATTGTATCGGGCAAGTACCCACGTAGGAGACATCCATACCATTTTTCCACGACAACTATTTTTGCTTATAACTGTCGACTCAGTCATTTCCGGACCATGGTTCCTTATCTCAAATTGATACATGTAACCTTCGCCACCATCTCTGAAAGTTTGTAACACCAATTCGGAAACACCCTGTATATCGGCGTTCTAAACAAAACGTCTAGTGAAATTTAGTTATGTCTTAGGGTACAGTTTTATTTTTAATTTGTAGCATACCTTGTTTTTAAGATTGATCGTAGTCTATTATTTGTTCGTGTACATTTCGACTGAACGTCAATGTCATTGCCAATGACTTTGCGTCCAAACATACAATTACACAACGGAGTAAAAAACGACTGTTTCAGCGCACTTATCAAGCAAAGTTATTTATTCTCATTTTCAAGAAAGTTAGACTCAAAAAACATTTTTTTTTTTCTGGGAAAGTCTTGACAATTAATTTTACCTTTTGACTTTTTTCTTTAGTTATTTTTGCTCTACCGCCAGATTTCTTGGCGGTCTATAGCGTTTATATAATGACAAAAATTCTGGTATTAAGTGAAAACACATCAATTCAATATGTCACTACTTTAATGTAATTATATCATTCGACGTACAGTACATATTGAAAATTCGCAATTGATCAGTATATTGAAAATCAGCTGAGAAGATCCAATGATTCAATTGCCAAGTGCTTGGAAATTGAAATAAGTTATAACTAAAATATCACACACATTTATAATTAATTATAATGCAAATGTTAACCATGCAATGCTTTATTATTTTTAAGTGATACATTACTACTCTCTCAATTATCCGTTGGCTGAGAGTTACTAAGCGGGTGTTGCTAAAATAAAAAAAATGTACGTTAGTACTAAAAGTTTTTAGAAAAACTGCTGTATGAAGAAGACATATGCCTACTGACATTTTGGATAACACCTCCACTAAAGATATATCTGGAGCAATTTCTCGCATCTTAACCATCAGCTACTGAGAGAGAAGCTTATTCCATGAAGGCAATAATTCGGTTATATCACGTACACTTTGACGCGATAATTTATTTCTTTTAATGCAATTTAAAATAGATTTCGTCGCTCACATGTCTACGTGTCTGTTCTTATCTAATTCCAGGCGTGATGACACAGTCAAACTGTAATTAAATTCGTACTTGCAGTAACTACATTTTGAGCGAAGAGAGGGTGACGAGCTTGCAGTGCGTGGAGACGTCTCACTATCCACCTAACTAGTTTTAAATAAAGTTAAAGTAGTTTATAATCAATTTTCTGATAAATCTCGTTTATAAAGTCTGCTAAACTTATAGAATAATGCAAATTACAATCGTAGACGGTATTACCGATAGATTCTGGTAACATTATTCGTAGTTTACACTTTTTGCAGATATTTTAAAATACGCCAAATTTGTGATAATCATCACAGATTCAGCTTCATTCGAAGAGCCAACGCATTAGTTCTTCAAACCGGAAAATGAAACTCGTGTACCTAAATGTGAAAAACGGAATATGGGGTATAAAAGTATCCCTACGGTGTTTTCGGCAGATATTCTAGTTCATTCAATCACTTTTTTCGTCATCACAATTATAATTCAGATGTAACATAAATTTAAATCTCAGATTGGTTAATATAAATCAGAATGTAGTCGATAAATATAATTAATTAAGGCTGGTTCACAATAAACGGGGAACGAGAACCAGAATGAAAACGAGAAGCAGAGGACGTGAATATGAAAATTTTTGATTCACAATAAATCGAGAACATAGACGACTATGCATCGATATGCATGTCAATAACGATATGTAAAGCCGATATTACCCATTCTGATGTTATTTGTGTATAATTGACCAAAGGCATTCTCTCATGAGTACAAGACAGCCAACATAAACACAGGTAAACAAACTTCGAAATTAAAACGGAAACATTTCATTATGTACGGTACTATGAATATGCCCCTGCATCGTTATTATCACAACCTATTTTAAGTCTACCATAACGTAAAATAATTAGAGAAGAAACATTTGTAATAGAACAAAAATGAACACAACGGTACTTATTGAAGTGAAGCGTGATTATGTAGTGTGTAATACAACCAATAAAGTAATAAAATATGATTCACTTACGATCGGTGTTCAAAGATGCAGCTATTGAAAGCCACGTATTCTCATTCATTTTATCATCTTTATACGAGGCGCGCCGCTTATCGTAAACGTGAGGATTTTCCACAACACTCAATATTAGAATCTCATCAAATAAAACTTGTTCCATGATGCACAGCACAGAACAAAATAATGCATAGGTTATGTCACGGTCTCCTTTCTACAAAATATACGACGACAAAATAGCTTTTAGATGGCAATAGAATGTATCTATTGGGCTATGATCGGAAACGTGAACGCCAAAGTTGAAACTTGGCAAACTCTCAGTTCCCGATCCCGGGCTCCGGCAAGCTTTTCGTTAATTGCGATTGCTATCATTTAAATGTACACATTTTAACAATTTTACCGTTTTCGTTTTCGTTCCGATTCTCGTTTCCGGTTTATTGTGAACCAGCCTTAAATCATAGTTTATTCTTGTAACATTCTCATAATTTATTAATGTAATTTTTACAATAATTAAAGTTACATAATAGCTGCAAACTCATGGCACTTGCTTGCGAGAAACATGTAAACCGACAGGAAGGGACAGTTAGGATTGGATATAGTTCTCTTGTTCCAGCAGAAGGCGGTCAGAACGAAGGTGGGATGGGACGGTGTTGGGTTGAGTTCCCGGGTAGATCAGTTGTTAGAGAGTTGGTACGTTCAACCAGAGCTCCCGGGATCGATATCCGGCCTCGAAACAATTTTTCCCTTGAAATTATCGAAGTCTGCTTCACAGGGAGCTTTACCTGAAAAACTAGATTTGCATAAAAGAAACAATGTTTGCGTTTTAAGGCGGTCACCGAATTTGAATCTAAACTTCTGAACTCATTTTTAATTTCTGAGTAAGTAATTATCAAGTCAAGATATAACTCAACGAAAGCACCACCACACTGTCCGTCATTTTGAATATCAAATCTTCAATCATTGGGTGCTTAGGCTTACTCCATTTTTATTCTTTTCAAGGCTATGAATGAAGATTAGACACGATAAGTAGTAGAGATGAACTACGATCGAGAAAGCAAGACTAACAGCGCTCGCAAAGCCGAAAACCCGCACGACAGTGTTCTATACGTCGTGTCGTTGACGTAAATACTGCTTCGAGACGTCGAGATTGATTACTCCCGAAGTCCCGAACGTCTATCAGCCTTGAATCGCCATAGTTGTTTATACCTGACTGAACTTTCATCTACTTTGGCAACTGTTATATAGGGTAAACATTGGTAATTTCGTGGCAGTGGTTATTTCGTGATACTTTTTCTTTGCTCTTTCGTGAACTAACCAATGGTGTTACGAGATTCAAATTTCCGCCAAGGGATTGCATATGTTGTCCGGTTTCCAGAAACATACAGCTACGCTTTGTGTCACTATTGTAGCCGCTTCAGTGAGCTTTTATGTTTGGAGAGAGCAAGTTAGCGTCGACTTCTCAGGCGTACAAATTTTGTAGATGTTTGTAATTACATTACAGGCTTATTACTAAAGGTAAGCATATGATATTTGGTACAATGATTTATTATATTTTAATGAAATTTTAGGAAATTTTTCGGAATTTTAGATTCAGCTGTAGTCGCTATATAGGCTTAGCTTTACTGGCATAAATTTTAGCTGTATGAGGCGAAATTTTGTTGAGAATTACGCGTTACATTCTATACTATTTTAAAAATTGTATTACAATACGAATTTTAGAAATCTGATTATAAGATGTGATAACAAAAAAGAAAAGGGGGACGCAATGGATTCAGTATAGCTTCTGTTTGATTTGTTATCATGCTAAGTGCCAATGATAAGTGCTAGATGACTTACTTGCAAGAATTGTGACAGAAGATGAAATATGGCTCCACCATTTTGGACCGGAGACAGAGGAAGACAATGGAGTGGCATCATGCAAATTCACCAAAGAAATAGAAATTCAAAAGTGCACCTTCGGCAGGAAAAGTTATGGCTACTGTGGTTTTCGATTCAGAAGGACTCTTGCTTGTGGACATCATGCCACACGGAACCACCATTAATAAACTTCAAGCTCGACTGAGTCGCGTTCGACAACATCGGGAGAAGCAGGATGTTCTGCTATTTCACGACAACGCACAGCCATATGTCAGTCACAGACCAGCTCAGAAAATTCGAATTAGACAACACTGAAACAGTCGCCTTACAGTCCTGAACTGGCACCGTGCGATTACCATCTCTTTGGTAAACTGAAGGATCCCTTCGTGGAACGAGGTTAGAAGATGACTCCCTTGTGCACGCTGCTAAAGAGTGGCTCAGACGTGTTGGTCCAGACATTTACCGTGCTGGTCTACAGGCCCTCGTTCCTAGGTTACGTGAGGCAGTTGAAAGGGACGGGGATTATGTGGAAAAGTGACATTTTGTTCCTAAAGAATGTATCTACAATCTGTGAAAATAGCAAAGCTGTAGGATAAAAATATAATTTTTAAACAAATGCTATGCATTACTTTTGGAGTTACCCTAGTAATATAGGCTATAGTAAAGTCCGTAATAAAAATGTTCACCCTTTCATGGCAAAGAAAATCCCTTTTCAATTTCAATTTTTACTTTGATTTCATTCTTATTATGTGTTGATATGTATTTCTATGTTTTCTTGCTATGAATATTAGATGGAATTACTATGTTTGAAGTCTTGTAACAATAAATGAGAATTTCATTTGACTTTAATGAATTTTTCCACAATTCTTCTACCTCTCACGAAATTATCAATGTAATATCACGAAATTACCAAGGTTATCACGAAATAACCAACCTTTCAGCTTAAGTTGTAAAAGTGGTTTTTGGCACTTGTTCAAGAACGTGTCCAATCTTTTATGTCTCCAGATTTGTACAGCAAATTATCGTCTTATAGATAAAGAAATCGGAATAAGGATATATTTACACATTTGCACTTTAAATTAATTTTCATGAAATTATCACGAAATTACCAATGTTTACCCTATGTATAAACAATCAAGTAGCCTGTTTGAATCACCATCTCTACCTTTCGGTATATAGTAATCCATTCTCCACTCTTTATTTAATTACTAGGCCCTTATTATAAAGCTAGAAATTTTCTTTTCATATGTTTGAGATCAAGTGTGCAATCTCAAGTAAAAAGATATCAACGTTATGTTTTGTGTTTCTTAGAAATGCATGTTTATTTGTGAATTTTTTTTCTATTTATATAACCATAGGTAATATCATATAATATAGGGCTGGGCATCGGGAGCGGAACTAAATTCTAAACAGGGACGCATAATATTCATCCGGCCCTGAATCAACGCTGCACGGTATTCGGCGGGGAAGAAAGGGGATGAAGAGAAATCATATGGCTCCCCGTGAGATAGTAGAATCCGCTCTTGCTGCCCAGCCCTGATATAATAGAACCAGAACACTTTGATAAATGAGATAGTGTTCTATTTTGTCTTTTTGTCTCATTTAAACATTTACAATGTTATTTATTTCAATGATGTATGTTATTCAAAATTACGAAATCTTTCCACGCCGACCAAACGCTATTTCGAGAATGATGAGCGAGACTTGAAGCGCACGAGAATGACGAGACGAGACTCGAAAGACAAATGCAACGAACACAGCGAGCGAGAGCGGCAGTTAGTTTTGTTAATCTCCAGTAAGTGGTGAATCTCCCTGATCGTATGTGAGAATGGCGAAGATTTACTGCTTGGGGGCAACATGGGACAAAACAAGAGAAGGGATAGAGACAATACTTACAAAAGGAATGCAAATCTTCACTCCCTAATGCAGTCGAACTCTGTTTCGCATTTATATATTATGCTATCGTTAGTGCCGTAATGGAGGATTTGGATGTTTTATTTTATTCTGAAATTAGTTTTCATGACCCTGTGTTTGTTTATCAAAGTTAGGTGAAGCTATTGGCATAAATAGATTTACATTAAAACCCCGTTCCTTTAAAACACTGTATGTGCGTGCATGTGTGTACGTGCGCGCGAAAGAATTTCGCCACAATGGACGCAGCCAACAAATAAAATTCATAAACATTTCACTTTGACTGCAAACAAAATATCACAATAATTACAAGCTAGAATCTTTTCAATTGGATAAAATGTTTTCATAATTAGCGGTTGCTAACGTTGTTTTTGCTTAGGAATTAAAAAGATTATTTTCCGCATCCCTCTATATACAATTAAATAAAATCCGTCGCATATCTACATAAACACGTATCCCTTCTCTAACAAAAAACTCTGTCTTGTTCCCCCCCAGGTCTCCCTCCATGTTGAAAGCATTCGTCGCATTTCGCTCTCATATTCTCACTTGTTTCCGACCCTTTATGACGTCAAGTGATGCCGAAAGGAAGCGAGCAGTTTAATTAGATTTAATTTTTTGGAATTTCATGTACGGTTGACTCTTCATTCTGCTGTAATATTAAATGGTATGTCAGGAATGGAACGCATATCATATCATCCTCCGACGCTGGAAAAGGATTCTTAAGTGCAAATTGGTACACGTTTGTGGTTTGAAGAGTGGGTATACAAACTACTAACCCGAACCCAGGATTTTACAAATTACGGTGAAATATACGAAGGCTTTAAAAAGTTTTGTAAAGCCATTGTACCGAGATTTCTAAATAAATTCATTCGTGTGTGATATTTCAAAACTTCGTGAACAAGTCAATGAAAAGTTTTCCTGCTTGAAAAAAAAAAATGTTCTATTGACGTTGTATGTTGGAATGAATTGAAAGAAATGCGTGCATGCGTGAAAAACACGGCTAACAGAATTCTCCAAAGAATGTAAAGCGCTCACTATGTTAATACAGTGGAGTAAATAGTGGAAACACAACATAACAAATTAATACATTAGTAGTAGAACACAGTCATTCTGTGCGTTAGGAAAATTATGCTGGGTAGAAAATTCACACGGGTAAAATTCAATTGAGATTTTAGTAAATTACTTTTTGAAACCTGTAATTATTAAAAATGAAGCGTGAAAAGACAGACTTTAAGGGAACCGATTAGTGATTAGGGGTCAAAATTCCGAATTTTTATTTTGTGTTTTAAAAAAAAGTACAAAACTTGCTTTTTAAAACAATATATATTGTGAGGTGTATCTCTGCAGATAAGACCTTAAATTTGGAGGTGCATGTAATTCATAGATCCTTCTTTTTTTGATGAAGTTTTCCGTAAGTTTATATTTTTCAAACTTAAGTGCATTTTTCTCTCAAACTACTGAATCAATTTACGTGAAATTTTTACAGTGTTTTCTGCAGCCTGTGTTCTACAAAGTAGACCTACGGGTTTAAGAATATCGTACACATAACACGTGAGAAAAAATATATATTCATTGAAAGAAATTGCAAAAATGTTAAACGCAGTTCAAATTTTTTTTTCTCTTTCGCTAAGGGTGAAATGTTTAACTAAATTTTACTTTATCATTTGCAATATATATATTACTTGCCAACTTAAAAAATACAAGGCATATGAGTGAACATTATAGCAAGTAATGTGTACCTGAAGATTGAGGTACATTTAGAAAATTGTGAAAATAGGTTATCAGTTAGGGCCTTTCTTTTCCACTTGGATACGAAACTAATAAGTTGTCTTTTATACCACTGCATTCAGAATTATTGATTGTATAACCATGCAAATGTTTATTACACTCTGAATATTGAAATCCTAGAAATATTGAACTAAACACTTTTGTACTGAAATTCTTTAATCGCTCAGATATCACTACCCACTCCCGTTAAGAGATGAGTTGTAAATATTGATAATGCATTTCTTAACGGCGATAATATTATTCAGTTTTCACCTTCTCACTTTTTAATCCACCTAAACTTAATATACATTTCGAACAATCCATGAAATAATAATGTAATTAATAATGTTTATCAAATATGGTAGAAGCAATAGTTTATTTATACGAATTACAACAAAATAATTTCATCTCTTAGCAAAGATACATACTCCAAATTATTGTATAGCCTCCTGAGTCCTGAGTTATTTGTTGTTTTATTTATGAAGATAAATATAATTCTACATATAAAAAGTCACTGACATGAGGAAAAATGCTGGAAAAATTATGCAAGTAAGAGTTAGGACACAAATACAGATATATTGCACTATACTTCGGATCTCTACACATACATCTTATATCATAATCAGTATGAAGTATGATATAGTATACTATACTCTCAGGACTCAGGAGGATAGTAGACTGACAACATTAACTCGTATACGTAATTATAATTAACTTCGCGCACATCATAAACCATTCAGAAATATCCTTATTTACGAGGGAGAGTCAAGAAGTAACCTTAATAACTGTTTCATTAATTTAATATGTACAATAAGACTACAAACACTTTATTACTTTTCAACATAGTATAACACGAACACTTGCAATGCAAGTTATACTATTTTCGAAAGTGATAAAGTGTTTGTAGTCTTATTGTACATATTCAATTAATAAAACAATTATTAAGGTTATTTTTTGACTCTCTCTCGTAAGTTTTATTAAGGTATGTAAATTGCTACAGGCAAATGTGAGCCTAATACTTAAGTAATGGTGATGATGATAGTGATGAATTTTTATTTTAGTTAGTTATTTAACGAAGCTGTGTTAACTACTAGGTTATTTAGCGTTGATGAGATTGGTGATAGCGAGATGAGGCCGAGGATTCGCCATAGATTACCTTGCATTCACGTTACGGTTGGGAAAAACCTTAGAAAAAACCCAACTAGGTAATCAGCCCAAGCGGGGATCGAACCCGCGCCCGAACGGAACTTCAGACCGGCAGACAAGCGCCTTAACCGACTGAGTCACGCCGGTGGCGATAATGATGAATAGTAAACTTTATTTATATAACTTTTGTGCACTAGTAACTATATATCATAGTCCACCGTTGTGGCTGAAGGGTTAGCATATCTAACTCCGAACCCAGCGGGCCCGGGTTCGAATCCCTGTCGGGACGAGTTGCCTGGGTAAAGTTTTTCGGGGTTTTTCCCCCCCTCACTCCTATGGATGAATATCAGGTAACTTTAGCAGGCGATTGGAACCCCACTCATCTTCACCACTTCCTTTCCTCCCCTATCATCCTTTCATTCATCATCCCGTTACTTCTTCTGGTTTTCAGATCGCTCTACAGGCGGCCCTCCGAAGCTGCTGGCTCTCTCGACCGGCCTGCGTGGATTGTATTCATGCGATGATGTATAGCTTCTGTAAGGAACCCGGGGTAGATCTTCTCGGGGGGAGGACTTCCGCCTCGGACCGTTAAGGGAGCCTTGGGGGGGTTCTGAAGCAGAAGTGGTACATGGACTCTGTTGGCTGTAGGGACCGGTAGGAGGTCAAGTGGTTAGATCAATGAGCGTAGAGGATCGGTGGACACGCAAGTCATCCCATATCGGGGGGTGTACAATAGACCTCATGTCGTAGTGCGTGGGATGTTCCCTCTCTCCCTCCTAACAAAAGAAAATATAATATCATAGTTAACATTGGTTGTAAATTTAGCAAAAAGAAAAATATATATATTCATTATTTTATAGTTTTCTGCCCAAGACCAGGTCTTTCGCTGCAAACCCAGCGTTCTCCAGTCTTTCCTATTTTGTGCCTTCCTCTTAGTCTCCGCATATGATCTATATGTCTGAATATAGTCCATCGTCTGATATCTTCTTCCCTTGAACTTTCCTCCCATTCACCATCCTTTCCAGTGTATCCTTCAGTATGCAGTTTCTTCTAAGTCAGTGGCCCAACTAATTTCTTTTCCTCTTCCTGATAATTCTTCCTTCACACACTCTTTTCAGCACAGCTTCGTTTCTTATTTTGTCTGTCCATTTCAAGCACTCCATTCTTCTCTATATCCAGATTTCAGATGCTTCCAGTCGTTTCTCTTGACTTCGTCGTAATTTCCATGTTTCGCCCTATACTATGCCATACACCACACAAAGCATTTCACCAATCTCTTCCTTCGTTATTTTTCCAGATGTCCGCATAGGATTCTCTTTATTGTATTTAAAACTTCTTTTACTATTGATATTCTCCTTTTGACTTCCTGACAACAGCCCATGTTACTTCTTTTAGTACACCCAAAGTATTTGAAGCTGTCCACTTGCTCTACTGCCTCATTTAGATTTCGTACGCTTACCTTCTTCAATTTTCTTCCTATAACCATTGGTCTTCGTCTTGCTTGCATTTATGTGCATCCCATACTGTTCAGAACTGTCGTTTAGCTCTATAAAAATCTTTTCGTTGTAAGAATAATCCTACAGTAAACACTGGCACGTGACTAAAGTGAGAATTGATTGGCCGCAGTTTGGCGCCAGATATCCTCAGTAAGTGATCTCGCCCAATCCTATACATTCTGTTTCATGTTAAACATTTCCCGTTAGTGGTCTAAGTAGACCTAACCTCACTCCTATGCATTCGTTTGCATAGGAAACTGTTACTTTATATTTTATTAATTGTAACTTACTATATACATTCAACACTATTTCTTTCTCTCCAATTTTAAGAGGGTTTCCACTCTAATAACCACGTACGTTGAGTATGCAGAAACCACACTAACATGAGCTTACGGGAACAAGCTCAAGTGGCTCCAGCATATTATAAGAACAGACTACCTTGGTATTACTCTTAGTATTCATCCGCTTACAACGTAAATAACAAAATATAAAAGCAGCTTTTCTTTTACATGACGTTTTACATATGAGTGAAATTTATGTGTTTCGTCGTATTTAATAACTAGAATCTCTTTAAGAGAGCCATGCTAGAATTCAATTTTTATTTTCAAATAATACAAGGTTATGATTTCCAAATACGGAACTATATTTTCCTGCGTCGTGCGAGTGTTCCGACTGGGAGCCAATCATGGGTAGGTATGACAGCCACGTGCTTGTGTTTACATTAGGATTTTCCTTACAGCGAAAAGGGTTTAGTAGCATATTCTTTACTATCGTCTCCTCTTCTAACAACGCCATATCATAAGCAAATATTATCCACTTTACTCTTCTTCCTCCTATTATCACACCTCCGTTGTTCTGAAAATAATTCTTCAATAAATCCTCAAAGTAAATATTGAGCAGTGATAAAGGGAGTCCATGTTGTACTCCTTTCCCTATTTCACTTTCTTCTGAATATAACGCTCTACTTTATTACATGCAATTCCTAATTTTTGACAAAAGCAATAACTTTGCAATATTATAAACGTGTTCTACAGGCTATTTTTTGTATGGCAGCACTATAATGTAATTCATAAAGAAATAACAGATGAAATTTGTAATTATGGTCGTTTGAAATCATGGTATAAGAAGAAAGAATTGTTTGCATGTAAAATCGTTTTAATAATATAAACTTTAGGGCACAAATTATGTCTTAATTGGCATGGTAATATCTTACGGCACTGGAAAAAATAATGTGTCGTATGATGCACGATTTTGAATAACAATAAAGCCGTTTAAAATTCTGGTGTACAGAATCTATTATTGTCTAAGGAACGGTATGTTTTAATAGTACAATATGCAACGAGCCTATAATGAAGGTAATTAAGAAGCGAGTATGGATATTTATGAAACGAGCGCAAGCGAGTTTCATAATTTTCATTCGAGCTTCTTAATTACCATTATAGGCGAATTTCATACGACTTTTTATGCCCGACCATATTTCTAACTTGATATTATTAATTTTCTTTGTATCTGACCTTGACCAATGTCCCGTATGTTGTAAGATGTTGGCAGACGCGAAAGTATTGATTTTTTCCGAGGAACAGATGTTCACATTGACCTTGCTAGGCCATAAGAACCTATAGAGATAACATTCAAATTAAATTAGACATTGAAAAACGAGATGACAAATTGAATTTATTTGAATATTATTTACAATTAACGCTAATTACTATAGTAACAGAACATAACCTTCTGCGACAGTATTGGATTTCCAGCCTCCGTGACTTTTCGCTAATTCTCTTTCGATTGCATATCCGAGAATAATCGATACTTGCGGTTTTATAACGGTAGAAAGCTGACCTGTTATTGGCAGAACAGTTGTAACCTGAATCGTCATTGGCTGAAAGACCTGACCATGCATTAAAGTCTGCTACCAGGTGTATAATTACTACATTTCAGAATGGTCGAGCATAAAATTAATTAATTTATTATACACCTCTCATCTTTAGGATTCAGGAATGTTTCAGATCTCGAGAACACTTCATAATTCTCTTACTTTTGGTACCTTCGTTTAACAGGACTGAAATAAGATCCGTTTTAATTAATAATACTCAATGATGTGGTAATTATAAGTTACTGTGGAATGAGTTGAATCATTGTAAAGTAACCACATAAAAGGAGAACGGAACAAAGAAATGTGTGTTGTTGAATTAAACATGGTTGTCAATTAAATAAGTTGAATGCCCGAAAGTGTAGTAAACTTACTTTAGATACGACTTGAAATCCAGTACCAATTACAACACTTCTCTTGCTGAAGGAGAAGATTTCATACGAAGTAAATAATTACAGTTTTTTGTGAAAAGAATTCCAAAGTGTGTTTCCTTTTAATTTAATTTTGGTTTATGTCTCTCTTCATGTTCTGTAGTGGAAGAAAAAAAAGTTGCTATAACTGCTTCCTATTCAATAAGGTTCTTTTCAGGAATTGATTTCTTTTTATTTCCCTGTGCCATTCGCAAGGCCTGTAAACGAGGTTCCTCCCTTCAGTGTGTCTTTTCTTCCCCTTCACCTATATTCGTCTCTTTTCGCTATGTTGTTAGTGCGCATCCTTTGCCAAAAGAAGTGGAAAATTGTACTCCATGTAAGCGGATTTCTAGACCCGCTCGTTGGAAATCTGATGCTGCTATGTGCATTTGTGTGTCACTGCCATCTAACCCGCCATGCGGGGTGCACGTAACTCGATGTAAGAAACTTGTTTCTTCTCAAAATACGTAATTTTGTTTCGTCTTACAACCAGAGCTGGAATATTCCATGCCTACTACACGCATCGTCAGAAATGAATTTGGTGTTAAGTTCCTGCCCCTGCACGCAATAGAATTCTTACACGACTTTGGTTACGTTATTAAATAAAAGTCGATGTAATAGGTACATAATATAACATACATGAATTTTACAAATGGTAATTTATAAAGTTATTGTAGAACTTGGATTATTTCTGAGCTAAATATGAATGAATAAGTTAAAATTAACATGAATTGAATTTATAAACATATTCGCAGTTACTTTTATTCCTATTTTTAGAAATTGATCATTGTGAACCAATCTACAGAGTGTTAAAAAAAAGTATCCAATATTTTAGGAGGTGCTAGTATGCATCAAAACAAGAAAATAATATCTAATACACAAACATTATTTAAGATGTGCCTACTTTTCTTTCTTTCAGTCGATAATCCGATATGCCCTAATTTTCTGGGGAAATGGAACCAAAACTGGAAGCGTCTTGATTTTACAAAAGAAAGCTATTAGAATTTCATGTAAATCAAACTATCTGGAACACTGTCGGCCACTTTTCAGACAATCACGGATTTTAACAATCGTAAATTTGTATATATATACGATCTAATACTTTACCCTCGACAAAATATCGACAATTACTCATTAGTGGCCAATATACATGTTCATGAATTTAGAAATAGTAAACAAATTAATATTCCATATTATAGATTACACAAGAGCAACACAAACTTTTTAATTATGGGGATGCAATTATATAATAAGCTCCCCAATGAATATTATAAATTACCAATCAATAGCTTCAAAACTATATTTTACAATTGGTTATTAAGTAATCCTTTTTATTCTGTTGCTGAGTTTTTCAACTCAAATTTGTATGAAATTGTATTTTAATAAATAAGTTTAATTGCAATTTAGTTAGTTTTCCTTAATTTAAAAGTTTCAAATTATTTCATGTTTTCATTGTATTATTTAAATTTTACTGTTTCTTTTATTAGTGTTTTTTTTAAATGTATTTATATGTTTTTCAATGTATTCTGACGGAGCCTAAAACTGGATGTCTAATGGTCAAATAAATTGAATTGAATAGGTCCTACAACACATACTTTCTGAGATCTGAAAACTTGTTCATAGGAGGTGCTCAATGTGACGTCCATTCATGGCAATGCATTCTTCTGCCCTTCGGCATAAGGAATCACGCTCTCTTTGAAATTTGTTTTAATACGTTAATAAGAAAGTCATGATAACGATCCCCAGTTAATCTCTGTGGTAGCACGTATGGCCCTATTAATCTATCACCAAGAATGCCTGCCAGTAAGTTGATTGAGAATCGGTGCTGATGCCTTGTTTCTTCAATTGCATGGGGATTTTCATCACCCCACACATGCAGATTACGAAAATTCACAACACCATCTCTGCTGAACCACGCCGCTCATATCCGCAACCAGACTTTTGTTTTCAGTATTCCTTGCGACGTATCATTATTCCATGCCAGAGGTGTCAACTACAGTATAATTATCTGGTAGTCTGCTGTATTGTAGGGCAGAGAAATGCATTGGCATAAATGGACGTCACATTGAGCACCTCCTATGAACAAGTGTTCAGATCTCAGAAAGTATGTGTTGTAGGACCCATGTTTATTATACATTATTTTCTTTTATTTTTATGCATATCATTACCTCCTAAAATACGGGATACTTTTTTAAACACCCTATATACTTCCTCAATATACTAAGTACAAAGGAAAAGTATGAGACTAAGAAAAATTTCTTCTTCTTCTTCTTCTTCTTCTTCTTCTTCTTCTTCTTCTATAGCACTATGGCCTAAAATGATTGCGTGCTTTACAATGACTGTAAATATTTTGAGTCTTTCAAATGAAAAAATTTCCCTTCTTTCTGATAAAATACATGGCCGTGTTTTGTTTTCGTATGTTCACTGAGCAGCAAAGCGGAACTAAGTAACGTTGGATGACGTCAAGCTATTCCTATGCATACCTTCACTGTTGCGGGCTGCTAGGAGGCTTTAGAGAACCAAATGCAGGACTATTAATAATATTGAACATAAAATGTAGTTTTGTGTAAAAACGGTGCGTGATATGCTATTTTAGGTCATTTCTTGCTTCAGCACACAAAAATATATATAAAAGAGAGCTAATTTATATATAGGCTATATATTTTTTTTCATCGCAGGCCTGTATAATTGTTAGCTTATTTAGAAAGTCAGGAATTAATATTAAAGACACAAACACAAAGAGACCACGGTAAATGAAGATCAATTTCATATGCTATAGTAAAACAGTAAAGTGAAAGACAGAAAATTCGAAGTACTCGCAGAAAGGCTGCCGGTAATCGAGCTCTGATAAGTCATCTGCTGACTTAGAATAGGTCGGGCCTTCAAGTGACTTTCTGAGCAATTATCGTCGAGAGTGGATTGAGACGCACAAAGGATCCTCACTCCAGTATTTTACTTCTGAAATCCTCTTCTGCACGACTCAAAGTCTTTTCGGAAGTTATTAAAAAGAAAAGATGGTAACTCCTTTATGGTTTCTGATCCTTTCCTCTGTCTGCAAATTTCGCTGCCTTTTAGTCCCTCGTTAGCTAGTAATTTGCTAGGAAATTAAGCACGTAATGCTTACACATTGAATTTCTACTCATTATAACTTGGTACCAGTAATTTATTGGATCAGTAATAAAGATACGAGGACGTCGCTCGTTAACTTTGATGACGTCACACCGCCCCCTGAACTTGCTAGACTCTCAAACGCTGCAGTCTTCTTATTCCTTATTGATTGACTCGAGACTCGGTTACCAGACCGCTTCAAACTCAGACTTAAGTGGTTTATACAAAACAGGACTCCTCCAACTTTTTATCTTGGAAAGCATTGTCACAAGTTTATTAACATGCAAAACTTTCGGGCTTTAAAGGAATACGATGCTAAAAGACAAAATCTACACTTTCTTATTCTCCAGTCTAAAGGTCAGGCAATATTGTTTGTTTCGGCCTCATTAACTATATAGAAAAATACCGTAACTAATGGTGAAGAAGTTTTGATAATAGACTGTGCTACAAAACATTAAGAAAGTAGAAACTTAAAGCAATAAAATTATTACCAAATTAATGCATAATTCAAATCACGCAATGAATATTAATTCCATGAACTATTGATTAAAGCTTGCAATATTTTAAATAAATGGAGTCAAGTATAAGGTGCGATCATCTGGAAGAAGGTTCGCTACTGAAATTTCTAAATTCCACAACTTTTTTAGCTTGAGAATTGAAATTTTTACTTTTTCCCGTGAAATTATTCAAATCTGCTTCACATGGAGCTATTCCTGAAAGCCAAATTTGCATAATATATACGTCACTATAGGTAAGTTAACAGAAAACCACAGAGTTAGAGTGCGCTCAAAGTTGGGTTTCTGGCGCCTTGTCAGCCCACTTGTTTTGTGGATATAAGGGGAAAAATTGAGACGGTGTCTGGTGTAGTTCCTGGGTAGCTCAGCCGGTACAGCATTCGTGCGCTAAGCGAAGGGTCCCGGGATCGATACCCGGCCCCGGAACAATTTTTCCCTAAAAATTATTCCAAGAAACAAATGCTAAGGAGGTGATGAAACAAATGCTAGAGAGGTAATAAAAATTTTAGAATAAGCAGCCATGATTGGTTGAAATACGTCGTTCCATACCGTTTTATTGGTCAAAAGTAATATTACATAATAAAAGTATAATTGTCTTGCTCAAAAGTTAACCTTCTTGTATTTGTATTGCTTTTAGTATGAGCACGTAATACAGAGTTTTGACATCCCTGGTTTATAACAATGAAAACGTTTCTAATAAAAGACACACACTCTCTCTTCCGAGTGTATTTCAGTTAACTAATGAAGTTATGTAATATTGTACAAAATTAATTTTCCGCTCTTAACTTTATATCTAACCTGTTTTAATTGAAATATGCTTACGTACATCTCTTCGGAACGTATTTTCATCATCGCTATCTTAAATATATCGAAAAATTAAAGAGTAATATCTTCGTTGGCTAATTTCTCTCCAAAGATTATTTTACTTTCTTTCCACAAAGATCGTAATTTAGATTAAACTTCGACCTAGTTATAAGGAAAAGTATTAGAATTTCTTAAATAAACTTCGTTTCTATAAAATCAGAATATGTAAATTCAATTCGATTCATTCTTATGATTAAAATACAAGCGAAACTGTTCTTAGCAGTAGAATGAATAACATGGAAAGAGTGTGTTACATAATCCTTAATAGAAAAGTAATTTGTACTAACTGCGTTATTTTCATGTCATAAAATATAAATTTAAAACATGTGAAGCAGACAAAGATATAAAATGAAATTAAAGTATAGTATGTTTGATAAATTCCGCATATTGACTTTCACATTTATGGGGTTAGGTACAGTTTAGAGCAGTAAAATTTTTTAAATAGTCAACTTTATTTCCTCCATTACTGTATCTTGTACAATAATGAAAATTGGTATGTATAAAACACTGTCCTCCTGCTATGATAATATTTTTATGATTAATTTTTTTTTTTTTTTTTCAAAATTCAAAATGTTAGAGTTCACTGTGCAGAGATGAAGCTTTTCCCTCACAACTCAAAAACTTGTTAACTTTTTCATGTCCTCTCTCTTTTATTTTACTGCTGAAACTCATGTTTACAATATCTTGCTCTTTCAACTACATTCCTTAATAAATACTTACTTACTGGCTGGCTTTTAAAGAACCCGCAGGTGCATTGCCGCCCTCACATAAGCCCGCCATTGGTCCCTATCCTGAGCAAAATTAATCCATTCTCTATCATCATATCCCACCTCCCTCAAATCCATTTTAATATTATCTTCCCATCTACGTCTCGGCCTCCCTACAGGTCTTTTTCCCTCCGGCCTCCCAGCTAACACTCTATATGCATTTCTGGATTCGCCCATACGTGTTACATGCCCTGCCCATCTCAAACGTCTGGATTTAATGTTCCTAATTATGTCAGGTGAAGGATACAATGCATGCAGTTCTGTGTTGTGTAACTTTCTCCATTCTCCTGTAACTTCATCCCTCTTAGCACCAAATATTTTCCTTAGCACCTTATTCTCAAACACCCTTAATTTCTGTTCCTCTCTCAAAGTGAAAGTCCAAGTTTCACAACCATACAGAACAACCGGTAATGTAACTGTTTTATAAATTCTAACTTTCAGATTTTTCTACAGCAGACTGGATGATAAAAGTTTCTCAACCGAATAATAACAGGCATTTTCCATATTTATTCTGTGTTTAATTTCCTGCCGAGTATCATTTATATTTGTTACTGTTGCTCCCAGATATTTGAACTTCTCCACCTCTTCCTTAATAAATATTTTTTTTTTGTGTAACAGAAAATACCGATATTTGACTAGTTTTTAAAATGGGTTTATTTTTTATCATACAATCTATCAAAGGTAGAGAAGTGATCTTGCACAATATTGTACATATGACATACATAAATACACATAATATATTTCATCATAGATGGATAGTTTTTGAGTTATGTAGGAAACGCATCATCACTGCACAGTGAACTGAATTTGAAAAAAAAAAAATGTAAACAAGTTTTTTAAATCGTAAAAATATTTTTTGTTTTCGTATAGCAGAAGGATAGTGTTTTACACATACTAATTTTCATTATTGTACAAGATACAGTAATATAGGAAAGAAATGTTGAATGTTTCCAAACGTTTACTGCTGTAAGCTGTACCTAACCACTTAACTCTCGCACTTAGCTGCTCTAGAATTTATGCTACTTATCTGGATCTTTTTACCGCAAGCATAATTTCTGTATTTAATTATGACTAGACAGCGGAAAAAAGTCAAATAAAAGTCATGGTTACGGTTTACAAGTATTGTTCGCATAGACTATGGCATGAGGTGTTCACGCATCCCAAGTAGCTACAACACGGTACCGTCCGCAGAGAGCACCACGCGAACACCGAAAACAACTGCCACTCTGCGTTCTCAGTCAGTCCTCTTCCGTACGTGAACAGTGAATATTGAGATACATAAACATATTCTTCATTTATGTTCAATGCCGAAGACAGATGTTAAAGAACATAGGGTGTATTCTTTAATACAGGGCTGGGCACGTTACGTGATTCTGAGAAATGAGCGCTGTGTGCTTTAAAGAGCCGGTATTGCGAGCGCTGTGACGTATGCATACTGTACGTCATTTAGTGTCGGTGCAGTGGTGACTCTGCAGTGAAGATGGAGCTTCCGCTGATACATTAAAGCAGCCCGCTACTCCCAATGCTTTTTAATGTATCATGGGAGGAGGAGTTCTTTTTCGTAGAGAGCAGTGGATTAGCAAAGTGTTTAATTTGTCATAAAACACTCCAACTGATTAAGATGGTCAATATCCAACGGCATTATTGTTTACAACATGCTACTGAATATGACAAATATGTTGGTAATGAACGCCATAAATTAATACAACTTAAAGAAAATGTTTCTCAGATACATTATATTAGAGTATCTATTTGATATTTACATTGAATTATAAGTTATTACACATTTAGTAATATATAATTTTAAATTATACAAGTATTATGATATATCATAATATAGAATATTAAAGTTCATGATATAATATCATAAATTATATTATATTATATCATATCATATCATATACCATATCATATCATATATATCATATCTTACCATAATATATCATATCATATATTATGTATTAACAGGATGACAATAATGCATTTAGTGAATCGGCTATGAGAATTAGCTACAAAATTTGCCACGAAACTGCAAAAGAATTTAGAACATTCAATGAAGGTGAATTCATCAAGCGATGTTTAATTATGAACAATTTCAAGGGAAAAATTGTTCCAGAGCCGAGTATCGATCTCGGAATCTCTGGTTGAACGTACCAGTGCTCTGCCAACTGAGCTACCCGGGAACTCCACCCGACACCGTCTCAACTTTTCCCTTTATATCCACAGAACTCGCGTGGGCTGACGAAACGCCAGAGACCCACATCGAGTGCACACAATCTCTGTGTGACTTGAAATTGTGGTTTTATGTTAATGTACACAGTGACGTATATATTATGCAAATCTAGTCTTTCAGGTAAGGCTCCCTGTAAAGCAGTTTAATTATATTGGCAGATGAACTCTGTCCACAGCAAGTAGGGGAAGTGGAAGATATACGACTGTCTCGTAAAACCGTGGTGAGGAGATTGCAGTATGTACGTAAGGGTTATGTAAATAAGCCTAATGATTTGTGTGTGTGCATAGAGCGAAGTTTATTTCATTAAATTAATAAGAGTGTTATAAAGTCTGTAATGTACAATGGATTTATGTAATATCCTTATTAACTATTATGTACTGACAGACTGAATGACTAGAACAACCGTGGCTCTTGTTATATTAATGCAGGGAAGGTAGCTGTAATGCGAGTCCGCCACTGCGTGAGCGTTCTGCTCCAGATTGCCTTCTGGAGCGAGAGCAGCTCTGGCCGGCTATATGGAGCCGCTTTCATGCCCGGCCCTGCTTTAATACAAGAATATGGTGTCCACATTTTTAGTTGTGATACTGATGAAACAATTAAGTGTCAGTTATGTATTTTATTTTATTTTATTTATTCATTTGTTGATGAACGTAACAGGCAAAGCCCAATTACAATGTTCAAGACTAACAAATTAATTTATAAAACATAAACAAGGAAAAGGAAACATACACTTATTAAAAACTAAAAAACATAATAGAACAAAGGGAAAGAAAAAAAGAGAAATTGAAATAAGGTGTGAAAGTAGCTCCAAATTAACTAACAACAATATTCTGTAAAATATGATAACAAATAATTCTGTATCTAGAGAAATTCATATTGAAAATATCAACATTCGGATGAGGATGTAATTTATTGTATAACTGTAACATTTGGAAAACTGGGGAATTTTTGTGGGATTCAGTATTTGTCCTTGGTATGTAAAACAAATTTCGAAATTTCGTTTTAAGCTTAGGTGCATATAATGTTATATAATAAAATAAACCAACACAGTCCAACTTATTGTTCATAATTTTATATAGAAAGTTTAAAGATTGACAATTTCGTCGAATTTGCAAACTAGTAAAAAGAAAATGTTGAAGCATTGTAGCATAACTCTCATAGGTAGGATAATCATTATAAAGTCTGTAAAGTCTGTAATATAACCATTAAGAAATGTAACGAAACAATAGATAGAACATCACTGTAATACACAGAAACATATGAAAAATGTTAGAAGAAAATAAGGGTTCAAGTTGAAATTCCGCCCCAAATATGAAATATGACTTTGCCAGGATTTGTGTCGACTGATGATAGGTTGCAATATTCCATTCAAAACGTTGAACAATCCTCACTTTAAAGGGTTTATAGAAAAGTACACAAAATATGCCATTACAATAGTTACATCAACGTACAACCAATATTCAGTGATTATTCCGTGTGTCAATTTAAGTTTCTCCCGATCTACAGCTGCACGCGCCTCTACTGAGTGTTCAGTTCAAAGTGTGTCATGGCTCGCTATATGTCGTCATGTGGTTAGCCGATGAGCCTAGAGAATTCAGTCTTCCTACACTTCCGCAGAGGTGTATAACCTATGAGGTAGAGAAGTTGCCTACCAAGTACGGCGTTCATTCTGAAGAGTACGTACCGATACGTACGGTAACGCCGGTAGTGGCAGGAATGTGAACTGTTTGGAAATACGTACTGTCGGGATATGGGGAGAGGGTTAAGACGATTACTTACGTATTTGTTGACATTAACTTCGACGGTCAACATGGACACCGAGCATTTGATTTGTGTTGTGGAATGTTACCGTACGCAACCGATGATAACAAATACCCTGCGTACGACTTTCCGGCGCAAAAAAACAGTTCGAAAGAGGTTATGGTGGCACACAGACCGTACAGACCGCCATCTGTTGCTACGATGTTCAAGTTATACCGTACACGTTCTCAAGTTCAGATTAAAGAACGCCTTAAATAATAGGCAACTTCTCTAACATATAAGCTGAAACTCGCTTCAAATCTGTGACCCAACAACAGTGACGTCAAGACACACTTTGAAATGAACATCCAGTAGTGTACCTGACGACAACCTTCTGACGAGACAAACTAGTCGCGTTGTAGTTATCTTCACATCCGAATGCCTTTTTTCCGCTGTCTAATTATGACTTTCGAAATAAAACGCAAAAAGGAAATTGTTATTGCATCAAGTTCTTGTTCACGTAGACTCCGTCAGACCTGGATGTTGTGGCTGAATCGATAAAATGGCATCACACAGTGAATCACATGCTTCACGAGGTCTTAAATATCATCCAAATAAAGGAGGTTGCACGACAAGGCCAAGGCTGCGGTGCTTGCCTACGGGCCCTGCTTCAAGTCGTTGTGGGAAAACCTCATGTTAAATTGCCCCAACCAGTACTTTAACCCGGGTCCGTTCGTTTCACGGTCAAGAAGGCTAACCCTTACTCCATAGCAGTGGACATTTATGTTAATATTACTGTGGAAATATTATCGAAAATTACACTTTAGCCAGAATAATATAGGTCGAAAGAACGTATGTATCTGACTGTGGAACTGCAATCGAGAGGGAGTCTAACTCCAGAAACCATTTCCCTGCTTGTTCAGAAAACTTTTGTTTGAACTTACTATATGCTCCGATCACGTGTTCGTTTTCGAAATTGTTCCTAAATAATTGCTCAGTTACGCATTCTCAGCTTTACCGTACAGTATATGACTGAATAAAAAAATGTTAGTTACAGGGAAAACCGAAGAACTCTCAGAGAACCTGCCACACAGCAGCTGTGTCTACACAAATTTGGAACCTCAGACTCTCGATGACTAAGCCTGCTTTGTTTAGGAGGCGGGTACACTTGCAACGTAATTGAATCGAATAGTATGCACATTATGCGGTAGTTTCAACTGCATTTGTAGTCATATTCATATTTACAGAGCACTTAAAATGTAGACCGCAACTAAACACCGGCGGGATCCTGCAACCCGCAGCGCTGTTTTGATAGCTCTCGGGCGAGCATACCCGCAGCACTTGAAATGTGTTACACCGCAGCAGGGCAACACAGTCCACGTCTGGACTCACATAGGCATTTCCGAACTACAATTAATTCAGAAAATTATATTTACTTTCCTCATCATCTACGTTTGCCTGAAACTCGTGATCACAAGTATTACCAAGAGCTTCTTCATGTAGATTTCAGAATACGTTCACCATGCTGTTCTGAATATACTGTTGAAATTTATATTACTTGCTGTATTTCTACTTTAACCTATAGAGAAATTTATAATCTCAATTGAAATTTTAGTAGAGTGCACTTAACAGATAAGCGAGTTTTTTTTCTCTCGCAGGCAAGCACCGAAGCCTTAGGCTTATTGTGCAACCTTCTTATATTGGAATGATTGTTGAAGTCTATTTAGGATCTTCAAGCGCATGATTCACTGTATGGTGCCATTGTATTGATTCAAGCTCCAAGTCGACTGGTATACGTCCTAGCGAGAGAGAACTACTACATCGAAGACTTGAGAATGACACTACCAATCACCAAAGCTTTCCAAACACTGCGGGAGGAGCAGATATAGACCTGGACTTCTATGGAGTCGGCGCAATGATAGAAAGAAACTGGACCAAAGAAAACCAACAGCAGAGACATGCAATCACCAGATACGCGATCCATGGATTCCACCACAAGATCTGTGCAACGACAGGATTACACAACCCAGAGGAGAACTGCGTGTGTAGTTTGTGTAACGACAAATGTGACATATCATCTCCTGAAGTGGAAGAGCAGGAAAAAAACATTATCGGAATACAGCAAAGAGTGAACAAATTTCAAACACAAATACTCAATCGAGTGATTATTATTATTATTATTATTATTATTAATGTTATTGTTATTATTGTTATTGTATCGATTCAGCCACAGCACCTAGTTCTGACTGGAGACCTGATCCTCCGCCTTTCTGTGATGTTCTGCGGCTTCCTTGGTCAATGGTAATTTTATTATGCCTGAATCTGCTACATTCTTAACCAGAAGAACATATCGCAGTCTATTTAACGACCCTTCGATTTATTTTATAACATATTTTAGAACAAAATACAGCACATTTACATGGTTTAATTGTGTCATCTTGTGAACTGGAGCTTAAAGGAGAGGGGCATGCCCACTGTTATGTTTTTGGAACTTAGACATTTGTCGTCGGACCATTCTTTTTTAACCTTATTGTACATCTATTATCAGGCAGTACATCTTACTTGACAATATGTGTCAAAGGAAGAACAATTTGTTTGTATGCATTTGAAGTCTGATTAGTAGACTTCGTTGAATTGCCACACGCAGCATGCTATCACGTTGCTGATGTACGGTAGTATAGAGGAGGTGAGCGACCGCCCGGTCTCGTAGTATAAGCAGTTCATGCTAAGAGTTGTGACCGGTCCAAATAGATAGAGCAGCTACAGCTAATGTATACCTATGTAAGCACTTGTTTTTGCATTATTGTGGTTGGAATAGTCAAAGCTTAACATTTGTTCAGTGCAGAAAAGAATTCAATCAAACATACTACAGTGAGTGTGTTGCAGTTCTAAACAATTGCCCCTGGAATACCCTTACCTCGCAGCCAGTCTTGACCCATTGGGGAACGTGGTTGGATGCTGTTAATTATTATGCAGAACATTACGGCAAAATAATGGAGGTAATTGATGCATTGGATAGCACAGACAGTTCCGCTGTTGCAACTGTAAAATCATTGCCTTCTGAACAGCTGTTGGAAGATAGTCTGTTCATTGATTCTAATTTTAAAATCGTGTCCAAAAGCATCATCCTGTCTAAACTACAACTCTCAGAAGCCCTTAATATAGTGAATAAAGTATCACAAACCGTTATCCAAAATAACAATTCACTAATTTCGGAAAAAGTGAAATGTAAGTTGAGAAACATTATTGCTAATAATTCTGCCTATTCACAACTTCGTATTATAAATGATGTACTATCAGGTCACGATAAGACGTCTGAAGTTGGTGTACTAAAAAGTAGTGACTTTCCGTTCTTAAAATATGCACGTATTACATCGTGTGATGTTGAACGTACATTTCCCCAATATAAAAACTGTTTAAGTGACCATCGGAGAAGATTACTTTGCAGTCGCTCAAAATGTATGTAACTCTTCACTGTAATGCACATATTCAAGAACGATGCGAGTATCTTACATTAAATTTTAAGAGTTAATATATCTCACTATAAAATAATTGTGTATTTACATATTTAGACATTTCCTACTTCAATGATCATTCATTATATTTCTTGAATGCAGGATACAGGTTTTATTGTAACCGCAGTATACTGTTCAGTGTTTACATCAGAGGCATACTCAATCCTTTGCACGCCCCTTTCTCATACAGTCTATACCGCGTGCGCAGTAAACCTTGCGATTCTCGTGGCAATTCCACGAAGTCTACTGATTAGTGTAATATGTAGCTAATCGGCTATGTAAGCAATGGAAGGGAAAGAAACTGGCCACCCTACTCCATTATCTCCTGGCCTAGTTGCCTCATAAGTGATGCCTTGTTGGTATCACTTGTGAGGTTCAGATTGTCTTCAGACAGTTCACTAAACAACAATAATCCAAGTAAGCTATTGGGTTACTATGAAGGATAGGTGGAGCGGAGAAAAATTCACTCCGGCATCGGGATTTGAACCCGGGTTTTCAGCTCTATGTGCTGACGCTCTATCCACTAATACACACCGGATTCACATTCCGATGCCGGGTTGAATCCTCTCAGTTTAAGTTCCACCTCTTAGTTTCCCTTTTGTGGCCAACCCTCATGCACTGCGTCACAGATGTGTGACAGTGGCACGATGTCCAACATACTAATGTGCAGAGGTGCACTCATTACGAGTGACTAAGTGGCCGGGATCCGACGGAATGAGCGCCGTCTTAAATCGCTAAGTGATTATTTTCGCATATCATATATTATTATGATGTACCGAAGTACATAATATGATATTTCCATGAAGAAATTCTGCGTCATCATATGATGAAGAATGGTGGAGCGGAGAAAATATGGAAATATCATATGTACTTCGGTACGTACATCATAATAATATATTGGGTTACTAATTGAATTACCTTTTCACGTCAGTCCCAAATTTTTATATATTATGAGAAGCAACTCATTAAGGATTACTATGACTTGTAACGAGTAAGTTTGTAGCCAAGTTTATTAATACTATGATATTATTTGTGTGCATTCTGTAGCTCACTACTGACGTCAGAAAATTATACAGCAATTTCTATCAGTCTTACGAACATAGGTCATTCGGTATCTCGTGAAACTATATGTATGCGTGCGCCGTAGCTCATAGTAAGTGCCTTATGGTGGGGGTAAGTGAGCTAGTTAGATGCAAGTCGAAGCATAGCAAGGAAGAGAAGCTTCTCAGTCCATCTTCTTCCCCTCACGTGCAGGTAGGTTTCACGATGTATCGAATGGTCTACAGCTAATTATCATCTACATGCCTACCTACCTACCCATCTACCCAGCCACCCATCCATATACTTCCCTACTCAACCTCCAAATAGTCTACATACCAAACGGACCACTCAATGCAGATAAACCTGCATATTACAATTAGTAATTGATTAGTGTGACAATACGATCATATCAGAACTTCCGTCTTCTTAAGTACGAATAATAATGGAAATAATATAAAATATAGGCCTATATATTACGAAAATGAAATCTCGTAAAATGGTAATACATGTAACTAGATACAAATTCCAATGAGGAGCATTTCAAGTGTGGGCATATATGAACTTTCTTGCCTTTAATATAATTTTAGTTTTATTTTAAAAATTTTCGCGTTAATCAATAAATCATAATAGTCAAATATTTCCAAACCTGTGGGCCAGACAGACGAGCAGCACTCGAAAACGAAGTCGCAAGTTGTAGGAGGGCTCGTGTAGAATGGACGGAATGCTAAACCACTCTCAAGTGAGAGTACGGCCGTAATTGCATACCTCAATAATTACTGGGCCCACCCACCACTGATACCGTACATACCATGCCAACGTTAAATTATTATCTACCAATTAACGACAAGGGGAGAAGGCAGGGAGGGGTGCAAGAGGCCGTTTAATCTGCAACTAATTAAATGTCGTGTTACATGTTCTAGTATAATCATCTACCCCCAAACCGCCCCTTACCACCATCACTTGTTACCTCTCAAGTGTCTTGGATACGGTGAACTCCGGTTCTAGAGATCTTCAAAGACTTGCCACGGAGCCAAAGGCTGTTTTTTTTCTTAGCGTATTAAATATCACATTCGCTTTCTATAGAAATATCTTTTCTGTTGCCCTGGTAACAGCTGTATGATAAAACTGGCGCTAAAGGGATCTGACGTTTTATTTAATTAAGGTGTTGTACTTATGCTTTTTAACAGTCAACTGTTCCACAAATATGAGAATGTTCAGTCTTGCGCTTGTCAGACTCCGGTACTCCGGCATTTTTAGTGAGCGAGACACCAAAGACGTTTATATCGGAGCATGAAACTGAATACATTTAATTTTAATTTCATTCTCAAACAACGTAGCCTGTTAATTTGAGCATTTCAAGTCTGCTATTAGTGATGACAACTAACAAGACATAAAAATCAGCTCATTATAAGGCTAAAACGCCCGATTTCAAACTTAGATTTTTCTACTTTCCTCTTATTCTTCCTATCTAGCTATTGATTTTTACTACAGCTACATTTTTCTGTTCTTTTTGCCACAACTACACAAGAACTTACGTATGGGCTATTCCATATGAAATCGATCAGTAAAAAACCTCGCATTTTTTATACTCTAATTTTTTCATTACTTATACAAGGTGCTGAGGGGAGTTCATTTTCAAAAACATAACTTACTATCGAAAGTCAAACGGTTTTCGTATTACTGAGCGACAAATTTAGCGTATTTTATAAAAACAAGCCTCTTTCAGCGCTCAGAACTCTGGATCCATTTACTGCAGAACATTGAACGAGAGCTTATTTTGAAGCTGACATTTGGTAGGTTATGTTAAGAAGTAATCCTTATTTTTATTGTACAAACAGAGACAGATAATCTGATTTTACTTGTTTCTAGGCTTTTTGATCATTTGTAAAAATGTAAAAAAAAAAATATTGAGAAAAAACCTTGCATTATTAAGAGGGATTCGGCATTGTTTGCTTAGTGGTACGGCAATAAGTTTCGAGAGTATTAAATAGATATTTTCACACGCCTAGACTTGAACGGCGCAGTGGCCGAGAGCTGTAGATAAGCGAGCATTGGGCGTCATTTTTCTCCTGTGTTTATGAAAACTTGTGATAAAGCTAGCGACTGCTAGAGGAAACATCACGTGTTTATGTCTCCTGACGTTGCTTGTCTCGACTACCTCCCGTCTCGCAGTCAGCTGGTTAGTTCACGCGCGTACTATTTATTTTCTTTATTTGATATTTTCAATACTTTCTTATCAACGTACCACCAGTAAAAAATATGTCTTTATTTGTACTTTCAATTCGGAATCTAACCATATATTTTAAAAATATTTTTTCGTTGCCAAAGGCGTCGTAATGAAGAAAAGTCTCAATTTCTTCATTTCCATAAAAAGCAAGAAAAACTGTTTATATAAACTTTAACTTCTCAGCATCAAAATAAACCATGATTTTGATGATTGGGTGAAAGGGTTTCAGAGCCACAACAGTTTAAAGTTACTAATTTTATGAAAATACGATAAATTTAAATATTATTAATTTAAACACTATTAAGTTCTGATGTCCCAAACTTTGCACAACGCATTGTATCACAGTTGTCTACGGACAGAAAAAGTTTCATTGTATTTAAAAATTGCAAGGTCAATTTTATCTATATTTCGGTCGATTTGAGATGGAATAGCCCGTATATTGTAACAATTTTTCCTTTTCGTGATCATCGTTCATATTCTCTGCATCATACATGGGCACAATTTTCGGTTACGTGAGACACTCGATTTGAAATAGTTTGTTTACTAGGAGAGGAGACTGCAGAGTAGGATAGGAAATATAAACTGCTGTGACCTGCGTCACCTTATCGTAATCGCTAAGGCGGTCAGTGGCGAATTATTAGGAAAGCGCTTGGTTAACGTGAGAGACTCGAAAACTTTGATTCAATTTGGCAAATTAATTCGGCAGCTTTAATCATAAACCTCTTTACTATTTCTCCATCATTGAATTGATTTAAATCACAGGCAAGAAATTGCGTAACTAGCCAATAATATTCCATCACGTTGTTTACGTTTATTTTCTTGAATATTCTGGCGTTTATCAAGGTTACTTAATAGATTTGCACGTTCTCGACCTAAAATAATTTCAGAAAATCATATTTCATTTTCTACGCACATTTGATATTTCTTTTTATAAATTTCTTTTGAAAATAATACGTACAAACAACATTTAATTCCTCGTACCTTTTAATGCAGCGTGTTTAAGGTATAATGTATTTAGTATGCTATGCAAATGTTAAGATCATAAATTTTCTTCGAATAGTGCGAAAAATAACATTTAATTTATCTTACCTTCTAATTCAGCATGTTCTTTATGACATAAGGAGTATTGTCGTTGTATATTATATTTATTAATGCCTAATAGGATTTTTGATCATAACATACATCGTATGTTCTCCCCTTCTAAACAGCAAAAAAAAACTCTTCCTCCCATTTCTCATGAAATAATCGTTTTCTAACGCATACACACTGCTTTGATAATGCCATTATGCCACCACTGATATTGCTTATGAAACTGATATAGAACCTGCCCACGCCTAGGAGCTGCGTGAGGGAGGAACGGGGACTGTGAAGATGATGTCACTCAGAGCGATAAGCTCTGTGAAGGTCAGTGGGGCATTATTTCTCAAGTGAGGCACGATGCCCATCTATGCTCTACATTATCATAATCAGGCCTTAGTCTAGAATCACCGTATCATCAGAATGAAGTTTGGAACGCACGGAGTATATATGACGCCATGACACGTGGGGTGGGATGGCACTGCGAGAGTACCAATGGTTTCGTAACGAAGTGCATTAACGTCTTTATTATTTTTGCTTGACATGGGTCCTTGCGATCACAATACGTACCTGACATCCTGTGACAAGTACATTTTATCTTACTTCATTTATTTATTTATGTAATTATTTATGTATCCAAATTTGTGTTAATGTTAATTACGCTGTTTTATAATTCACTGTACTGAGGAACATGTTAGAAATTAAGAGCACCAAGCGTCTCCTTCAGAACGAACTTACGGAAAGGAATATTTTCTTATAAAGAAAAAAAAAAACACTGAATTTTGCAATTGTGCAAAAGATATAAGAACAGATTTAACTCGATTCTTTTAAAGCATCGTAATAGCAAAATGCATATGAAAAATATTAAATTACACAGTCTAAACAGGCCTTCAGCATCAATATCAGACATAGAAAATAAAAAAAATAATTGAAATTTGTGTATAATGTTTGTACATGCCAACATCCATTTCATAAAATAAATATTTCAACTAGTTTCTTGAACAAACTTATTTTGAGTGAAAATATAGACCTAGATGTTTTTCTTTTGATATATTGCGAATGTGCCTTGTAATTCGGTGCAATGAATTGTGAAGAAATATTTTCTTGTGTACTATACAGGGTGGAAAGTAAGATAGTACATTAATTGTAGGATGTGATTCCTTAAAATATAACTAACAAAAAAAAAAGTATTGCGAGGTTTTTGAAGACATAATACTTTTATGCCGACATTTCGATCGCGAATTTTACGAATACTGTTTAAAATACGCTGTACGTCCAACTGCACATTAATCCAATGTAAACATCACAACAGCTGATCAGTTGTGAGTACTACGCGAACCGTCTGCCGTCGCGACAGCGATGCCAGATTTTTAGACCTTCTGTACGTGACTCGACAATCAATATTTCCAACGTTTCTTCAATCGATTAATTCGAAATCTGTGAATTTTCTAATTAAAATACTGCTGCAACGTGAACATAATAAACTTTCTCTTCGTTGTTATACAAGATATTAAACCGTATTTTAAAAAGTATTCGTAAAATTCGCGATCGAAATGTCGGCATAGAAATATTATTTCTTCAAAAACCTCGTAAAAACGAGCAAAATTATATTAGACTGTTTTGTTCGTTATATTTTAAGGAATCACATCCTACAATTAATGTACTACCTTACCTTCAAACCTGTATATTTTTCCTTTTCTTCTCACACACAACTGTTATCTTATATTGTTAAAACATGTATAATATGGATATAGTGTAAAATGAATCATGTAATGTTAGGCAATTATTTTCTGTACTAAATACGCATTGCATATATTATAACTTCTCTAAACGTGAATATGTTGTGTTCACTGTGATGTTTACATGTTTTTTTTACTTAGTTATTTAACGACGCTGTATTAACTACTAGGTTATTTAACGTCGATGGGATTGGTGATAGCCAGATGAGGCCGAGGATTCGCCATAGATTACCTGACACTTGCCTTACGGTTGGGGAAAATCTCAGAAAAAACCTAACCAGACAATCAGCCAAAGCGAGAATCGAACCTGCACCCGAGAGCAACTCCAGATCGGCAGGCAAGCGCCTTAACCGACCGAGTTATGCCGATGACCTGTTTATATATTGAAGCAAAAGGTAATTGGACTCTCCATCTCCTATTCTCCTCGATCTACATAACACAGTCGTCCCTGCAGTCTTAAGTTTATTCCCCACATCGTGTTCATATTCCTACCTTATATTACGCCTTTGATGATTTGTGACGTAACTATTATGACTTAGCCGCTCTATTACATTCTCATTTAATACCGCTTTACCTAGCCACAAAATTATACCCTGCACTGAGAGATTCATGCACTGCTCACAATTCTAACGGTCCTACAATCTTTGTTGATCTATTTTATCCTCAAGTACGAGTAATTAAACAAATATCCTGAACAGGTGCCGCAGAACAGGTAACAGAGGTTGTTGGCGAAGACGTGGTCAAATATTGTAGTTTATTTTGAGCAACAAATGTCTAAGAACCATCAACATCCCCCTTTCTTAAGAAATTAATTTCTCAAAGTTCTAATAGCCCCTTTGTTACAATTGGGTCAATGTCCAAATAGTACATTATGCAACGAGCCTATAATAGTAGTAATTAAGATGAGAGTATATTTATGAAACTCGCTTGCGCTCGTTTCATAATTTTCATACGAGCGTCTTAATTACCATTATAGTCAAGTTTCATACGACTTTTTATGCTCGACCATATTTCTACCTTGAAATTATTCATAAGTATTCGTGTTATTCTTATCTGACTGAGGAGCGGAACTGACCTTGTGCAATACCTCGTAAATTGTGAGATGTGCGCAGAAGCGAAAGTATTGATTTTTTCCGAGAAACAAATGTCGACATTGACCTTGATATAATCTAGAGAGTAAAATAAACATTAATCTTGATATAACCTTGAAATTGAATTATACATTGAAAAACGAGATGACAAATTGAATTTATTTGAATATTATTTACAATAACGCTAATTATTATAATAACAGAACTAACTTTTATTTCAAATATAGGTGAGTTTATGGATTTTGATATTCTCCAATCTATGAATTGTACATAGAATTTTTCGTACATCTTTCTTGATTTTTGTGGCAATAAGTTATTAGTCACATCGAGTGCTTTTGCCGAAATTTCCGGCGGTGTAAGTTGCAGCTCGTTATCACTAGTGTCCGCCATTTTTACTTTGTCTAATCTCGGGCTAGTTGTCTTTCGATTGTATATCCGAGAATAATCGATACTTGCGCTTTCATATTGCTACAATGGTATTTTCTGATTGGTGGAACACCTGAATTTTATGAATAGATGTACTTTAATGAGATCAATTAAAGGGCTGCTAGCAGGTGTATAATTATTACATTTCGGCATGGTCGAGCATAAACATAGTTTTTCTTCTGCTTTCCATTCAATGGTGTCATTTACCATAGCCCGTTCCTATACGATATTATATTACGCTCTTAGGATTGGAGCAGATTATGGATTTATAGTAAGTTACTGTTGGTTATTTGGCAAGTACCTTCTTAATGTTTTCTTTCATCTGATTTCTTACACCTCAAACTTTTCCGTATTCGAAGACTAAGAGAAATGCGACAAATAGGAAAGACTGGAGGATGCTGAGTTTGCAGTGGAGGCCCTGTTATTGGACAGAGAACTGTGAGTGAGTGAGTGAGTGAGTGAGTGAATGAGTACCATAACTGAAGTGAGACAAGATTGCGGGCTGTCATCATTGCTATTCAACTTGAATATAAAGTACAGTAAATCCTCGTTAATCCGGACCCCGATAAGTCGGACTTCGCTTAATCCGGACAGGCTAAAAAGCTAAGCGTTTGGAAAAACTAAAGAACCTTGTTTTATGTACGTATTTATTTACACTGCAAGTGGGCAAGCACCCGGTGCTGTGGTATACACAATATAAACAATACACAATAAAATGATAAACAATACACATTAAAATTTACAATACACAATACAATTTTACAATACATATACAATTTTATACACAATAGAATAAGAATACACAATACAATTTAATAATAACAACACATAGATAAAATACCTAATTTTACAATACAAACTACATAATTATGTATATGCCCTACGTAAGTTTCAATAGTCTTTCACTTTACTCTCATCTCACTCACTGTAGTGGCACTATGAGGAATTTCACTGACACTTTAGCACACATTTCATTGACGCTATAAATTATCACTGGTCGGAACTATTCACTGCACTGTAAAACCATAACTTCACTGACTCACCTGGCTTCACTGATAAAACAGTTCAAATAAGTCAAATAATTACACCCTTATGCATACTTATAAACAGAACTACATTTAAACTAAACATATCTAGTCTAAGGCCCTCTTACACGCTATTGTTAAATAATTTACAATTCAAACCAAGGAGGTAACTCGTCAGGCTAAATAAATACATGTCATCTTAAAAAATTAAATGTTAAATGTCACCTTAATTTTAATTTGCACTTTATATACAACTTTTTAAGTTATTCTTGAATCTCCTTAAGGTGTATGTAGGCCTACACTCACAAAATGCAAAAAATGATGAAAAATTAGAATTTTGAAAATATCACTATTTTAATAGAGAATTTTCTCCTCTTTAATTTGATATAAGAATTTTCGATTTATGCCTTATGGTTTTTCAGATAAGTCCCCTTTTTCAAAATGCTGCGTCGTCAGCCAAGGTCACTTAGGCTACTTTTGGAGTGCATTACTTTTGGAGTGATTTTCGTAGCAGTCAATCCCCTCGTCCAGCATTGCTTGTAAAATAAACTTATTTCTAGTCCCGAAATAGATGCATAGATATCTGGGCATGATCATTAGATTGAAAAAAACTTTTTTACATAATGAACTAATTTATAATGTTTTACTGTTAGTCATAAAACTGTAAATTTGTGTGTCAATGATGTTGTACGTCATTTTAATAAGAGTCCAAAAGTAGAAATTGCAATTCTGAGGAGGATGAGCATAAACCCGGGACAAACACCATCGCAGGATTTGTTGCATCAATGGAAAATAAGGACAAAAATGTCAAAAAGACATTCAACACCTGAATGTTAAAAGAAGGAGGAGGTATTTGAGAGGCAGAAAGAAGCTGAAACTGGACCGTCATGAAGCTGCTTAAGGGGTAACATATGATGGAGTCTTCTAGGCTCTGAAAGTTTGTGGCGCATTTCCTGTAAATAGTAATTTTAGAATGTTTAATTCTTTCAAACATGATATCTCAGTCAAATATGGTGATACCAAGAAGATATTGGTGTCATTTTGAAGCTTGAAATGTCCCCCAGTGCCTGACAATGAGTAAAATAACATTAATATAATTAATAATTATCTATGGATTTTTTACATGATTTATGCAACATAAAATATTATTGTAAGTTACATATATGGTAATATTTAATTAATGTAAATGAAAATAAAAAATAGCTCTATGTCAGGCACTAAAGAATACTTTTAGCTATAAAACAGTGAAAAAACTGTGGTTCTATCTTAAAAACTGCATGAGCTATCATGTTTCAAGTTGCATGTCAAAATTATAAACAAAATAATTTTTATAAACAATTTAGATATAATTTCAAGGGATCTGTTCACTTCATTCTCTTTCTGGTACCATTCTCAATTGCATAAAAATTTTACAGAGCGAAATTATACAAAACAAATTTTTTGTATGTAAAGGTGTACATATACCTTAAGGAAGGACAGCCCTCAAAGACCGCTGCACGTAGGTCATTCCAATCATTTATAGTTCTATTTAAAAATGAGAATTTACCTACATCCGTTTTCTGTTCCTACATTTGATTTTAAAATCAAACAATTTACTCATTATACCCTACCACAAGACATCTTTATATTCTTCATCCTATACAGTTTCAGTTGCTAGAAATTGGAACTCGCTTCCGAGTGATATAAGGGGTTGTTGGACAATAGCTTCATTTAGGTCAAAATTACATAAATTCTTACTTAACAGATGAATTGCTGATTAATATTTGTTACTTATAATGAAACTAACATCTGTCCATTCTTATTATTATTATCTTTAATTTCTCTAAATAGATTTACAAAACCTCTAATGGCAATTACATTAATATTCTCATTATAGAAATATATATATATATATATATATATATATATATATATATATATATATATATATATATATTCTCCCTGTAACATAGTCCTAGTAAGCTTATATTAAATTAATTTTCATCATTTTACTAGCTATCTCAAATATTAAATTAATTATAATTCATTGAATTAAATTAGCTCATAAATTAAGTTACTACTTTACCTTATAGATTTATCTAAATTTAAATAAATGTGTAGTGAAGATTATTGCTGGAGAACCTTTTAAGTGTAGTGAAAATATTTGTAATTTAAATTTATGTATTGTATTGATTAAGGCTGGTTGAGTGGAAGAGAAGGCCTTATGGCCTTAACTCTGCCAGCGAAAATAAAACATTATTATTATTATTATTATTATTATTATTATCATCGTTCCTACCATAGTACGTTGGCTTTTCTAACCGAGCCGTTATGTCTACCCATGCTTTCTGACCTAGATGTGCTCTATTACATTTAGAGCCATTATTAGTGAAGGAAATAGATTTCAAACTGTCCCAAAAGAATATAGACAAGTACTTCAAATCAACTTACGCAGCAAGAGATTCGAGTGATGCAGAGGCAGGTCCGTAGGGTACATCATTATAATTGTGGGCATCACATATATACTGCATTGTATGTATTGCTTTACATTTTACTGTACTGTATAGTGTATTTAGGCCTATGCCCTTTAAATACATCATAATAAACGTGTTTTGTTGCTATAAACGGAGTTTTAATGCACTTTCTACTGTTCTTTTAGGTTATTAATTTCAGTTAATCCTCATTTTCGTTAAACCGGTCAACTTATCCCCCCAATTAGCCCAGTTTAACGATGTTCTGTTGTACTAGAAGAATATAAAAATATTACTTTGAGGGAATCAAGGTTACTCAAGAAATAAATAATGTTTCGACGCTTGGGTATTAGTAATTCTGAGGACAATCAGCACAGTCTTTTCAATACCACGAAATGTGGTACGATCATATTTACTGAATGTACAAAATCCAAAAGAAAGGCAGGAAAGAACCAATAACAACAATTACTGTGATTAACAACGAAATACTTGAGGAAGTTTGTACTTTTACATTGTGAAACAATTGAAACTTTCGGGACGGATTATTTTAATAAGAAAATTTAAGTACAATAACGGCAATGGGGTTAACAGAAGACATTCTTGTTGGAATATGTCATGATGTCCAACTTAGGACTGCATAAGACTGTAGCAAAATGAATTATCATTAATCATGAAGCTTAAGAAAGAATTTATTCTTCTTCTTCATGGATTAGGTTTCAGGCCTGTTCCGGTCTTATCCATCTCGTCTTTGATCTGCCGATATCTCTGATACCTATAGGAATACAGGTATGTATTGTTTTAGGTATTCATGTCGATTCCATTCTTCACAAGTGTTGCATTCATATTTATCTTTACATTCTTGAATCCGGTCATTTACTGCATAAACATTCATTTCAGTTCTAATAATATGGTAATTTCTAATTAAATCCAATCTATTGCAAACTTTCCTTCTCCTCAAGAAACTCATTTCAGTTCTCTGCATTCTAGATTGAATTTTTGTTGTAGGAACTCGAAACTCACTACCATACAAGAGGACTGGTGTGGCCAATGTTTTATAAATTTCTTATTCTTGTTTCTTTTCACGTTTTATTTTTCAATCTTCTGAAATTTAAAAGCATAAAATTACTTAGTCATACGTTAAAAAGTGTTTAAATTTTAAAAAAGGTATATACCTTCGACAGACGGCCCGTTTCGACGTGATGCCACATCTTCTTCAGTGTCTCCTGAACTACTGGTTATCTTGAATTCTGCGATGTGCGTTTGTCGATTGTAGGGGTGGGGGTATGTTTCTCTTATGGTGGGGGCTGGTTGTTTGTGTGGGTATTGAACTGTAAATTTTGTGTGTTAAGTATATGTTGTGGGTATGTTATTGCATGTTTATATATTTCGTATTGTTCTAAGATGATTAACTGTGAACTTTTTGGTGTGATGTGTAAAATTTCCATATCTGTTTCTATATTACTGTAGTCATGATTATTGTTGATAATGTGGTCTGCATGATTTTATGTGATGTAGGGTTTGATTATAGCTTTAATATGTTCATTATATCTTGTGTGAAAGGATCTTTCTGTCTGTCCTATGTAAAAATGTGGGCAACTATTGCATTTTAGTTTGTAAACTCCTGTTGAATTATATTCAATTTCTGAAATTTATTCAATTTTGTTTGTATGTCTTTTATACTTTCTTTATGTAAATTCATTTCACATCCCAAATAATTAAAGTTTGAAACTTGTTCTACAGGTTTATCTTCCAAGATTATTTTTGATCTAACAGCCGATTTCTCCGAGAATGTCATAACTTTGGTTTTTCTTTTGATATTTAAAAATTGTATTCTGAACAAAAATTATTTAAGTGGTGTAAAGAATAATGCAAATCTTCATTGTTTTGAATTTTTTTACTAAATCATCGATATATAATAAAATATTTAAAATGTATTCTGGCTTAATTGTTCATTTCTATGTTTGGATGATGCCATTAATACATTAAAAATTGAGTGAGATGCTACACCCTTGTCTAACGACTCGATTTATTAAAATTTATGCAGTTTTAGCTTGTGCAGTATTTATTATTATTATTATATTATTATTATTATCATTATCATTATCATCATTATTATTATAATATCGTACAAGTTTTTAAGAACATTTATTAGATTTAAGAATTAGCCATATTTTTCCATAATAGGCCATAATTTGTCTCTTTTGACTGTCAAAAGTCTTCTCGAAATCAACGAAGGCAAGATGAGTTTCTAATTAAAATTCTCTTCTTTTTCCAATTAGTTGTCGAAGGATGAAAATATTATCGGTTGTAGAGCGACCACGCGTAAAGTCACTTTGTTCTTCCATTATTATTTTTTCAGATATTGTTTTATGTTTTCCAGTGATAATTCTATCATAGGCCTACATTTTGTATCCTGCATTGAAGAAAATAATTCCTCTATAATTAAGGAAAAATAATGAAAAAAAAAATACCGAGGGCTCAAGAAATGCGATTTCTCAGCGCACTAATTGGCGTAACGTACAGGGATAAAATTTGCAAAAAAAAATTATAGAAGACTTATGAATAAGTAATATAGTGAAAGATACTAAATATATATAAATACTACTAATACTAAATATAAATATATATATATATATATATATATATATATGAATCGTTTATTTCTAAAACCCCACGAGTGACAAAAACAAAACTTTGGGAACCCAATAAAAACGGTTTAGTTTCATTATTTTTGTCAAAATGTATTTAACAAATGATATTAGTTAATAAATATGAGATTTATTCACCATTAGTTCTGTTTTATAATATATATAAAGTCCCCAAAAGAAATTAAATTAATCAGAATGTTATGAGGTTTTTCTAACAAACAAACTGAAACTAAGCAAAGCATTGCCTTTTTCCAAGTATAAGAGCGAACGAAAGTAAGTATGAACAAACTTTATAATCTATGTAAAAACTACAGTATAAAATCACAAAAAATTGAAGTTTTTTCTGTTGCAACAGACATTTTTCTTATCAGGACTTATTATTCTTTTAGTCTTCGCTTCCACTGCCATTACTATCTTTGTTGATGGTAGGCCATGTGTACAGTTCTGTGAAGATCCTTTTACTTCATCCGGTATGTATTGCAAAATCTTCTTAAGGTCCTCCATTTTTTAACATTGATTGGTAGCCTCCAGCTGTTATAAGCTAGGTCTGTTGGCAGTCCAAACTGTAAATTTTCAGCACAAACACTTTTCTCAGGAATTCGAATTGTGAATACTTCTGCCGGTACAATGCTGTCAATGAATTCTTTACAAAGAACTTCACGTTTTTGTTCATTGCAGTGAAAAAACTCATTCACCTTCGAAATTTTAAAATGTACCTTTTTTATCCTTTGGTACACCACGGCCATAAGATGAATCAGACATGCTAGAAGCTTATAAAATGTTCGCCATCAGGCTTTGAAGTTAACCACATCATTATCTGTGACACGTTTTACCTTGAGCTTAGACGAGTTCTCAATAATCCTCATTAGCAACATTTTCATCACTTGAACTAACCATTTTGTAGCAAAATACTCAAAACAGATAATATTAGCAAGGGCAACACTTAGGGGAGAGTCGGATAGTATCGGACATTGGGTAATATCGGACAGTGAGTTTCTTTCATCTACCACATGATGATAGTACCTGATTGACATGGTTACTTTTTTGTGATGTCGCATAGAAAAACGTAACCATGTCATTCAGGTACTACCATATAGTGGGAGATGAAAGAAACGCACTGTCCGATATTACCCGATGTCCGATACTACCCGACTCTCCCCTAATCAGCAATAGACAAAACAAAACACTGATCCGGCTGTGACTGAAATCAGGTGTTGGGTGCGACAGTGCTGCTGTCAGCTAGTGTGGCAGACTAGTTTATTTGAAAAACACCATGTGTGATGTTAGTTGTGGGGTTTTTACAATAAATGCATATTTCTTGCCCAATTTTTGCATGTTACAGTCATGCTAGATATAAGGTTTTATATCAAAAAATGCGCATTCATGCTGGCAATCAAAAATCCACAAAAACGCATTTTGTAAAAAATGTCGGTTGTGATGTTTTTACAATAAACGATTCAAACGCAAATCTCCCGTTCAGAATATCAGTTATTTGAAATTTAACCAACAGACATATCATTATACGAGTACAATATAGACCAAAGTTTAAGAGATATGTGACGACCTGAAAACAACGGCTAGAAATAGGTCAGGAAGCTTGATTTTCCTCTAATAAGGAATAAGAAGATAGCATCACCAAATTTCCTATTCTGTGAACAGATGCCTCTAGGGGCAAGCGTCTCGACTGAGACTACAGATGTATCTGTCAGAAAACCATACTGTGAGAGATAAAGAAGGAACCATATGATATGTTTGATGATATGATATGATATATGATATATGATATGATATGATATATGATAATATGATGTATGATATGATATATGATATATGACATGATATGATATGATATATGATATGATATATGATATATGATATGATATATGATATATGATATGATATCATATATGATATGATATCATATATGATATGATATGATATGATATATGATATATGATATATATGATATGATATGATATGATATATGATATATTTCTTCACAGCACTTCTTTACATGTACTGGTGTACCTCACATTTCTGTATCCGGTGCCACCATTAACATATTATTACAATAACACATTATTTGCAGTACACGTCTACACAAATACTCCCAATTACACTATGAACTAAGAAAGGAGGAACCATAAAGACCAAAACTATAAACATGATTGGCAATACACTTCAGTGACCGAAGTATTTAAGGGACGTAATACGAATTATTTAGTTGCGAAATTAAGGCTCTGTTAGTACTAAAATTTGTGATAAAATATTGTTTGGGTCCCGGAACACCAGACTCAACGTTGGCACGCGTATCCATCACTGTTACACAGCAGTCTAGTCTAGTGTAGTTTAACATAGTTTGAACGGGAGGGTGGTTAGACTGCACACAACACATTTAAACAAGGGCATACATCAATGCCTCGACTGGGATTCCAACACGTGGCCCCTATGTTTCTGTGGAATCTGAGCATGTACTTCAGAGCGGAAATCAGCATTACGACCATTCCAAGACTTTCTGTATAACGACTTGCACGACTTAAGAATCCTACACATTCAAAATACGGTACCGCTTCATTATTTAATTTTCTAATATGATATTATATATTTATTTGTAAGCCAACTTTACAATTCATAGTTTCTTTTTAGTTGTTATTTTACGACGCTTTAGGTTATTTAGCATCTGAATGAGATGAAGGTGATAATGCCGGTGAAATAAGTATACTTGTGGGTTTTACTGTGGGACTTAGGGTTGAGATACAAATTAATTAAATTTATTTTAAATGTTATTTTAAGTGATCGTGCTTCATTTAATTTGAGATTATTATTATTATTATTATTATTATTATTATTATTATTATTAATAAAATTGTATTTTTTATTAATTGTGTTTATTATTGTCATTATTGAGTGCAATTAGTTACCACTGCCACCGGGTATTTACACATTTGCAGTGTGAATACATGCATGCATCATACATACATACATACATACGAGCACATACATACATACGAGCACATACATACATACATGGAGGTCAGTGGCCGACAATTAACTGTGATCTCGTCAATGTGTACTTAAAAGAATTTGTAATATTTGTAACCAGAATTGATTTTGACAAACTTTAAGGCAAAATGGCATTACTAGTTTTTATTATAACTAGAGGAATTATAATGATAATTGTAATCGAAATAGTTCATTCGCAATCCTAATTGTAATTCAAATAGTTTAAAGTAGTTCAAGAATTGTATGTATTGTTACGATGTAACGGAGCATACAGTATTAAAAAAATACATACATATAAATGTATAATTATTGTAGGAAAGGGAAAGCCCTAAAAACATGTAGTATTACTATGCAATGGAGCATGTTGTTCAATAAAAAAATACACACACACATACACACACACACACACATACATACATACATACATAACATACATTACAACAACAAAGTGGATGAAAACAAACCATTAAACACGATATAAATTTCGCACACAAAGACACGCACACACATACGTACAGTAGGTCTACCTGTTCACATGTATATAGACAGGTGCCCATGTATATAATGTACGCGTGAATGTATTTATGAATGTATGCATTTATGTATGACACACGCATAACCATGTGTTGAGGTTTGTCTTATTCTCCGTCATTCGCATTAATAAAGGGAATATTCGTCCAACTCAGAGACTAATTCAAGTAGCTTGCCTTTCAATGCTTCGTTGTAGGAACGACTCCAACAGTGGAGGTGATTTCCCTGGGGGATGCATGCATGCATTCATACGGAGATGCGTGGGGCACATATAATAAGAAAGAAAGAAATAAAAGGAAACGATAAAAGAGCCAAGTTTTTACTTAATAGAAATTCAAGCGTGAAATATGTGTACATACGATCTTTATCAAAGTAGCCTTCTTATGCAGAGTCCCCCCCCACTCTCGCCGAAATAAATTTATTCCTCACTTGTTTAATGCCTCCCATATCCTTTAATGGCGTCGTTAAATAGCGAACATTTTCTAGAATGAAATAGGAGGTAAAAATTCATTTCTTCTACTTCACTTCTTGTATAACTTAACCTATTATTCATATTAAGTACAGAACATGCCCCGTGTCTTATCTTAGTTACACCAACTCTCAAGATAACCAACTAACTACTGTAATTGCATAGCAAGATCAATTCTGAATTTCATATCCTAAAATATTTATTAACATTATGCTGGCTTGGTAGTTGCTCTTGAGAATATAACCGTCACCGTAGACATTTTGTAGCATGGAATCTCTTAAAGACAAATAGTAATACAGGAGCGAGCTGGCAATGCATTAATAAAAATTCTTAGGCTGTTTTATCAATCTTTTGTAAAGATTCTTTGTTTATTGTCCAGTTGTTCTTTAATCAACTGTCCGAAAATAGGTCTGAACCTCATAAGTCATAAGTGACACCAACAAGGCAACTAAGCCAGGAGATAATGGGGTAGGGTGGCCAGTTACTTTCTTCCTGCACTGCATACATCGCCGACTACATCACTAATCATACTTAAGATGTATACAAACAAATGCTCTTCCTCTGACACATATCGTCAATTAGTGCTGCGCATAATTTGGTAGTTTCCGGAGCAGTTGTTTGTACTCTTTCAATCGGAGACCTCCGGCTACCTCAGATTGATGACGCAACAACTTTGCTACGGACAAGTTTGTTTTTATTTCATTTATCAATTACGAAACGATGAAATTCATAATTTTGGCTTAAACACCACAGAAATGTGATTGAACATACACAAAAGAAATGTTTTTGTTTGAATAAGAGTAAAGTTTGTGAATAAACAAGATACAGTAGAGTATTTTTTGTATTTATTTGTTTTTGAACATAACAGGCAAAGCCCAAATACAATGTTCAAGACTGAGAATGTAATTTATAAAACAAGGAAAAGGAAACATACTCTTATTAAAAACTAAAACAAAACAGAAAAAAAGAGAAATTGAAAATAAGGTATGAAAGTAGCTTAAAATTAATTAACAAAAATATTCTGTAAAATATAACAAATAATTCTGTATTTAGAAAAATTAATATTCAAAATATCAACATTCAGATGAAGTAATTTATTGTACAGTATAATTTTAACATTTGGAAAACTGGGGAATTTTTGTGCGATTCAGCATTTGTAGGAGTCGTTGTGTTGACGTTAGACTGCGTGTTATTCTTCTGACAGTGTTAGTAAAATGTTTGTCTACACTGTTTATAAACAAGTTATTCAATTTTTAACTTTTATATTTAAAGTTTTACAAAAGGTTACGTTATTGTGAAAAGAAATAACTGACGATTCATTATAGATCTACTGATTTTCTACTTACATAGTTAAATAGGTTCAAAATTAAAAAAAAAACTATGTAAGACCTAAGCTGTGTTTCTGAAAGTGTTTTCGTAAGTGATATTATGTACAGAACTGTTGCCTTTAGCGAGAAATTAAGAATTAGACATTAATACTACAGGAATTATTTCCAAAAATTGTTGTAATTTTTGTTATTTAATATAGGGCAAGAAGTGATACATGTTCTTGCAAGTTCATTTTATTACCACTACTTTATACACTCGTAGGTTAGCAGAGAAGGTGTTTTATAGTATTGATTGGGCTGCATGAGTACGCTTATTGTTGATATATGGTGTGAGGTTTTTTGAGTAGTTTTAGAGATGCTAATTCATGAGTTCCATATACTAGGGAGGTAAGACTTTATAAAACTAACAATGGAAATATAATTTATATTCATACATGAGAACCTCTCTGTCTTCATTCAATAATCAATGACTATATGTAGTCATACATGTAGATTCCTATTATTGGAGAAAAATTCGTTCCGGCACCGGGAATCGGACCCTCTCAGTTTTGCGCGCTGAGCGCTCTTTCCATCTGAGCTACGACCAGACCCAATTCAAGGTGCCGGCCGAACCATTGATGATACAAAGAAGGAGAGTTCGGCCGGCACCGTGAATTGGGTCTGAGCATAGCTCAGATGGAAAGAGCGCTCACCGCGCAAAGCTGAGAGGTACTGGTTTCGATTCCCGGTGCTGGAACATATTTTTCTCCAAAAATAAGTAACAATGGAAATTTTGTGATATTAAAAATAAAGATATTCTTTAAGATTTAATCTAGTATAATTTGACAAACGTTTACCTAGTATAGCCTAGTGGTTATTCCAAATTGTGAAACCTATTTTTGAAACAGGAGACAAAACAAATATGAACAATTATAGATCAATATCATTACTTTCATGTATTTCAAAATTACTAGAAAAATGTATTGGAGTTCGATTAATGAATTATCTTGATAAACATGATATATTAAGTGATAATCAATTTAGTTTTAATTTCAGTACAGATAATGCAATATATCGAGTTACTAAAAAAATTGTCAGAGAATTTTATCAGGGTAACAAATGTATCGGTATTTTCCTGGACATAAGAAAATATATTTAATACAGTGAAAAATGATATCTTAATTGAGCAATAATTAGACTTATTAGGAATCAAAGGTAAACTTAAACTTAATAAAATCGTATCTGAACGACAGAATTCAAGTAAAGAAAATCGATAATTATTCAAGTGAACCTTCAATTATTAATATAGGTGTTCCCCAAGGCACAGTTCTAGGCCCTATTTTATTTTTACTATATATTAATGACTTATTAAAAATTGACTTACAACAATGCAATGATGTTCATTATTCTTATGCAGATGAAACAGTTTTACTTATTGGTAGAAAAATCTGGTATGATGCATATAATAATTCAAATAATGAACTTAAATTCATAAAAAAATGATTTGACATAAATAAATCTTTCTATCAACGAAGTTGATAGTTATTACATTCTCATTATTTTAAAAATGTAACAAACCACCTACATCTATATTAAGTATTAAATTACATAACTCTAATTGTTACCTTATACAGTGTAAATGTCCAATTATTAAGGAGTCCTCTGAAGTTAAGTATTTAGGCATAATTTTTGATAATCATTTAAAATGGAACCAAAACATCAATTACCTTTGTAATAAATTACGTAAAATAATATATTATTTTGTTTTATTGAGGAATTACTTGTTAATAAGTTTATTGCGCACAATATACTTAACTTTATTTCAATCGGTAATTATGTATGGAATTATAGGATGGGATCGCTTATTTAAATCCAATTTTAATCCACTTCATTTTTTACAGAAGAAAATAATTAAAATGTCTTTATAAACCTATTGATTTTCCATCTCAAAAATTGTTTTTAGACTTTAATGTTCTTAATATAAAACAAATTTATTATATTGTATTAATAAAATTCATACATAAAAATCGAAATATTCGCATAGTTATGAAACAAAATGTATGAATTCTTTACGATTGTTTGAACCAAAATGCAACACTGCTATAGTATTTTATCATAGTACTAAGTTAGGCAAAAGAATATATAACAAATTTATATTTATATATCCGAATCTTGTCAATTCTAATAGATCTATTATTAAATTTAAAAAGTTATGTATGGATTTGATAAAAATTGAAAAATTATAAATTTAAATTTATATATTCTTACTGCGTAGCAGACATAAGACAAATTGTATTACATATTTATTAATTTCACTTCAGAAACCCGCCCCTGAGCACGAGTTCTACTCTTTCAGGGACGAGCTAAAGTTTTTCTGTTTATTTATATTTTATGTTACAATTATTAGCAAAATAAATAAATAAATAATAAACTTTATTACTTACATTTTATGATTACTGTAATTTTAACTAATAGAATCAGAAGGTACAATTATTTAAATAATTTGTGCCTTCAGCTTGTATCTCGTCTCATGCAAGACGCGTATAGGTAGATATACATCAGTAAATATTGTTACCGGCAAGCCATGCCTGTGAATTGGTGATTAAATACTTGATGCATTGCATCTTAATGGGCATCTGTTTCCCCCTAACATCCCGCTAACAATACAAAATTCCACAGCACGGGGTTTTATTATCTGCAATGTTGATATTTATTGCTGAAAAGGGGGGAAAATTTGTAGCTGAAAGCCACTAATATGGGCAGGAATTTGGTTCCGTACTCTGGTCAAATTAAAAACCCGTATAATTAAAAGTATTAACTGCTGGAAACATTAACCGGAAGCGCTGTTATTAAAGTCGCAAAGTGGGCGAATTGAGTAATGGAATATTCCCGCATCGAAAGGCGAAATTTTCGTTCATTCTCGATCACTGTGTTAAAACATGCAGCAGTAAACAGTGTGCTTCTACGACTACAGAGTAGAGGGGTTTCAGAATAACTGAACCAGTTTTCCTAGAGTCGATTATTCTAAATTATTTAGGTACTCCTTAAACATCCTATCAACTATTCGATTGCGAGGACGTAATAGAACAATCTAGTATATAGTCACGAAGCTCAATACGTAGCAAATATGCATCCATAGATAGTTGCTGACCACTAGGATCGCTGCTAACGCCTAATTACAGACAATGCGAAATAGTACCGGCACAGTCTATTGTTCCTAGCAGCATCACACCTCAAGCTTCGTGACTGTATATACTAGACTGTGGTAATAGCATGAAGATTTCGATTTTTAATTTTTTAGTTAATGATATTATATAATAATAATAATAATAATAATAATTATAATAATAATAATTATAATAATAATAATTATAATAATAATTATAATTATAATAATAATCATAATAATAATCATAATAATAATCATAATAATAATAATTATAATAATAAATAATAATAATATTTATTTATATATTTATATATCTATTTCGTTATTTCTCTATCTCTCTGTCTGTCTGTCTGTCTGTCTGTCTATCTATCTATTTATTTATTCTGGCCTTCTCTTCTACTTAGCGAGAAACAAAAGAAGCTGATACAATTTGAAGTAATACACGTTAATAATTACAGACTAATATTTAAAGAATACTAAAAAAATGATATAGCCATACAAGCACAAGTTCAGTAAAATAATCAAACATAATAAATAATAATTACAAAACAGTTTATGTTTAAGGTTATACAGCGTCAGAAAATGGTGGTGGTAAAATGGCATTTGGCGAGATGGGATCAAGAATTCGCTATGAAATCATCTACCATTTGCCTCACATAAAATTTGGAAAAAGAAAAACCTGGTAATTAGAACAAGCGTGATTCGAACCCATGATCGAACGCAGCCACGGATCACAAGTCTTAACTACCGCTTGAGCTACGCTGGTGACATCTGGGGGCTGTTGCATAAAGCTAAAATTTCTATTTTACTACCGACAAATTATTAAATAAGTGAAAACCAGTCATTTCCGTTACATAAATAACCTTTTTTTGGTAAATTTTTCATAACTGACTAGTAATTTTTACAAACAGTTTAATTTCTTTTAGCAACGAATTGTTGCATAAAAATTTATTATCTGTAAAACAGAATCGCGAGCACGTTTTTTACCAATCCTTTGTTCTTTATAAACTTTCTTAAGAGAGTGGAAATAACACGAATTGACAGTGAATAATAATTCATACATACGGTAGGTGGAGAATATTTAAGACAAGAATAAATACGAAGACAAACAGCTGTTTCATGGCTCGAATAAGAGTCACATTGTTATGTTTGTCTAGTCATGGCCATAGTGACAATCTCCTAATAAGGTAACCGGGGGTAATAAGGCCCACCTAAGGAATAAAACGTTCTTTCTTTGAAATGGAGACGTTTAGCTATTTTTAAATAATGGAATAGCATACATTTATAGTTATCCTATTCAAATGAATATTCAAGCAGACACACAAATGCTGTGAGCAATGAAAATTAATATTATGTCACTGGACCTTATATCCTGCTGTGACAGATAATAAGGCCCACAATAAAGAATATAAGTGTTGAACACAATATGGGCATATAAAGGCTTCAGTTTTTTCCTCAGTGAGACTACACATTCATCGTGCACCCAACTTTCACAAGAGACACACACACATGTATATCTACAACAATTCTCTTCGCAGACAGAACACATCCGCGTCCCCTGGATGTTTACAAATCCTGAAGTTGATGGTACATCCAATGCTCTTTCTGCATGAGGAATTGTCAATTTTTCATTAAAATTTGTTTAATTTCTTGCAAAAAAGATTGTGCTTCAGAGTTTGAAGTTTATAGCTCAGACACTTCTATGAACTTATGGGCGTTTCTACGTGTTTATTTCACGGGCTTTATTTACTGCTCTGTTACTTCGCGCCAATTTTAATTTATGGAGTGCTCATATGCTCATTAGCTAAAGTTTCACGGTAGCCCCAAACTTCTTAATGTTTACACAATAACGTGCATTTAATATTATACTAATGACACACAGTAAAACGATTAAATATCAACTTAAATTTTGCTAAATTTTATAATGAAAGCAGAAATAATCACACACAACTTGTTGCCACCAGTCAGCTACAAACAAGAACGAGAATCTAATTTCTTTATACTTCACTCGAATGCAAGAAGAAATAGGTCTTAAGAGCTGTTGCTCTCTTTTGCAAAAGTTTATAACTAATGGCAAAACTAGGCAGTGGGCCTTATAACATGCTGGGCCTTAATACCCTCAGGTAACTCATAAATATTTGAACATAAACTTGTTCAATGTTGGCCATGTTTGACTAAAAATGTGACGTTAGCCACGGGTTTCATGTTATGACGTGGTATGTTTATTGATATGATTTCACTTGCAGCTATTCATTGGTGCACAAAACACTAATTGTTTCGTGGAACAGAAAGATACAACTCCATATTTTACATCTTCCACCAGTAATTTGTAATATACAACACCATACCTTTGTGAAATAGTCCCCAGTTAAAAGTAAAATAGGGCAGTAAAATAGAGAAGTCAATAAAGGTCAGTTTACATGGTAGAAAGGTTAGGGCAGAATCCGACTGGTCGGAAAAGCCGGAGCACAGAGACGTTTCAGGACAGGACGAATGAGTCGCAATTGAGGGAATCAGAAGCAAAGGGGTATAAGTGCACTTAAGTTATTTGTGAGAAAATGTAGTTGAAAGTATAGTGAGGGTCACATAAGAACAGTTCCTAAACAGCAAATATTGCCGTCTTGTCAGTGTTGCCAACTGTTACCAGGTATCACACGATCCTTCGTACTAAATGACTTATTTACTTACCGTACTTTATGTTGGAAGGTTATTCTAAACAATTCAATTATTTGTAACATATTTTCGTAGGCAAACTATACGAGAAAGGGATCAACATGTCAAGTATTTTGCCTGGCAGTACGAAATTCATTGGTTTGACTAAACAATTAACTCACGAGACCTAAACTAAAACTGTATTTTGTTTGACCACATGAAATCATTAGTACTAACTCCGAAAACTTACCTGACTATAGTCTTAAATTATAACCACAACGCAACATATAAAATAACTATTATGTATTAATATTAATAATGATATTAATTAATTATTTGTATGTTCAAATTTCTCTAGCTTCCAGTAACCGGCTCAGAAATCTAGTACAATTTCAATTTCATGGAACTCCAGTAGAGACAAATATTGTCGATATTTGTCTCAGCTGCCAATATACTAGTTACAAAATTACTACCATTTGTAGTATTTGTCAGTATCGAAATTCGAAACGAAGTTGACAAAAGAAAATTCAACCTGCAAACTAGAAAATCACCACAATCCACTAGCAGCTGGGGGAAAAATGACATATGTAGTAAGGTTTCACCCTTAGGGTATGAAGTAAGCTGACCCGGACTATACTTAAGTTTTCGTAAATTCCGTGAAATTTTTTATTTCAATTTTAGTATATGATGTGGTTAAAAGATGTATCCCTTTGCCACTAAAATTTTAAATGTTTTAGCTTTCCCTGGATGCATTTAACTCATGTTTTTAGAAATGTTACTTGTACCCCTTTGCTTTTGACCTCCTTAATTGATGTAAGGAAGAGTCAGTTTTTGGATATAATTTAAGAATCAACGACAATGTAACTAGGAATCAAATGTGATAACGATGACATTATTATAATTGAAGATCTCTCCGCAATAAGGTTGCAATCAACATAACAATTTGTGATTCAGGAGAAAGGAGAATAAATTCAAGCGCATATTTCATTCAACCTATATTTATTAGCACTATCATTTGACTAATTAATGATCCATGTTTATTCATGCTATCGAATGAAATTATTTATTCTTCTTCTTCCTCCTCTTGTTTTAGGATAAATCCTGTATTTTCAAACTTTGCTGTCTTAAACCGACGTTGGTGTCCAACTTTACTTCCACCGTTTAGGGGGTCGTCCCAAAGGTCTTGGGGTGCCCAACTTTCCTTTCATTGCGATTTTCGGGAGTCGGTCTTCCGTCATCCTTAATACATGGTCCCGCCACTCATTTCTTCTGTTCTTGATCCATTTTGTTACATCGTGCACTCCACATTTTTCCCTAATCTCATCACTCGTCTGTCTGTCATATAACGTAACGCCAGCTATACTTCGTATATGTCATTTTTGCAGTTTTTTTTTTTTGTTTCTGCTCGAGTTTCCGTTGCATATGTTAATACTGGCTTATACACGTTTTATATATTCTGATCTTGCTTTCTATGTTCATGTATTTTGAAATTATTTATGTTATAAATAAATTTTTCAAAGTCACTTTTTTCCACATAAATCACATATTTCAATAATTTGATGTTACATCCTTTTTCCGGGGAGGTCTTCAATTACTTTCATCATTATAATCATCATCATGACCATAATCATCATCTTATTAATATGAAAAAGAGCAACGTTATATTTCCCTTACATATACAAAACAGTTAGTCACACAATTACTTTTAGATGGAGAGATATCAACTAGGGGAACAAATGTATCATATACAACTCAAGAGGAAATGAAACGTTGGCTTCAGCGTGGGATTCGCTTCCTGCGAACTTTGTTATCTGTCACATATTACACGTTACCATTAGTTTTAATTGAGAGTTGATTAAGATTTGTGAACGCACCCCTTCTCGGAGGAAGTTTCCTTGATAAAGGAAGGGTTGAGGCTAAGACGCAATACAGCATTCCATACTTTGCTGACGATGAGTAAATTTGTGCACACTAATGGGAAATGCAATATCGATAATACAGATCTCTGTTTGAAATGCCAATACAAACCTTCCCTACCCTTGGCATAATTATATGTAGTGCTTCATCACTGAACGCAATCTGGACTTAACTGACTCCCCGTCAACAGCATTTCAAGTGAGATTTAACGACACCAGAATTACGTTCGAAGTTCGTACTTCTCCAACATTTACCGACAAAATAGCTTTAATGGCAAAGTATCTATTTCGTTCAATCGCTCTCTTCATCTCCACTAAAGAAGTACCTTAATTGGCTTTCCTAGCTGCTATTCCAACAGATCCGGGTCCAATTTCAGGTATGAAAGTGGATATTTGAATCGCTTATTTTTTTTTAAAGATCACATGTCCACTTTCGTCAATTTTGCAGGAGATGCAAAAAAACTGTTTATTTTGCAAATGGTGCTTTGTAGTGTAATCAGATATTTTTTATTCGACGACAGAGATGTAATTTTACATTTACATGCCTGAACTAATGGTAGCATCACTAAAACTTAATTGTAAAAAAATAATATTTATGATGGACTTGTGTGCTTTTAATAATAAACAGTAAGTAAAATTAATGAAATAAATTTTTGTGTTCTTAAATGTGTCTTAACTATTATTGACTAACAAACACTTAAGAATATAACTGTTAAGAACATCATTTTGCTGAGGCAAGAAATCTTATTTCTGTAATAAAGCAATTTAAAAGCAAAATAACTTTTAAGTTTCTTCATGAAACACTTCCTTTGAACTTTTCAGTCATTTTATTGTTTCTTTCTTCCGTCGACGACTAGAGAATTTCTTCATAAAATTGAAGATATTCAGGAAGTAGGCCTACATACGGCATAACTTTGCTGACGTCTTCAACTTTCTTCTTATTTACTGGTACTTTCCATAATATGGTTTATTTTCAGGTAGTTTCAAGTCATTAGGATACATTGCATTGCTTCTAAGCAGTAACTTGAGAGAGAGAGAGAGAGAGAGACAGTGAGTGTGAGAGAGTGAGAGATAGAGTGAGAGAGTGAGAGTTTGAGAGAGAGTGTGAGTGTGTGAAAGAGTGAGAGAGTGTGAGTGTGAGAGTGTGAGTGTGAGAGAGTGAGTGTGAGAGAGTGAGTGTCAGAGTATGAGAGAGTGAGACAGTGAGAGAGTGAGAGAGAGAGTGTGAGTGAGTGAGAGTGTGAGAGTGAGAGTGAGTGAGAGAGTGAGAGTGAGAGTGAGTGTGAGTGTGAGTGTGTGTGTCATTACTACATCAATATACTCATATATTGATGTCATATTCATATGCATCCACTTTGTCCGAGGACTTAGCATCAAAAACCATACTTGAATACTTTCTGACTTTTAGGCATTCTTTTCCCTAATGATTCAACTACTCGCTATTTTTAACTGTTGTAAACAAAGAATGGAATCATGGGGCTTTATATTGTACATCATGCACAGAATGATTGGAGAAGAAGAAAGTTTGTTATTGATAGATCACAAGTCCTGGACACATGCCCTTTCAATAAACGGAAACTTCTTTGCAATGTAACACCCGGTAAAGTGCACATACTTGTGTCTTTTCTGCAGCAAATGGTGCGCTACACTAAGCAGAATATGGTGGTGGTCATAACTGAATTTGTTAAAAAAGTGGACATGTGACCTTTCAATAATAATAATAATAATAATAATAATAATAATAATAATAATAATAATAATAATAATAATAATAATAATAATTTCATTTACGCCTCTCCCATAACGAATGAGTGTACGTGTCTTGAATTTTTTCCATCTTCTCTTGAATATGATCTTCTGCAACGCTGACCTCATGAACATGTGTATAAGAGGCAGAAAAATCTCTAGCAAAATGTTATGTGCGAAGGTGTTTCAAAAAGTAAGGTAACAAGAGCTCTCATGGATAAACTTCACTTCACAGCCAGATATACTGATACACAGTACAAGAGTACTGGTATGTATTACTTTCCAACATAGTCACCATGTTTGTCCAACGGTAGATCAAGGCATCGATGCCGGCATAGAAGAAATCTGCATCAAGTCCTTGAAGTCACGTCGTGATTACGTTTTGTTGAACAGGAGTGTTAGCGATGCATAGCTTAACACCCAGTGTTTCATGAAAGGTTTGAAGAGATTGAAATCACTTGGTGACAGATCGGGGCTGTAGGGAGGATAGTTCAGTACCTCCCACTGGAAGCGCCGTTTCGCATCGCACTCTTCAATATGTTGATCATGAATTTTTGCTGGTGAGGTACTCTTCACACGCAAAAGCCGGATCACACTAAGCACTTCCACGTTTGACTAAATTTTCGTGGGCACAGCAATCTTACGACTGATATTGTGAGGGTCTGACGCGCCATCTAATGGCTGCGTGATAAAGCTATGGTCTGCTGCTGCTGCTGCCCAGACGAAAAATAAGAAAAATATGGGGAATGTATCACACGTGAAAGCTCTTGTTACCTTATATTTTGAATCACCCTGGTATAACTGATATTTTCGTGTAAGAAATATGTAACAAATAAAGAGCAGTAGTAGCAGTAGCAGTAGCAGTAGCAGTAGCAGTAGCAGTAGTAGTAGTAGTAGTAGTAGTAGTAGTAGTAGTAGTAGTAGTAGTAGTAGTAGTAGTGCTCTGGATATTGATGTTCCATCATTCACAGTCTTACTTCCCAATAATATTTTCGGTAATTCTGGACATTTCGAAAAGTGCAGTTCGTCCATAGTAATATTCGAATAGCTGTATATATCTCCACAACCACTGAAATTTGGTTATATGTTTATGTGAACTTGTTTTTATTCAGAATAGTCCATACTATCACCACCAGAAAAATTTACTTTTGCTCCTAAATTACTCTGTATAGTAACGTAGGTGGAATTGGAAAATAAAAGTAAAATAAGAAAAACATTTCGCACGACTTCGAAAGAACAAGCAACCGCAAAGTGTCCAAAATTGCAAGCCTAGATGAACAAAATTAGTAACTTCTCTGCTTCCTAACGCATTGTTACGACACATTGTAAAGACTTTAAAGGTAGCACATATTTTTTGTGTACAAAATCTGATTACGTTTCAGTAAGAGGAACTAGGCCTACCCCTTTACAGCAGTGGTATGGTTGTAATACCATTGTCAGAGATATGGTCCCTTCCTGCAAGAATCAATACGCAAAAAAGTCCCACGTTTGGTAATGTCCATGTTAAAAATGTCCATTGTTCAAAAGGTCCTGCAGTTGTAATTTCCCGGCCTACAAGGTCAAACATACTAAAATGGCCTGCGTTTCATAAGGACCACTTTCATAAAATATCCTTTTTCGGAGAAGTCAGTATTGAATTACGTCGTCGGCCTGGTTGGCCCTGTTAGTATAGCGCTGGCCTTCTATGCCCGAGGTTGCGGGTTCGATCCCGACCCAGGCGATGGCATTTAAGTGTATTTAAATGCGACACGCTCATGTCAGTATGTTATTTCCCTAACATTATGTAGCTAAATTTACATATATATCTACATATTTACAGAGATAGATATATATATATATATATATATATCTACATACCTTACTTACACATCTACATATTTAGAGATCAACATATGAATAATGTAAATAAATTATGTATATAATTGATCTACAAGTGAAGAGTCGTCTTTCGGAAAACCCACACACAAAAAGCCACAAAAGTACATACATTTTGGGAAGTGTATTACGATTTAATTCGATGTTTTACCCTATCCGTATATTCTGTAAATGATTGTATCATGATTTGACGGATGTTTGTGTACTTACATAACTTCAAACGTTGAACATTTGAAAATGCCTTAGAGTAGGATTTTTTTTTTTTCGTTTTTCCCGAAACACAAACTTTTAAATATAAATCGCTTCGAAAGTCATCTCAAATATGTGATACACGAGAGAAAACTAAAATTTTAATTGAAAATCGTCAATATTATATGAGATATGAACTAGTCCAAATCTGTACAACATGCTCTTATTATTTCTACACTCTGTGGACTCCATGGGGAAGACTCGTTAAATTAACCACCCTGTGGTTTCTGTAGCCATTTCCTTATCTATCTCCAACATGTAAGGAGTGCCATCGGTCACCAGCAAAGACTTTGTCACGTTACTCGCGCTCAATTCTATCAGTCCACAAAACATAAAACGATGCTTCTAACAAATTCACCGTTGTGTAGGATTAACACGTTTAAACTCCGTAGAACGAAATATACTATCTCTTCCACACCACAACTATTTTAGAAAATTCCTAGTATCGCGAAACTACAACCATAATCCTCCCAACTTTACTTATAGTTACTCTTACACATATGTAATCAGAGTTTGTACACAAAAAATATGCTACCTGTAATGTCTGTACAATATTTTGTAACATTCCTTTACAACGCAGAGAAGTTATTAATTTTCTCCAGCTAAATTTGTATTTTTGGAAACTGTGCGACTTCTTGTCCTTTCGCAGTCATGATTTTAGATAGATTGTGCCACAATTTTGTACGAAATCTATACCTGAGATCCGGTGTTTGATTTCTTAATTAAATTTCAATTATCCGAAGAAACTATGAATAACAGTGTATAACAAAATGGTTGTTAAGACACGTTTTACACCGGCACATCACTTTCGTGTTGCAATGGCATTCTCTTTTAATATACTTACTTACTTACTTACTTACTATCTTTTAAGGAACCCGGAGGTTCATTGCCGCCCTCACATAAGCCCGCCATTGGTCCCTATCCTGAGTAAGATTAATCCAGTCTCTACCATCATATCCCACCTCTCTCAAATCCATTCTAATATTGTCTTCCCACCTACGTCTCGGCCTCCCCAAAGGTCTTTTTCCCTCCGGCCTCCCAACTAACACTCTATATGCATTTCTGGATTCGCTCATACGTGCTACATGTCCTGCCCATCTCAAACGTCTGGATTTTATGTTCCTAATTATGTCAGGTGAAGAATACAATGCGTGCAGTTCTGTGTTGTGTAACTTCCTCCATTCTCCTGTAACTTCATCCCTCTTAGCCCCAAATATTTTCCTAAGTACCTTATTCTCAAACACCCTTAATCTCTGTTCCTCTCTCAGAGTGAGAGTCCAAGTTTCACAACCATACAGAACAACCGGTAATATAACTGTTTTATAAATTCTAACTTTCAGATTTTTTGACAGAAGACTAGATGACAAAAGCTTCTCAACCGAATAACACGCATTCCCCATATTTATTCTGCGTTTAATTTCTTCCCGAGTGTCATTTATATTTGTTACTGTTGCTCCAAGATATTTGAATTTTTCCACCTCTTCGAAAGATAAATCGCCAATTTTTATAGTTCCATTTCGTACAATATTCTGGTCACGAGACATAATCATATACTTAGTCTTTTCGGGATTTACTTCCAACCCTATCGCTTTACTTGCTTCAACTAGAATTTCCGCCTTTTCCCTAATCGTTTGTGGATTTTCTCCTAACATATTCACGTCATCCGCATAGACAAGAAGCTGATGTAACCCAGTCAACTCCAAACCCTGTCTATTATCCTGAACTTTCCTAATGGCATATTCTAGAGCGAAGTTAAAAAGTAAAGGTGATAGTGCATCTCCCTGCTTTAGCCCGCAGTGAATTGGAAAAGCATCAGATAGAAACTGGCCTATACTGACTCTACAGTAAGTTTCACTAAGACACATTTTAATTAATCTCTTTTAATATATTATACTAAAAAAAAAAATTGGCATGTGTTTATTCTGCTTAATTTTCGATACGTAACTTCTATTTGGCATAGCAATGCGGAATGAAAGCAAAGCTCATGACTCTCCTTAAAATTAATTCTGCGTGCCGCGCCCCTCTCAATGACTGATATCTACAGCTAATGTACACACGTTCCACCCCCTCCCCCGGGGGCTCTTTAACTCTAATAGGCTCATTTGTTAGCAATTAACTGCCAGTGTCACGTGGAGCTATCTCGCATCCACCTTTTATAGCCCTCATCTGTGTGTCCTCATTAATTCCTATCCATACGCGTTTAAGACGCACTTAGTTACGGTTGAAATATACGTTTTAATCCCGCTACCCTCCTGACCCTTAATGTGATAGGGGTGGCTGGTCACTATCGCGTTAGCTCAGCTCGCGTTAATTGTCAACACAGGGCGAGTAACTCATCCACAAAAAGATACGTAGTCAGATGGTTATGAATAAAAATTCCTCCCCGAGGTTTTTTTAAGTCGCGGTGTGGGGGCGAAACTGTGTCGTGATGTGCTGTTAATGGCACATTCACAGGTTAATGCAAACAGCTTGAATCTGTGTCTCTGTATGGTAATTTCCATACACTGTACAGACAAAAATAATGTGGACTGCGGATAATGGGAATACAGATGACAAGGTTGTTTATTACTTCCAAATTAATCACTTTCAGTGACGGTTTACTTCTTCCGCGGTCGGTGCAGACGTCGAAAACAGCTCTGAAAATTATTCTCGAAGTACATGAAAGGGTATCTGTTGCGTCCTTTTCAGACAGAATTACTTCTGCTCCTGTGTTTCATGATGACGAAGCCCATGGATAGCTTCAAAATGTTCAATGTTCGTATTTATAAAAAGTTGCAAATACCCAAAAATATCGCATCATGTTGAAAATCATCAAAGACTCGAATCTACATATCACCTGAGTTAACTTCCTGTCCTTGAAAGTACTTGGGGCCAAAAGTACCGTACCTGCAAGACGAAAAATATTGGATTATGCAAACCTATTTCCTAAATTATTCTCTTTGGCTTTTTACACTGGCCAATCAATCAATCAATCAATCAATCAATATTCCCATCATTCCTAGGTGGAGCATAGGGCTCTCAGAAAGCTTCTGCATCTTAATCTATTCGTGGCCAACTCCTTGATCTCAATCCATGTCTTCACCATCCTTTTTGCTTCTGTGAGAACAGTTCGTTTCCATGTTACCTTGGGTCTGCCAATTCCTCTGCTGCCCTGCGGATTCCAATCCAATGCCTTCCTGGCGGGATCATCTGGAGGTCGGCGAAGTGTATGTCCCAGCCATCCCCACTTCCTATGCCGAATTTCAAGTTCAACTGGTTTTTGTTTACTTTTTAACCATAGGCTTTCGTTGGATATCTGGACCGGCCAGAATATTTTTAATATGTTTCTCAAAAATCTATTAATAAAAACTTGTAGTTGATTGATAAAGTTTTAGTTATTTTCCAGGTTTCACAGCCATATAAAAGCACGGATTTGACATTTGTGTTAAAAATTCTCAGTTTAGTATTTATTGTATAGGCAGCACTCTTCCATATAGGCTTTAGCAGCCCAAAGGCATATCTTGCCTTCTTTATTCTTACTCTCACATCGTTATCTGCACCACCATTCTGGGAGACTATACTGCCAAGATATGAGAATTCCTTCACATTTTCAATTACGCCGCTGCTTAGAGTTAGAAGAGTAGGTTGATGGTACCTATGCGCAATTCTTTGGTTTTATTAATATTGATTTGAAGACCCACTTTCTGTGCTTCCTTTTCCAATTGTTGCAGTTTGGCTTTCATATCTTTAGAGGAAACACTGGCCAATCTCGCTGATATATTTTTCGAACATTTAAATAATTTGAATATTAGCTTACATTAGGCATGCCAAAACCCTGCACATTGTGCAGTAGTCTCTGTGCGATGTGAACTTTCTATTCCCATACCTGGAGGGAGTGAATCGCCTTGGAGGGGAAATCGACAGGGCTATACAGACCTGCAACAGCATATCAGCTTTTGTTTCAGTAACGCAGTTTCAATACGGGTACTGACTTGGCTGTGTCTGTGAATGAGTTATGATAAATAAAGTGAAGAGTTCACAGATAACGAAGAAGAGGAATTACGAATCATATAACATAATTGTTATAATGTTTTCCTCAGCCAACAATAATTGTTTTAAAACGAAAGGCTTTCATCAGTCCATGTCAAGGTAATAGTGTTGTGACAGTTTAGATCAGATTAGTAAAGTTCTCAAAATATATTACCAGCGCTCATTTCTTAATCAGTACTCACGGCAAAACGAACTTGACAATGGTGTTGTTTTGGAGTCTGTACTAACATAGCTATCAAAGATTAGACGACTTATGACTTTCATTTCCTAAGCTGGTAAGTGATGAGAATATAGTGAGGAATAAAATGTGAGGCTCTTGAGGTTGTAAGGAGCGAAAGAAGCAACTATTTGCAAGGCGGAAAATTTTTCTCGAAAAATATATAATGGCAAATTATCTATCTCACGTCATTATATTATGCTAATATACTTACATGAATAAATCTTTAAACCTGACATAAATAGAATATCGTCGCTTCACAGCTTGTAAACTACACTTTTAATTTCTCTCAGTAACGCTCCCAACTTGTCGATACTTGCTCTAAATATTTTTCAAATAAACTATATGCGAATTTAAATTCTAAGTTTACTTTATATTATTTATGAATATTAATGTTAATTTATACTGACATAAGCAAGGAAATTATTTCAGTGTAAAAACTTCACAATGTCCTACTGCATGTAATTAATTGGGAGTATATTTTCTTCAACATTTGTGTACCAATAGTCCCTATAAAATATAATAATGTTTGACGAATAATGAAAGAGTAGGGTCTATTACTTTAAAATAATTAGTAACTTACCTACTACGTAAAATGAAATACTTGTTCGTTTTTTGTTGTTTCGAAATTACTGCAATATTTTTTTTTTCTTCAAATACTATATAAAAATCATATTAATAAATTCTGCTTTACAAACCACTACTTTGTCATGTTCGGTGCCCGTGGCACGATCCCACGTGAAACTTTAAATCAACTTAAACAATATAAAATTTCTGATGCAACGATTGATGTCATAGGATCTCACGTGTTAAAATCATCCTTAGCTATAATTAGTAATCATTTGTACCCAACAAAATTTTTATTGTAAATGATTTCCTACGTTTTCTTATCTTAATGTTTTTTCTTTTTCTTTCCAAGTGTCACAAAATTGTTTTGTTTACTTATTATTCTTTATGAATTGATTAGTAGGCCGATCTATCGAACCCTTATTTAGGGCGGCTTTTGTTTCTACAAATTATCTCTAAGTAAGCCTAAAGTTTCTTGTATTAAAATTGTCAAATATAGACACTGATAATAACTGTGTTTTTTCTCCTTCTACCATGTGTGTTTATAATGTCCAAATGCCTATTTAATCCAACCCTAGAAGCGCAGAATAGATTATTGTACACTCCTCCAGCTAAGAACTGGTAAGAGCAACCCTTGAATGATGCAGTCTGCACAGACCGGCGATCCGCGCACATAACTGCACATTTAGACTCTGATTTCTGGCATGTCTTACTTACATAAAAATAGTCAAAGATAAAATCGACGGATTTATAACGAAACTTGATTTTCGTTCGACAGCACTTGAGAAATTTCATTCATTCATCGCATTAAAAAACTCAAAAAAGTTTAGCAATGTATCGTATATGACAAATACTTAATTCATTCTTGTGGACAAGCAATTAAGTTTGCACAGTTTTAAACAACAGCTTTTTCAATATTTTCTGGAAGAAACGCAAAACAATTATGGCAGTCACAGATGGATACTGAATCCTTTTTTAGAGAGTTGCGTTCAACTAGCTGGAATTAAAAAAAAAAAATGTATTAAGCGAAGACTCATTGAAAAATTATATGAAGAGATGGAATGTTGAAATTATACTTCTTTTTCGCATAGTGTAAACCAGTTTTGGATCTAAAGAATGCAAGAATACTATTAGCTTGCAAAAGAAGCAACTAAATTTTATTTATTATTTATGTAAGTAAGTTTCTAGTGCATGATTGCCATTAAAACAAAAGCGAGAAATTGAAAATTATAACATTTTCTGATTATAGAGTTCATAATAAGAAGTTATTTTCTTATAAAAATAGGCACATTTATTGCAACTTATTATTTTTCTTCTTTATAACTAAAGGAACATTTGTTTTATTTTTGTATTCAAAGTTATTTATGTTTCTAAATGCAACATAAATTTATATTAACAAAGCGTTTTTTTTATATCTCGCGAGCCCTCCCCTCAGTTCTTTACACGACCATCACTTTGAGAACCACTGAACTAAAGCATTACAGACATTGTTTTTGTAACTGTAGATTCATTTTAAAAATAATTTAGTCTACGTCACCAGTTGTCAAACGTGGCTAACGAGAAAGATAAAATGTGACGTCGCACCGTAACCTTAGTCTTAAGAAGACCAACATAGAACAAGTTTATACAGGGTGGTTATAATTAAACTGACGGTGTTCAGCGTGGTACAGCACGGAATCTAATGGTCGTAGGAATGTGAAACTTCGTACATGTGCTAATTAGCCAATCCGCTCGCGAATTATGCCAAACAATTAGTTCCAATCTCGCCGCCTGGTGTAAATATAGCATTGTAAGCAGTCAAAACGTGCAATTGCCTGTAACTCTGACGGCAGTATGTTCTTCCGGTTGCATTGAATTGTGTCAGTTCCCTGTTGCTTGGTGACGCGTGTTGATTCCGTTAATGAAGTGGATGTTCGTTGAAAATTTAGAAGGTTGGACTTTTCCTTGTGAAACGCAATGGCTATTGCGAAGAGAGACAGTGCACTGCTAGTGAAGTTGTTTTACCAGAATGACAGCAATAGCAACTCTCCATTGCGGGAATATCGCCGACAGAAACAGTTGAGAAGAGGTACATGTCAATTAACGGGCTGAAGAAAATTATTAGAAAATTCGAGGAAACAGGTGAATTAGATGTCGCACCGGGGAGAAGATGGCGGGCCATCCCCATAGAAGTCGTTGGTGAAGTTTCTGTAGCTATAGCTGGCCGTGCAACACATGACTCAAATTCTGCAACCAGTGCTCGAGCTGTGTCACGTGAATTGTCGCTCTCCTGGTCAAGAGTTCGCAAGATTTTGCGGTGCATTTTACACTAGTATCCCTACAAAATTCATACCGTGTATCAATTGAAACCCCGTCAGTTTAATTATAACCACCTTGATGATGTTCAGCTTGGCACAGCACGGACTGTAATGTGAGCCGTGCCCGACATCGTAGCTGTTCATCTAGTACGTCACTTCGTTCGACAGAGTGCTCTCAGACGTCATATTATAGATAGCGCTATGAATCCCTTCATTTTCTTATCCAAATTATCCTATGGGCCGGTTGATTGCGCCAGACGAGGAGAGAGGGAAAGCGAGATTACTTGATTACGTGCAGTCATATGTTACTTCACTCAGGAGCCGGAGGCAATAGGGATAACAACACTCAGCAGCCGGAGGCCGTAGGGATAATATCACTCAGGAGTCGGAGCCCGTATCGAGAGTTTCATTTAGGCAATCGACGTGCACTCGGGAAATGGAGCTTGAACTGTATTCTGCTTTGGTAACTTAAGTTCATCCTGGTAGATTGTTCGAGTATAGCGTGTCATTATATTTCACTTGAGTATTTATGGACTATATGGAACCTTGTTTAAAATGAATATATTTTGGGATTTAGCGCGGCATTAGTTGTCTCTGATGTGTAATCATTGGAGTAGGCAAATTTGGGTTGTGATATTCTGATTTTTGGTTATATGTGTTTGAGATATTGTGCGGGATCGTGTATTGGAAATCATTCGCTGATGAAACGTCTTGGGTTAAGTAATTGCGATTACGTGAAGTGATGTATTGTGATATTAGAGGCTGCATTGTACAGGGACATCATTTTATTTTTACTTCAATTTTTATTGTACCTGAGTTTTTGAATGTACTTCACTCCCACCCCTTCTACTAAGGAAGTTCCAACTCCACACAGAACCAAGACCGCAGATAGTAAGCAGTACTGAGTTCCTGAGTATAGTACGTTACAGAAATATGTTCGCTTTTTCCAGTGACGAAAGAGCTTTCAATATTGATATTTTCTCACAGGTACTGTCCGTTTGCCTACGTCGCATCCCGATTTCCCCCACCTGCTTCTGCTCGCCCCTCTATAAAAGCTGGGCTGTCTTAGCTCTTTTCTGAAAACATTAATTTCTCTTAGGAATTGGACGTTTACGTAATATTATACAGCTGTTTAATTTAACTTAAATAAAAGGGCCTCGTTAAGTAATTAACTGTCACGTGATTTCCCCCCTTTCTACAATCCTGCGGCATAACCACTTGGACGGACAGTAGATAGCATGTCTGAGTAATTTTATATTTTCGGGTCGGGCAAAGTGAAGATTGAATTCACAGTACGTAGAGTAGGTACAGAATTATTTCAACATGAGTTACTAGTACGAAGGACGAAACTGGCAATTGGAATTAGATGCAATAGTCTATAGTGCGATAATATGCACAAAAGAACTGAAGCCTGTATCGAAATGAACGGCCACCATTTTCAAAATTGTGTTTAAATATTCATATTATGATTATTTTTCCATTTAACTTCTTTCTCTATATTGTACGCTAATGTGCTGTAGACAGTATAATATACACTGCATAATGAATACGTTCGCATGGATAACTCACTTCGTGAGTAAAAACACTTATTCTTAATACAGTACTGTACTTTGATTAAAGAAAAACCTAATGAAAATTATCAAACTCAAAATCGCGATATTTCCTAGTTTACGTAAATGGATGAACTACTTTTCTTCCATCCTATACCTAATAGAGTGAATTGTGTTTTACGCCAGTATCATCGAACTCCAGTCTTGGAGGGGGGAGCAAGCGTTGTTTCCGGTTCTCTAAAGGTATAGACAGGTTAATATTAAAAATGTTAGGGTAAAAATAAAATGATGTCTCTGTATTAGGGGATTATGTGAGGAAATATAATTTTATATGTGAGGTTTTGATGTTCCAAGACGGTTTGGGTGATAGCGTAGTGTTTACTTTCTCTTGGCTTACATCGTATTTGACGCTGTAATGAAATAGAAAGTATGGGCCTCATTTATCTATTCTAGTATTTCCTACACCATTTTGATTATTATTTCTTTCCACGCCGGTTTTCAGGAATCGAGTGCATTGACTTTCCGTTGCTATTCAAATGATGATTGGTATTTGAAATTATTGTCAGTTACTTATCACATATCGTATCTCTCTCTCTCTCTCTCTCTCTCTCTCTCTCTCTCTCTCTCTCTCTCTCTCTTGGGCATTGTTTAATTGTAAAGTACAGAGGTTGTTGTTAGTGCTATCTGCATAGTTTATGTGAGACGTATGTGGAATTGGTAATGTATATTGTGATCAGTCATGTGACGGTTCGTACTGAGTAAATTCTTTGTGTCATAATGAGTTTATGTGTACTTTGAGTTTGGTTAATCAGATGTTATGTTATCTATAATTGAATGGGCCTTGTGTTATGAGTTAGTGTACTGACTGGGCGTTCATGTTGAGGTTTATATCTAGTTGGATATACGGATATATATATATATATTTATTGAGAGAATGTTTTAATGGCTAAATGATTAATGGGCCAGTAATTGATTATTGAGAGATGGGCGTATTAGATTCTATTACGAGCTCTAAGTATGTTTGCCCAGTGTAGTTGAACTCTCCACGATTCAGTCATTGTTTTGGTACTTATTCAGATTAACTTGTTATATTCACATTCATTTAATTTCATACTTATATGTTATTTCATTTATCATTCATGTATATTGTTATCTATTATTGTTAATTATATCTGTTATACAAATTCACACTATTTATTTCTAAAAGTCTTCCACTGCGCACATCTAATCTTCCAATGTATCATCCACCTGGCGAATAACAGCCAGAAGTAGTAGAGGAGGAGAGGATGATCGTACACCTCGTACACCTCTCAATGATAGGAGAAGTGTGAAACCTCGTAGATATGCTAATTAAAAAATGAGCTCGCGAATTATTCCAAAAAATTAATTAGTTCCACATCTTGCCACCAGGTGAAGATATGGCGCTATAACCAGTGAGAACGTGGTATGGGTGCAGGAAAAAGGCGGGAAAGATGAGAGACATGATAACGGCACGTTTATTAGTAACTATGGTTACAAACACTGTTCAATATGGCCTCCCACCTCAGCAAGATGTTGCATCTGAAACACGGCATGGTGGACAGTTGCTCGTAGTATATCTGGTGAAATCAGAGCGACATGTCTTTGTATGCTAGCCTTTAGGTCAGGCCGTCCTCTCTCTGGTGCGACACCTAATTCACCTGTTTCCTCGAATTGTTTCGTCATTTTCTTCACCCCATTAATTGACATGGGACCTCTTCTCAACTGTTTCTTTCGGCGATATTCCCGCAATGTAGCGTTACTATTGCTGTCATTCTGGTAAAACAACTTCACTAGCACTGCACGGTCTCTCTTCTCAATCGCCATTCTGTTTCACAAGGAAAAGTTCGACCAATAGTGTCCGTGCTGTGCCACGCTGAACACCGTCAGTTTAATTATAACCATCTTGTATATAATGCACGTTTAACATGAGTTTCATATAGTAATTCGTTTGCTTTATAGAACTTTGAACATGTATTTATATTAGGTGATTGTCACGACGGCCATGACTAGACCACGATGAACACGTGACTCCGATTCGCGCCGTAGCCTGTTTTTCTCGTTTGCCACGTTGTCAAATTACTAGCATTACAACAATGTGTGTTTTATAAGAACAGGTTATGATACAGTAAGTGTTCCTCTTGTATCTGAAACTGAACCATTTCTGGCATATTTATGGCGAATTGTACACAAGTAAAAATTATTTTTATTCTCTAAAGTTTCCTTCGAGACTACAAGACAGCATCACTATTTTTCAATATTAATTTCATTCATATTGTACGGATATAATGTGCGTCCTAGTCAACAGTACAGGTGACATTACTTTTGTGTATAATTTATACTGCGTGTAGTGCATGTATGCCAACTTAGGTTAGTTTGAAAGCAATAAACGGAATACTTAGGACAGTTTGGAATAAATTTAATATTTTTCCATTACATAGTTCTTATAATGAAATATTTATAGCATTTTAAGATATACGTTTTTTGTCTCTTTGATAAAATGTGAAACCATAATCCTGATGCTACATTCAGTTAAAAGCTGAAAAGAAAATGACTTAGGACACTTTGGAATCCACGTCTTCCATTGTGGTATTATCGAATGATTGCTTTCTGATTATGTAAGTTATATTATTACAACTACAGCATTTGTTAAATAATTAGGAGTGTAAAATACATAGACATAGTATATTTTCTTTCAGACTACATTAATTCTTAAATACTGTATCAGGACAAGACTAAAGTAACCTAATAACAAACTCCCGGATGGAATCTGTAATGTTCTTCGTCTAGACAGCGATATTCTTTTGTTTCTTGAATGAAGCAGAAATCCGCTTTAATACCAAGTTATCCGGAATAGGAATTCGTAACATTGGGTGATAGCATCAGAGAATCGCGGCTTTTTATTTTTATATAAAAAGCTCAAAATGTACAATTACATGGTGGAAAAATTGACGGAGAATAGATAAAAGACTCTTTAAGATAATGCCGCCTTTGTAATTAGGGTAATTTGTTAGGAAGTATAAAAGAAGACCTCTTTGCCAGATAAACCCTTACGGCGAGCCTCGTGCTATCTATCTAGGGAAGTAATTATGCCCGGAGGCTGTTGTTCCAGCATGATATTGTTGAGGAGAGGAGGAAATGTAATAATTCTGAAGTTAAGAATTGTAGATAACCAGTAAATCATATTGATAGACATAAAGGAAGAGAGAGCCAAGCCAACTAAGAGCTTCGTCTCGGGAAATAAAAGCAAAGAGGGAAGATTGGGGAACGAGCGAAATTAACCAATTCTTGTCTTGGGGATGGGAGTATTAGCTTTTATCGTCATTACAGGATCAATCCAGTTTCTTCTTAGTGCACCCTCATTACATTTATCTGCGAATTTTCAGAGGGCATTTAAGAACACGATTGCGCAAAAATTATCTCCTGATGAAATCTCTGCAGACAAAATTGTGACCTCTGCATACGTTTAAAAGTGCCAGCAGGCCGGAAGAGAATACATTCGCATGTCTTTTGTTTCAAGCTCATTTTAATGCAAGAGATAAAGCAAGGTTCCAATGCAATTTTATTCATACGGATTTCTCATCGAATAGCTATACAAAGAATGTTCTTAGAGTAACAATTTAGGTCAGTTCCATCTAATATATAAAAGTGAATGTGGGTATGTGTGTATGTTCTCAATAAAAATCTACACGCTTTGGCCGATATGTGCCAAAGTTTGCACATTTAACCTTCATAACCAGGAGACGAACATAGGCTATATTAAAATTGTTAAAATGGACGCTAAATTAATTTAAAAAAGTAAAAAATAAAAATAAGTACGATCAAACATTCATGTGTAATACTAAAATGCAATCTGCTATAGTAAATTGTTTTTTTATTATTGTCTGTTGTATTCAACATCGACTTTCACGAGGCCTTGGAAATTATAACACGAAATTAAATAACATTGTTGATACACACCATGAAGGCTAAAACTAGATAATTTGTGCAATAAGTATCTTTACCCAGTCCAGGACAGCATTATGAATTTCTCGATGCAGTTGTATATAGTGAGCAGACTGTGTTTTATCCAACTGAATTCTAGAATTCTTTGAAACTACAAGGATTGCTACCACATAATTTACTTCATATTGAATAACCAGAAGTAATATTGCGAAATATTGATCCACCAAAATTATGCACCAACAAGAATTGGTGTGAAGAACTTATGCGAAACGTAATAGAAGTGGCAATATTAACTGGAAAAACGGAAGGAGAAGATGTTTTTATCTCACTTATTGCTATGATACTGATTCGATTTTAAGCAACTCCAATTTCAGTGCGACTAGCATTTGTAATGGCCATATTAAAATGAAGCACTAGGACAGTAGTTCAAAGTTGCAGACATTGACTTAAAAACAGCGTGTTTTTCACATCCTTGACTATACTTTATAAAAAATGAGTGGAAAAAAAAATTACACACATAAAAAAGCAATTCAATGATATTTCTGTCATGTTGCTAACTACGTAAATGTACATACTGTAAGGCGACTGAAAATAACATTGTATTAATTATAAAATATATGTCTCTCAAAATATTGTTGTTCACGTCCGAAAATATGTTACTGCGAAATTCTATCTGTATAATGACGTTGCAAATGTAGTATGTTATGCGTTGTGGAAATAATAATCTCTTAATTTCTAAAATACTGTTAAGCCTATACATCTCTCAAAATATTAGTCCTTATGTTAAAAAATGGCTTATTGCAAGTTTATATTGTATTTGTATTCTGTGTATAAAATAAGAATTAATATAATATGTTCTGAATTTATGAGATATAGTTTTCCAAGTCATATTAAAAAACCTGGTTATGATATAAGTGGGTGTACAGTAGTCAAGGGGTAAAAATCTTCCAATATAAATTCCAATATATGTACATATTGATTCGATGCTGAAACTGATCAGAAAGAGGAAAAGGAATCATATTATCGTTGGCTTTTACTTTGTTAATAGTTTGATTTTACTATTATTTTATTTGTACTTCTGGCGGTGTGGAAGAGAAGGCCTAATGGCCTTAACTAGTTTCCGATATTTCGGAAAATGAAATAACCAGTTTAATTAAAAATAGAAGCAGAAAGGAAAACCCGTGCAACGTTGGGTGCTTTCAGCTAGTTTCCTATACGCAAAACATTATGAGAATTCATGTAGGCCTATATGACAATACGGAAATTTTGTTTCTGACGATGAGTAGAATACAGAATTTGTTTCTAGCAACAAGAAACTACGAAACCACACGTGCATCACAAGTCCTATAGGGAATTATTATGTAATTATAATTTAGTACTTAGTTGCCTGGAGTAGCCAGAGTAAAAAGCTCAACAGAGAAGGCGATCCTTGTCATATATATATCCTATCTTCCCTGATGTATGGAAACTGTATGTACGTATAGTCTTAAAAAAACTTTTTGTCGCAAGGATACTTTGTAAGTCCCAGAAAGGAGACAGAGCGCATGATCAGAGGACGAGTTATAATAGTACATTATGCAACGAGCTTATAATGGTAGTAATTAAGAAGCGAGTATGTTTATGAAACGAGCGCAAGCGAGTTTCATAATTTTCATACGAGCGTCTTAATTGCCATTATAGGCAAATTTCATACGACTTTTTATGCTCGACCATATTTCTAACTTGAAATTATTCCTAAGTATTCATGTTATTCTTATCTGACTGGGGAGCGGAACTGACCTTGTGCAATATCTCGTAAATTGTGAGATGTGCGCAGACGCGGAAGTATTGATTTTTTCCTAGAAACAAATGTCATTGACCTTGATATAATCTAGAGAGTAAAATAAAGATTAATCTTGATATAACCTTGAAATTGATTTAGACATTGAAAAACGTGATGACAAATTGAATTTATTTGAATATTATTTACAATTAACGCTAATTATTATAGTAACAGAACATAACCTTCTGCGACAGTATTGGATTTCCAGCCTCCGTGACGTTTCGCTAGTTGTCTTTCGATTGCATATCCGAGAATAATCTATATTGCTACAATAATGTTTTCTGATTGGTGGAACACCTGAACTTTAATGAATAGGTGTACTTTAATGAGGTCCATTAAAGGGCTCCTACCAGGTGTATAATTACTACATTTCGGCATGGTCGAGCATAAAACTAGTTTTGTTTCGTTGTATGATCACGCGCACTGCCTTCTTTCTGGAACTTATAAAGTATCTATGCGACAAAACTGTTTTCTAAGCCTGTACTTCCGGAAGGTGGGTGAGTGAGTGAGTGAATTAAGGAAGGAAAGAAGGAATGAATGAATGAATGAATGAATGAATGAATGAATGAATGAATGAATGAATGAATGAATGAATGAATTAATTAATTAATTAATTATGGAATAAATGAAGAAATAAATCAATAAATAAAGGATTAAATAAGGAAAGGATTAAATAATTAAAGAAAAAAATATATTACCTTACTTTCTGAAACAATATCCTTAACATTTGAGCCGTTTTCAAGGCGTTGAATAATATTTATTTTGTCAGAAATACTCAGACTTGAAAACGTTTGTGACATGATGCTTTACCGGTATGCGGGGGCTTGGATTCCCGACACAACAAAAGCATTCTACAGGGACATCATTTTATTTTTACTTCAATTTTTATTGTACCTGAGTTTTTGATTGTACTTCACTCCCACCTCTTCTACTAATGATGTTCAACCGTCCTCCACACAGATGAAAGACCGCATATACAGTCATAGTAGCCTTACGGTCATAGTAAACAGTACGTTCCAAAAATATGTTCGCATTTCCCAGTGACGAAAGAGCTTTCAATATTGCATCAGTTTCCATTTGCCTACGTCGCATGCCGGTTTTCCCCACCTGGTTCTATTCGCCTCTCTATAAATGCTAGTGACTGGACTGTTTTAGCTCTTTTCTGAGAACATTAATTTCTGTTAGGAATTGGACGTCTACGTAATATTATACCCATACAGTTGTTTAAAATAACTTAAATAAAAGGGGCTCGTTAATAATTAACTGTCACGTGATCCCCCCCCCGCCTTTCTACGGCGCTGCGACGTAACCACTTGGACGGACAGTAGATAGAATGACTGAATAATTTTATCTTTTCGCATCGGGTAGAAGTGAAGATTGAATTTACAGTACGTAAGGTCTCTTTTTATAGAGTAGGTACAGAATTATTTCAACATGAGTTACTGATACGAAGTACGAACCTGGTAATTGGAATTACGTACAATAGTCTATAGTGCGATAATATGCACATTAGAACTGAAGCCTGTATCGAAATGAACGGCCACCATTTTCAAAAATGTGTTTAAATATCCATATTATGATTATTTTTCAATTTAACTTCATTTTCTATATTGTACGCTAATGTGCTGTAGACAGTATAATATACACTGCATAATGAATACGTTCGCATGGACAGCTCAGTTCGTGAGTAAAAACACTTATTGTTAATACTGTACTGTATTTTGATTAAACAATATCCTAATGAAAATTATCAAACTCAAAATCACGATATTTCCTAGTTTACGTAAATGGATGAACTACTTTTCTTCCCTCCTATACCTAGTAAAGTTATTTGTTTGTATATTACGCCAGTATCATCGAACTCGAGTCGTGGAAGGGGGTAGCAAATGGTGTTTCCGGTTCTTAATCGTTGATCCAAAGGTATAGCCAGGTTAATATTAGAAATGTTAGTAAAAATGAAATGATGTCCCTGTACTAAACCAGCAGAGCAGTGTACTAATTTCTTAAATAACACTTAACTCTTGGGTAAAGTTGACGGTGTTTTAAAGTACACAGACATATATTTGTAATAATATCAGGCACCAACATCATTGTTAAGATGTAATGCGCAACATGGAAGTCCAGAAATTGGATATAGTCTCCACTGATCCATTTCCAAGTCGGCAGAATAGCAAAGGAGAAGAGAAGACAGAGAGCAAACAGGGTAGAAAGTAGGAGATAGGAGTCGGAGATAAGGAAGAGAGAGTCAGGTAAAATCAAATACCCGAAATCCTACCCCCTTATTACGTAATTTCCTCCAGCAAAGAGAATATTCAAACTATCGCCGGAGTCTGCGAACCCATTCCCCTTTGGAAGCGTTTTCTTTTTACTTTAAGTGTTAAATAAGTTTCTTTAGTAGGTACAGACGGTTGAAAGGGGGTGGAAGAGGGTTGGGAACATACAGGAAATTACGTTACTACGTTAGCCTAGTATTCGGAATTTCGGCTTTTCTCCAGAAAGCGGATTTGTGAGTACAAAAGAGAAGGAGGGGGGCGGGTTATCACATTGAATGGCCAGACTGAGTCACTTCCTCAGATTAATATGTATATGGAACTCTCTCTGCGACTTCATTATAGGTATAACTGTAAGTAATGGCGGTCTTTATGCAGTCAACTTCCTTCTCGTTCCGAAGACGCCAGAGTGCGGGTGGAACAATCTTGATACCACTCCAGATTAGTACGAGAACTGACTCAGCAGATCAATAGCAAAATTAATTTTACACCACAAAGAACAACAAAAATTAGCTTGAGTAATCAAAACTAAAGCTCCGTTACTAATTATTATATGAACTACAGTGGACAGATTAAGATTTAACATGGAATACGCAGTTAACGGTCATCGGACATGAAGTGAACAATATTGAAAATGTAGATGAAAGGAAAAAAGAAAAAGAGAAAGAAAGAAAAAGAAAAAGAAAGAAAGAGAAAGAAAAGAGAAAGAAAAAGAAAGAAAAAGAAAGAAAGAGAGAAAGACAAAAAGAAAGACAAAGAAAGAAAGAAATAAAAAATCACGAACAAATACAGTTGCAGAATTATTGATTTCGAAAGTACGAAATAAACATTTAAATATGAATAATTACAAGGAAAAATTGTTCTGGAACCGGGTATCGATCCCGAGACACTTCGCTTAGCCCACGGATGCTCCAACGACTGAGCTACCCAGAAACTACACCCGACACTGTCAACTCAAGTGTGGATATAAAGGGAAAAGTTGGGACGGTGTCGGGTGTAGTTCCTGAGTAGCTCAGTCGGTATAGCATTCGGGCGCTAAGCGAAGGGTTCCGGCATCGATACCCGGCCCCAGAACAATTATTTCCCTTGTAATTATTCAAGTCTGCATCACAGGGAGCTTTACCTGAAAGCCGGACTTGCAAATATTTAGATAATTACAGAACAAAATGAATGCGTCGCAAAAAGTAACAGAAGAAGGAACAAGGGATTATTCAAGTTATTAGAGCTATGAAATAAAGTAAGTAATAAAAAATATTAGCCACCGATGTGGCTCAGGCTGTTAAGGCGCTTGCATGCTGGTCTGAAGTTGCGCTCGGGCGCTGGTTCGATCCCCGCTTGGGCTGATTACCTGGTTCGGTTTTTTTCGAGGTTTTCCCCAACTGTAAGGTAAATTCCAGGTAATCTATGGGGAATCCTCGGCCTCATCTCGACAAATATCATCTCGCTATCATCAATCTCATCGACGTTAAATAACCTAGTAACTGATACAGCGTCATTAAATAACTAATACAATATGCAAAAAGACAAGAAAAAAGTAGTAAACAAAGAAAAAACACATCGAATAGACGTAGTTGATAATAAGAAAGAATAACATAAGAAATAAAAACACACAGAGAGAATATAAAAGGAAATAAAACATACAGTGAACTGCATATAAAACAGAAAACACTAGCTTAAAATAAAATTAGAATGCCAAAAAGATGGAAAAGAAATTACAGAAAAATAATTAAAAGGATATTAATAAATTAAAATTGAAGAGAAGGAAATGGGAAGAACAAAATAATACAAATGAAGTTAGATGTAAAAAGAAGAAAGGAATAGGGAGAAGAAAATATTGAAAAAAAGTACAGCAGAGAAAGAGATGAAGAAAAATTGAGTTAAAAACAAACTAAATAATGAAAATAAAGAAATGTTAGCTATGAAGAATTTAAGAAATTAAACGTCAGATAAACAGAGTTCTCATGAACAGCGCGCGCAAAATTATCTTGGATAGAATTTTTTTCGATATGGGGAGAATCTTAGATGAATGAAGTCGGCATTAAAGACGAAGATACTAATACTATCCATTACCACAATGGTACAGGCTTATGGAGTTAGGCAATTAAATTATGAAGATAAAAGATGCCGGTGGTAACTATGGAAAACACAACGACAAAATTATTACTAAAACTGTCGGCGGAAGACTTAATATTAATATTAAGGGCTTGATGACTACTGGACTACTGTACGATGCGGCGAGTAGCTAAGCAACACGAGGAAACGTGCAACTTATCGTTTCATAGGGTAGAAGAAATGAAGACTTAATATGAAGATATCGAGTGAATTACTGCAAGTAATGTATTCTGGTGGCCTGGACACTCTAGTAACATTTTAACACCTTGTTTATTTAATGTATTACAGCAAGTTTTGAATTTTTTATATTGTTTACATTTATGACAATTTACGAATTTCACGCGTATTTTACTCGTCGTGTAGAAGTTAATTTTTTACGCACATCTTCCCAAACTTGAGACACCTTTGTACTTTTAATATTTTATGAAAAGTAGAAGGGCTATATGCTCGCCAGTTGAAATATTATTAACCTTATACAGTAGGCCTATGTATAATTTTATGTGCAAAGAAGAGAGAACTTGCAGAAAAACTTCTTCAAAACCAAATTTTTTATTTATGTTTCATTGAAAATAAACTTGCGAATTCTAAATGAGGCAGTAGAGCAATTCGACAGTGTACTATAAGCAGTAACATGAACTGCTGCCAGAAAGTCAAAATGAGGATAGCAATGGCAAAGGAACCTTTTAATAGAAAAAGGAACATCTCGTGCGGACCTCTGAAAAAATAACTAAGGAAGAGGCTAGTGAAGTGCTTTTTATGGAGTGTGGCATTATATGGGGCAGAAACGTGGACATTACGACGAAGTGAAGAGAAGCGAATAGAAGTATTTGAAATGTGGATTTGGAGAAGAATGGAACGTGTGAAGTGGACAGACAGAATAAGAAATTAAGCTGTGTTGAAAAGAGTGGGTGAAGAAAGAACGTTACTGAAACTAATAAGGAAGAGAAAAGGAATTGGTTGAGTCACTGGCTGAGAAGAAACTGCCTACTGAAGGATGCACTAGAAGGAATGGTGAACGGGAGAAAAGTTCAAGGCAGAAGAAGATATCAGATGATAGACAACATTAAGATATATGGATCATATGAGAGGACAAAGGGGAAGGCAGAAAATAGGAAAGACTGGAGAAAGCTGGGTTTGCAGAGAAAGGCTTGCCCTTGGGTATTGAAAGTCGAATCTACGTTTTCAATATTATGATTAAACGCTTTTCGACACTATGATCCCGTTCGTAGAGTAGGGGCGGGTAACGATAGATTAACAGCCCTACCACTAGCCAAAAAAGATTAATACTTGTACTTCCTTAACTGTTTTCCTAAATAAACATAGATGTTTAGAGATATTAACAATAGCACTACAGTTAAATGTAAACGACGGGAGAAATTGAAGTAATCTATGAAAACATACGTCACAACTGAAGTGTAAAAAAATATATAACTAGATTTGCCAGAGACTGAACTAAAGCATCTTCGGTGCGGAATAAATTCTCTTGAGCAAAGAGCTAGTAAAGTACATATGGTGAAATATTTCATCTTAAAATTGTTGAGTTGAAAATGTGTTTCATTTGTGAATACTGGCGTTTTCTTCAGGAAAATGACAGAATATACTCTCAGTTATAGAGTCATTTGGTCGGACTGTAGTCAGCTGAAGGCAGTGGAAAGTTGAAGTGGGCGGGTTGAAATGAGAGGCGTCGATGGTTGAAGCTGTTTCCTAATCAGAGGTGGGAAATAGGGAACATTTTGTTAACTTTGAACCCGGAGCAAAACGACGTCGTTCCGGTGACGATTCATCCCTCTTTACCCTTCCCTTCTCTCCGCTTTACCCTTAATCAGACTTGTTTTGTGCTCTAAAGGGAATTTCTTGCTACCCAAGCTTTCATCTAATACAGAGGTGAAATGCTTCCCTAGGCAGTTTTTTTATTATTTCAATCGCATTTAAAATTTTTTGCCTTAAAAAAAATGAAATCTCTCCTCTTTAAAAATTCTTGCAGAGGGAAAAAGCTGTTTAATTTATGGAAGATTGAAGCTGTAGATGGTGTAAGAGACAAGTTTTTTCAACCCCTCAGTTCTCTTAGTGACACCCCCTCTTCTTTCTAATAAAGGTCTCAACCAGTCTTATACAATATCTTTTGCCTACGTTTCACATCCGTCGGATTTCCGTGTAAATATTACCTTTTCATAGCCCACTTGATTTTGTTCAAAATTGTTGAAAATGAAATTTAAAACCCACAACTATACTACACAAGAAACAAAGCAGGAACTATTCGGCTGTCGTCTTATGTAATTGCACTTCAGATTAATTTTTTAAATACAGTTATATAAAATTACCTATTTATTTTGATACTGTTATTTAATTGCGTTTAAATTTTCTTCGCCCTCATTCTACTTACCAATAGTTGTTAATATTGTCTTGATTCCAAATAAAATATAGCAAATGGTCAATATTATAAGTAGGGCTCGAAAGTTGAGGAAAAATAATTTTTCTTTCGACTGTCTGAAGATGAGGCCAAACATAATATACAGAGTGTTTCCGAGGTGGTGTTACAAACTTTCAGGGATGATAGCGAAGGACACATGTATCAATTTGAGATAAGGAACCCTGGTCTGGAAATGACCGAGTCGAAAACTTACATGCAAAAATAGTTGTGTGGAAATGAAATAATTTTATTCCTCTGTACACCTTATTTGTGTGTATTTATCTGTACATCTTACACATACTGTATTCATATGACGTTGTTTACGTTGTTTACTTACAGTATTCCATTCAGTTTGCAGTATGAGGGATGGGGACAGGAAACTACACTAAAGCAATGCAGATAGCGTAATGTGTAACGGACATGGTCGGTCCTGATATGCATGTCTGTAGACAGCAGTGTATGTGTATAAGTTGCTGTGTCCAGTCGATCAGTCCTAGTGAAATGGAGGAGTACACTAGAGCGGAATAAGCAGATCTGATTTTCGAATACGGATGAGCCAATGGGAACAGTAGACAAGCTCACAGATTGTATCGGGCCAAGTATCCACGTAGGAGACATCCGGCCCATACTATCTTTCCACGACTGTTCCAAAGGTTAAGGTATGTATTAACGTTTTGGAGGAAAATCTACATTTTTTAACCAACCTTTTTAAGATATTTATCAGACAACATATGAAAGTAGACTAACATAACCATATATCAGAAACTTCAATTTTACTTTTTGATTCCTTAAAAAAATGATTAATTAAAAATTATTCTATTTCTTCAAAATGCCATATATTTTCTAAAAATTACTCAATTTTGAAATTTCTTTCTTTCTTTCTTTCACTGAGTTATTGCTGTTTATGCGTACAATGCTCTGTACTAGGATTTTGCAGCTAACATTATTACGAAATTGCTTGTTTTTTTTTTTTCGAAATATTCACGAAATGAAACCATTTAATCACAAAAATCAGGGTAAAATAATCGTCATAAAATCACACCCCTATCCTTATAACATCATCATTGGGATCATATAACGTGAATTTAACGAAAGTTTAGATGGTACAGAACACCTCAAAGTTTTTTTTTTTCTGAAAATAACAGAAAATCTTCAGATACTTGAAGAATATACGAGTATGCACCTGCGCCGTAGCGTCGTGGTCTAAGGCATTATGTCTGGACTCGCGTTATGGAATGCGCGGTGGCGTGTGTCTGGGGCACACTGTATTTTATTGAAAAATATATTAAACAATTAAGACATAAAGGAAATAGACCAAATAAAAAATAAGTGTGCATCCGGTTTTGAACCGGGGATCTCTCGATTTACAGTTGAATTCTTTATACTGGGCTATAGCACAGTTTACTGTAATGTGAGAAAGTTTCACTATTTCACTACTACAATGGGGAAAATACAGCAATGGAGAAGTCTAGGTAATCGTCATTATAACACGGACAATATATTATCTAAAAAATAGTGTACAGCACACACATTAAAAATGGTTATAATTTGTTCGTAGGGTTGTTCCACTCAGCCTACTGCCTCATTTCGCAAACACCGTACTCACAAAATAAAATGTCATATTTAACACTTGTATCGTATGTAAGTATTTTTATGCTCGACCATGCCGAAACGTAGTAATTATATACCTGGTAGCAGACCTTTAATGCATGTCATTAAAGTACACCTACTCGTTAAAGGTCAGGTCTTTCAGCCAATGACGACTCAGGTTACAACTGTTCAGCCAATGACAGGTCAGCTTTCTACCGTTATAAAACCGCAAGTATCGATTATTCTCGGATATGCAATCGAAAGAGAATTAGCGAAAAGTCACGGAGGCTGGAAATCCAATACTGTCGCAGAAGGTTATGTTCTGTTACTATAATAATTAGCGTTAATTGTAAATAATATTCAAATAAATTCAATTTGTCATCTCGTTTTTCAATGTCTAATTTAACTTCAATGTTATCTCTGTAGGTTCTTATGGCCTAGCAAGGTCAATGTGGATATCTGTTCCTCGGAAAAAATCAATACTTTCGCGTCTGCGCACATCTCACAACATACGGAACATTGCTGAAGGTCAGATGCCATTAAAATTAATAATATCAAGTTAGAAATATGGTCGAGCATAAAAAGTCGTATGAAACTCGCCTATAATGGTAATTAAGAAGCTCGTATGAAAATTATGAAACTCGCTTGCGCTCGTTTCATAAATATCCATACTCACTTCTCAATTACCTTCATTATAGGCTCGTTGCATAATGTACTATTATATCTGTTATTTAACAACACTATTAACTACGCGGTTAGCGAACGCTGACTGAATTGGATATAGCGAAATGGCTCTTTGAGAAATTATTGTGAGAATTCACCATGAGATTACCTGTTGTTCGTCTTAGAGGCCAAAAATATGATAAGTGCAAAGTGACGAAAGAAATTAAAGTTTCGAAACACGTAAAACTAAACTAACACTACACGTTTCTTCGCCTATCTTTAAATTGTGGCATAGTCCTGTGTCACGTTTAGCTGCAGAAAGACTGAATGTGTTCATTTGCACACTGTATTCATTAATCAAAGCTTATCCCGGTGAT